>NC_064862.1:65752757-66097757 GCF_024139225.1 Suncus etruscus
AGAAATAACCCCTGAGTACTGCCGGGTGTGACCCAAAAACTACAAAAAAAAAAAAAAAAAAAAAAAAAAAGAAGTGAAGAAACAAAATGGGAATAAATACAATATGTGGTCTACGGGCCATAGTTTGAAGACCCCTGATTAAAGCTTGCCACAAAGAGCAGTGAGTGCAGTTGAAATGACAACCACCATGACAATGATAGTGAGAGACAGAAAGACAGAATGCCTGTTCCAGAGAAAGGAGGTGGGGGGAGGGAAAATGGGACATTGGGTGCTGGAAAGTTGCACTGGTGAAGGATAGTGTGCATTCTATGACTGAAACTCAACTATGAACATTCTGTAAGTATGGTACTTAAATGAAGAAATTTTTTTTCAAAAGAGGAGCCAGAACAATAGCATATACAGGTAGGGCATATGCAGCTAGTTGACCGGTTCAAATCCCAGCATCCCATATGCCATATGGACTATGGTCTCCTGAACCTACCAGGAGTGATTTCTGAGTGCAAAGCCAGAAGTAATCACTGAGTGCCACCAAGTGTGGCCCTGAAACAAAACAAAACAAAACAAAGAAAAAGAAAAAGAAAAGAAAAAAGCCCCTAGCACAGTTAGGTATGGTTCCATAACAAAAAATGTAACAAATAAGCAAAACTTAAAAATAATTTTTCTGTAGTTTTGAATTAATAAAAGAAGCCATTGGAGAAACTAACTGTGTTTTAAACCTGTTTTCTCTCTAGTTCAACTTTAGGTCTCCAGGATGCTATGTTTAATTTGATTTGCCTGGTTCCTCTGTGCATCGCAGTAATTCAGATTCTGGTTTGGAGTCTGTTCTCGATGAGAAACAAGATGGATTATACAGGAGTTCTTTGAGGCTGCCACTGGCTGCCACCGTGGAATTCAAACAAGACTTCAGTAGTTTATTCTCATAGAATTTTTATTATTCTAAAATAATATAGAAGATACTATGGAAGGTAACAGACGGCAATACAGAAGATGGAATTTTTAAATAACCTTGAAGTTGCTCAGAAAACAAAATAAATAAAGCATTTTATTTATTCAACACGTGTTAAGGATTTTTTTTTTTTGGTTTTTGGGCCACACCCGTTTGACGCTCAGGGGTTACTCCTGGCTATGTGCTCAGAAATCACCCCTGGCTTGGGGGAACCATATGGGACACCGGGGGATCGAACCGCGGTCTATCTGCTTGCAAGGCAGACACCTAACCTGTAGCGCCACCTTCCCGGCCCCGTGTTAAGGATTTTTGACTCCACACTTAGTTAAGTAAGAGTTGTGACTTTTCTAGACTGTTTATAAGTGGTCTTGTTGCCCAGTCACCACTCCTGGCCCTTGCATTGTTGTGTGAATTACTTTGGATTTTCTAGAGGTATCTGACTGTAAGCTAGTTCCTCTAAATATTTTTTGGGGGCAATCCCAGGAAGGCTGGGGGATGGCAGTGTGAGTGTGCCTGTGCATATATGTCTGTGCGTGTAGTGTGTGTACATGTGTGTATGCACATGCACCTGTGTGTCATAACCTGTCTCTGCAATGATTAGCCAAGTGGTTGGAATAATTTTGAGCTTGGATCCAATAATGTGGTACTATTCAGGCCTAATGGTGCTCTGGGACCACTCAGTTCTGGAGATGAAACTCAGGGTCTTACCTTTGTTGGGCATGATTGCTACCACTTGAACCATCTCACTAGTCTCTTCCTTTATAAACTATTAAAGCCTACTACTGTGGGGGATAGGGGCAAGGAAAGAATGAGGGAGACACTGATTTGGGGTGAAGGGAAGCAAACTCATTGGGGAAGTGTGTAGTGCTGGAATGTTTTCTGCACGAAACCCTACCATTATCAGTATCGTAAATCATGGTGCCTGAAATAAAATAAGCAAATGCTATAGAAAACATTCCAAGCCACATTTTATTGATGGCCTTAATATTTGCAAAACACCCTTTTGTTATTTCTACTAAGTAACATTGCATTACGCCCTTCATCTGTAGAGTCCCTGTGATGAACTGTGGTCCTCTTGGCGAAATTCAGAGACCAGGAAATGACAACTCATATTAACCAGATTTATGCAGCTCAATGTCTTAGTCAAGAATCAATTTTGATTATGAAGAGACAGGAATTCAAATTCATTTTCAATAAAGAGCTACAGATACTGTGTCCTTTTAAGAATACAGTAGGTATTCAGCAACAGGAAATAAAATAAAAATGAGCCATCCAAGGTCTGGAGTGTATGGAGAGCTCCGAATTCTTCATTGTTTTTCCTTCTCTCTCTCTCTCTCTCTCTCTCTCTCTCTCACACACACACACACACACACACACACACACACACACACACACATCCTTGCTAGATTGGCTGACCTTTCCCTTGCTTACTTTCATCCTCCTTGATGCTTTTCAGCTTTTTTATTTATTTATTTATTTATTTATTTATTTATTTATTTATTTATTTATTTATTTATTTTATCTCTGTGGGCCAGCACCTGTGTGCCTGGCTGTTCTCAGACCAGCAGTGATATCACTGCAAACTGGTGACTGCTACGATGGCCTCTGAGTCAGGGCATGTTCAGATTCTTCTACTCAGGAATTGGCATAGCTTTGTATAAGTGTGGCTAGAAATGCTCAATTTATTATAAATTTTACTGATTAAAAAGGATGTATTACATACAATTACATATATATTATATATTTAAAAGTAAGTGGCCAGAGAGGTCAGATGATAACATAGCAGGTAGGGCATTTATTTGCCTTGCAAGCGGCCAACCCAGGTTCAATTTCTGGCATCTCATTTGGTCCATCAAGCCTGCCAGTAGTGATTCCTGAATACAGAGCCAGGAGTAACCTCTGAGTGCCACTGGGTGTGGCCCCAACCTCTCTCCAAAAAAAAAAATAAGGGACCAATGAGAGAGAGAGCACAGAAAACAGGGTGTGTTTGCCTTGTATCAAGTTAACTTAGGTTTGATCCCCAGTATCACATAAGATCCCTCAGCCACTTGAGCATCAGGAGTAAGCCTTAAGCACCACTGGATATGGCCCCAAAACAAAATAAAATAAAACAAAAAACATAGAGAAGCTTACCAACAAAATAAATGGCATTATGAAGAGTTAGTACAGCAAGTAAGGCAACTGCCTTATATACTAACAAGTTAAAGTTCAACCATGGCACCACATATGATTCCTAGAGCATCCCCAGGAATGATCTCTGAGCATAGAGCTAAGAGTAAGCCCTGATCACTACTGAGTGTGGTTACCCCCCAATAAAAAGTAATTATAGGGGCTGGAGAGATAGAACAGTGTGTAGGATATTTGCCTTACTAAGTTCAATTCCTGGCATCCTATATGGTCCCTCAAGCACCACCAGGAGTGATTCCTGAACAACGCCTATTGTGGCCCCATAACCACCCCCCCCCAAAAAAAAGACAAAATAAAGCAAATTGTAATAAAGGACCAGGGGATAAGTTGAAAGGGCTAGAATACATGCTTTGTATTTAGAGGACCAGTTTGGAAATGTTATTGGCATAAATGGTCCCCAAATCACTTCTTATACATAGATAATAAGCAACATTTAATTTTTAATTATATAGTTTTTGGATTTTTACTTTACTGTTGTTTTTGTACTATACTCGGAGATGCTCAGGGGTTAGTCCTGGCTCTGCATTCAGGAATCATGGTGGTGATTTGGGACCATATGGAATACTGAGGATTGAACCCCAAGATCAGTGGCATGCAAGGCAAGCTCCTACCCATTGTACTGTTTCTCTGGCCCCTATTTTTTTTTATTTTTTGAGGGGCCACATCTGGTTATGCTCAGTGCTTATTTCTTTCTCTGCATTTAGATATTACTACTCCTGGTGGTACTCAAAATTATATACAACACCAGGGATCTAACTTGATCTACCACGTGCAAGGCAATAGTCCTACCCACTGTCCTATTTCTCTGGCTCCTATATTTAAAGATTTTTCTACCCATATGAAATTTAAGTACAACTTGCTATCTCCTAAAATTTCACTGTAAGTCATTCACTACAATAGACACTCAAAACCGCGAGTAAATGTTTGCTTAGTGTTCAATTAAAAGACATAACTGACACACAGCTATTGTTCTAACCAGAAGCGGTTTGATCTATTTTTGTTGATGTTAACAGCTAAGTTGAAAATGAACCAACCAGGCCAGAGAGATAGCACAGTGGGAGGGCATTTACCTTGCATGCAGCTGATCCAGGACTGACTGTGGTTCGAATCCCAACCTCCCATATGGTCCTCCCCTGCCTGCCAGGAGCAATTTCTGATCACAGAGCCAGCAGTAACCCTTGAGTGCCGCCAGGTATGACACCAAAACCAACAACAACAAACAAAGAGAACCAATCAAGACATATTTTAGAAATTCACTTAATCAGTAGAGATACTAACAACTTCTTTGATTAACTGGAAGAATATGTTCCTCTTCCAGTAGAATATCTGTAGACAGGACATTTGTAGTTATTTAAGTTTAATAACTACATTGATAACATTGCATTGGTTTTAAGACTAGGACAGAGGTTGGCAAACTGTGGACCATGGGAAAAATCCAGCCTCTCTTATTTTTCCCCCTTTCCTGTTCCATTATGGTGGCTGTTATTATCTATGAGAAGAATGGAAGTCACATGAACTTAGCTTAGGTGCCACATACTTATTCACAATTTCAGTTGCCTTACCTACCAGGAAGTCAAACAATTGTGATCACTAGACATTGCTTGCATTGTTATAACTCCAGGGATCATGGATGACTGTTCGTGCCACAAACACACAATCAACAGATTATTATCTACGAAGGTAGATACTCTGCCATAGGGCTACATCTTCATGCTCTGTTGCTCATTTTTAAATTTCTGAGATATAAGGATTCTTTTTATGAGAAATTAAATTAATTTATTTGGGTCAGAACTGGTGATGGTTAAAAACTGTTAGCCAGCTCTGTATTTCAGAGCTGCTTCTAGTGGTGGTTAGGGAACTATGTAGTACCAGGGATTTGACCCAATTCCCCCATATGCAGAGTATGTGATCTGTCTGTTGCAATATCTGGGCCCTTATTTTTTAAATTTTATTAAAAAAACTTTTTTTTTTTGGTTTTTGGGTCACACTTGGCAGCATTCAATGGTTATTCCTGGCTCTACTCTCAGAAATCGCTCCTGGCAGGCTCGGGGGACCATATGGGATGCCAGGATTCGAACCACCGATCTTCTGCATGCAAGGCAAATGCCCTACCTCCATGCCGTCTCTCCAGCCCCTTACTTTTTTAATTTTTATTTTTTTTATTTTTTTTTATTTATTTTTTTGGTTTTTGGGCCACACCCGGCGATGCTCAGGGGTTACTCCTGGCTGTCTGCTCAGAAATAGCTCCTGGCAGGCACGGGGGACCTTATGGGACACCGGGATTCGAACCAACCACCTTTGGTCCTGGATCGGCTGCTTGCAAGGCAAACGCCGCTGTGCTATCTCTCCAGGCCCCTACTTTTTTATTTTTAAAGGTTTGTAGAACAAAAAAAAAAAATCACTGCAAAAATAGAATCTATATATGGCTCATAAACTATATAGGTTTTCAAGTTTACAGGAAAAAATTGATCTTTGCAATAAAAAGAAACAAAACAATAGTATCTATTTCCATGGACAAAGATGATGTGGGATAAATGGGCGGGACATAATTTAATTCTCAGAATGTATGATTTGCATGTTGGAGATTCAGGCTTGATCCCTGGAGCACTGGTAGCAGTGGCCCACAAGCACAGAGTCAGTTACCCCCTAAGCACCACTGGGTATGACCTAAAACCGGAAGGAAGAAAGGAAGGAAGGAAGAAAGGAAGGAAGGAAGGAAGGAAGGAAGGAAGGAAGGAAGGAAGGAAGGAAGGAAGGGAGAGAGAGAGAGAGGGAGAAAGATGTGGTACCTATACAAAATGAAATATTACTCAGTTATGAAAAAATTTCTTCCCTTTGCAACAGCATGAATGAATATAAAGTATTCTATAAATTAAGAGTAAATTAAGTTAGATAAAAAAACACCAATTTTATTTCTATATGATATATAAAGAAAACAAAGACGTGAACCAAATAAAACAAAAACTTTTAGACTTTATGACCAAATTAATGGTCACCAGGAAGGAAGGTTAAAAGGGAAGGGGTATGTGAGTCAGAGAATAGCTCAATTGCCTGGTGATGAAGAGAATTGAACCTTCAGTGATGAGTTCATGCAGTACAGAGACCTGTGGATATACAAAACGATATGTATACACCTTAACTTACATGATGACATGTTCAATCAATGTGCCATTAAGTCAAAAAGGCAATCAAAACTTCTGAATACTTCAAGACAGATCACTTCTTATGCATGGTACCCCTTCATTAGCAATAGTGCAAACCACAGTGTCAAAATAGAAGAGGGGGCTAGGGAGCAGAAGAGACAGAGTAGAGAGAAAGAGACAGAGAGACACGAGAGAGAGTATCTGTCCCTGTGGGGCTGGAGAGATAGCATGGAGGCAGGGCGTTTGACTTGCAGGCAGAAGGACAGTGGTTCAAATCCCGGCATCCCAAATGGTCCCCCGTGCCTGCCAGGAGTGATTTCTGAGTGCAGAGCCAGGAGTAACCCCTGAGTGTTGCTGGATGTGACCCAAAACCAACCAACCAACCAAACAAACAAACAAAAATGTCTGCCACAGAGGCAATCAAGCAGAGAGGAGGAAGGGAAACTGGGAACATTAGTGGCAGAAAAGGTACACTGGTTTCAGTACATTCTTTTTTTGTTTGTCTGGGCCACACCTGGCAGTGCTCTGGGGTTATTTCTGGCTCTGTGCTCAGAAATCACTCCTGGCTGGCTCAGGGGACCATATGGGAAGCCAGGGATCAAACTATCTGGGGTACCAGCTGGGTGCAAGGCAAACGCCCTACTGCTATGCTATCGCTCTGGCCTTGGTTTCAGTACATTTTATGACTGAATCTCAACCATGAACATTTTATAACCACAGTGCTTAAATAAAGTACTTATATATGTAAAAAAAAAAAAGACGTATCATTTCTTCTAAGGACCTGTTGGTTTTCCTTATGAACTACATTGGAAATCCAGGAAGTTGGTTGACTGGAACCCAGCACACCTGGGCTAATTCTCAACCGCCCGGGCCAGTCACTAAACACTAGGAGGCAGTAGAGCATTGTGAGAGGGGTGAGGGTTCTGCAAGAGTCAAACAGCCACTTCATTTCGCTCATCATTTCCTTTGGCAGTTGCAGAAGCTTTTTAGCTTGATGTGGTCCCATTTATTTTACTTAGCAATACTTCTGGTTGCTTGACCAGTAGCATTGAATCATTGAAGATACTTCTAGATTCAATGCCATGAAAGGGTCAGCCTGAGTTTTTCATAATATAATTTATTGATCTCCTTCATATGTGGTATATAAAGTAACATAGTAAGAAAACAAAAAATGCTCAAAGACAACAGCAACAGATCTGGTTTTTAATAGGAAGCATATCACTGTAGGGGGAAATGTGGTGGTAGGAGTGGAGAGGGCACTGAGGGGATGTGGGAAGCAGATACTGGTGAGGGGTCTGGTATTAAAATTTGTTTTGCTTTGTTTATTGTTTGTTTTTATATGAAACCCTACCATTAGCAAGATTGTAAATCATAATGCTTAAAATAAAAATAAATTTTACTTTATTTGTTTTTAATTTTTTCCGTTTTGGGGGGGTCACATGTTGTGGTGTTTGGGGGTTACTCTTGGCTCTGTGCTCAGGGATCACTCCTTAAGGGGCTCCGGGGACCATAAGCTGTGTCAGGGACCAGGATTGCGTTCAAGATTTACTCCTGGCAAAGCTTGGTGGATCATATGGTGCACAGGGAATCCAACCCTGGTCAGCTGCATGCAAGGCAAATGCTTTACCTGCTGATTACTATCTCTTCAGCTCCTGGAAGCCACACATTTTGAAAGCGCACATATAGTGGATAAGAACAAAGAGATGGGCTCCAGAGCATACTAAACCTTTGGCTATTGTATTAACAACTTCATTGGTGATACAATAATTTTCACAAATATAACTGCTAATGAACTCTCTCCCCTTCTTTTTTCCATTTTTTTAAAATTCTCTATTTTCTTTCACTTTTTTCTCTTTCTCTTTCTTTTTTTTTTTGTTTTTTTTTTTTTGTTTTTTTTTTTGGTTTTTGGGCCACACCCAGTAACGCTCAGGGGTTACTCCTGGCTATGTGCTCAGAAGTTGCTCCTGGCTTGGGGGACCATATGGGACACCGGGGGATCGAACCGCGGTCCATCCAAGGCTAGCGCAGGCAAGGCAGGCACCTTACCTTTAGCGCCACCGCCCGGCCCCTCTTTCTCTTTCTTAATAACTTTGCTTTCTATCATCCTGAAACAAATGTATTATGAACAGTTATGTCAACTATGTGATACATTTTCTTTAAATAAATTAAAAAATCATTCTGCTCAGATGGTGATGTAAATAAAAAATATAAAGAAAATAAGAAAAATGTTCCCATTGCATCCCTGATAATCAGAATATTGTGTAAAGATTAAGCTGTGAGACTGTTAAATTATTTAATAATTGTCTTCTTGTTTCTTTTTTATTAAAAAATTGAAGTGTCAAAAAAAGAAAAAAAGAGATGGAAAATTGTCTTTATTTTATCTTATTTTACTTGGCTGTTTGACACCTTTAGTGGTGCTGGAATTCACCAGGACTACACTAGGCAGCAGTGCTGTGGAAACCACCAATGTTGGGGAGTGTATCATGGACCATGGGCTCCAATTCTTTGAATTATCTCCAGCATAACAAAGTCTTCTTTAAAAAAAAAAAAAAAGAGGGCCCGGAGAGATAGCACAGCGGCATTTGCCTTGCAAGCAGCCGATCCAGGACCAAAGGTGGTTGGTTTGAATCCCGGTGTCCCATATGGTCCCTCGTGCTTGCCAGGAGCTATTTCTGAGCAGACAGCCAGGAGTAACCCCTGAGCACTGCCGGGTGTGGCCCAAAAACAAAAACAAAAACAAAAAAAGAGATGGCTGGGAATAAAGAGATAGTACAAAAGTTAAGGTGTTGCCTTTCTTGTGGCCAGTCTAGGTTCAAACCCATCACTGGAGGGGGGTGGGGGGGAACGATAGAGAGAGAGAGTGAGAGAGAGAGAAGCACTTGCTTTGCACATGAACCTGGTTATGTCTTGGAATCATATACAGTTCCATGAGCACTGCCAGGAGTGACCCCTGAACACAGAATCAAGAATAGGCCCCAAGCCTACCAGGTGTGATTCCTGAGAGCAGAGTCAGGAGTGACTTCTGAGGACAGCTGGGTGTGGCCCAAGGTTTGAGGAAAAAGAAAGTGTGACTTTCAGCAATTTTATTTTCCAATTTCCAGAATTTTATCCCCAAAATTTTATGACTAGTATGTCACTCTTATCATGTCAAAAACATTTTAACAACATCCTTAAAACATAGATGTCAAAAGGTAGCATCTTCCCTGATACTTATGTCTAAAATGATATGTTCTAAATAGGCTGAAAGAGCTAACCAATGTTTCAACGTTCTTTTTTTTTTTTTTGCTTTTGGGTCAGACCTGGCGGCATTTAGGGGTTACTCCTGGCTCTATGCTCAGAAATCGCTCCTGGCAGGCTCAGGGGACCATACGGATGCAGGGATTTGAACCACTGTCCTTCTGCATTCTTACATGTGATATAACCTACTATGTGTCAAAATAAAAATACCTTGTGGAGGGTGTGGAGCCATAATGCAGCAGGTTGAGTGCTTGTCTTTAATGCAGTGACTTGAATTGGATCCCTGTTATCTCATATGGTCCCCCAAGCCACTAAGAGTGATTTCTGAGTGCAGGGTCAGGAGTAAACCCTGTACACTGCTGGTGCAGCCCAAAAACTAATTAAAACTTTCTTATGGGGGGGGGCAGAGCAATAGCACAGTGGGTAGGGAATTTGCTTTGCACATGGCCACCTGGGTTCGATCCTCAGTATCCCATATAGTCCTCAGAACCTGCTCAGAGTGATTTCTGAGCATAGAATCATAAGTAATTCCTAAGCACTGCCTGGTGTGGCCCAAAATAAACAAACAAAAAGTGTATAGATAAACCATCATTTAAAAAATGAAGAAATTTGGTGGTGGGAGTGCCCCTGATTCAATATCACTATGTACCTAAAAAATTATTGTGAAAGATTTGTAATCCACTGTGGTCAAAATAAAAATAAAAAAAAAATGGAGAAATTTCAGCCCATGAACTGAACAAAATATTGGACATTGTAAAAGTGTATCCACCTGGGGCTGGAAGCGATAGAGAAGCAGTAGGAAATTTGCCTTGCACACAGTCGATCCAAGACAGACCTTGGTTCCATCACCAGCATCCCATATGGTTCTCAAGCCAGGAGCAATTTCTGAGCGCATAGCCAGGAGTAACCCCTGTATGTTACAGGGTGTGGCCCAAAAAGCAAAAAACAAAAACAAAAACAAAAAAACCCAAATCTACCTTACTATCAAATACTACAGAAGTAATTAAGACTTTTAATTTTCTTGAAGATGTACTCATTTGTATAATCAGAACAAGCATTGTAGATGCAGTGAACATTTCTGTTTCTCCTTATACCTTTGTTATTGTTGTGGTAGGGGTTTGGGTCATATCCAGCTGTTCTCAGGACCTGATCCTGACTCTTGCTGAAGGATCACTCCTGGAGGGGCTCAGAAGACCTTATGTGGAGATCAACGCAGGATAGACACACACAAGGCAAATACCTTATATTTAAAATGCAAGAGAATGAGGTGGGAAAAATAGCACAGCGGGTCTGGGATTTGCCTTTCATTTGACCAATCTGAGTTGGATTCCCAGCATCCCAGATGGTCTCTCGAGTTCCCCAGGAGTAACTCCTGAACACCACCAGGTATGGCCTAAAAACAAACAAATGAATAAAATAAAATTAAAGGCAAGATGTCTGTTGAAAGCATCAAGTTTGACTCCAACATGATTTATGTTTTGGTTATAACTTGGATTTTTCCTGGCAGAAAATCAGCCTATATAGAATATATAGGTTCCATATATATTTAGGTAAATCTTGTTCTGCCAGCCTATGCCCTGGGTAGGAAGTCCAGGGGAGGTAGGTGGAACCTGGCATGGGAGGTGATTTCAGTTAACTAAGGAGGAGAAATGTCTTTGTGGTGGAGGAAAGAACTGTTAGCCTCTAGTGTCTACCCCCTAATAATTTTTCGTATTTTATGGGGAATCTAGGGAGGTGCTACCTATCAGTGCTCAGGCTTAATTGACCCCTGTACTATCTCTCTGGCCCTGGTTTAACCAGTATTAAGAAATCTTTAAAACAAAGGGAAGACATGAATGGAACAGAATAACTGTAAAAGCTTCCAAACTCTAAGATCTAGGTTATCTAACAGGCAAATATCTTTTTTTCTGGATACAATGATTTGTTTAAACAACATATTTAAGGAAGATCCAGGCTATGTTATAAAACAAAATCACATTAGTTATGGCTCTTAAAAAGTCAATAATGTGCTAGAGTGATATTATAGTAGGTATGGTGTAAAATACCCTACGTACCGTATTTTCAAACCCAGGTGGATAGGTCTAAAGTAGGTAGCTGCAAAGAATTAATAAACCAAGCCACCCAGGAGAGAATCATGGAGTCAGTGACTTCTCACCTTGTGCTCTCTCTGCACACTCCAAACCAGACCTTTCTTTATTAAACCAGTACAAGTTCAACAGGAGGGGAAAGTCAAGTGAGATCCAAGTGGACTTTTACATATCAAAGGAATAGGTGTAAAAAGGAAAGAGGAAGCTGAGGAACCACCTTTGTTTTGGGTAAAGGCAGGGTGTGACCTAAGAGTAGGGCACTTGCTTTGCACACGACCAGACTGGGTTTAAACCCCCACACTATGAATGCTCTCCAAACCCTGCCAAAGGTAAGACTTAATATGGGTGGGAATGGTCCCTAAACAAACAAACAAACAAAGCAACAGTAACAATCAGTCATTAGGACAGGGAGATAGTTCAGAGGATTTCATGCAACCCTTGATATATGTGAGGTCTTTCTTTGCAGGTCCCCTGCACCTCCAGCAGCACTGGGCATAGACCTAGTAACCCCCAGCACTAACAGGTGTGTGAGCATCTAACCCCTCTGCTGTGTTAAATATCAGTAGATATTTAACTCCCAGGTTCCCAAGCTCCGTTAAAGAGGGCCAACCCCTCCCCATCTCCTTTCCCAAAATCTTTTGAATCACATTTTTCCCGGAGAAGGGAGTCAGTTCTGTCTGATTTTCAGGTTGGTTAATTACTCAAGTATCCTATTTCATAAACATGGTCTTTCTCATTCTAAAACCAGTTTGTGGTTGTGCAAAAAGAAAGCAGCAGTCTTTCTTCATTTCGGAAGAGATGTGGTGCTGCGGTGTAGTTCACAATCTCTTTCAGACTGCTGGTGCTTTTGGATAGACCTCTAAGAGATATCACATTGGTAAGGTGATAGCCTGGCAAGTGGCCAACTCAGGACAGATGGTGGTTCGATTCCAGGCATTCCATATGGTCTCTCAAGCCTGCCAGGAGCAATTTCTGAGCACAGAGCCAGGAGTAACCTCTGAGCACTGCCGGGTGTGGCCCGAACACCAAAAAAATAAACTCATCTAGATTTGAAGTCTAAAAAGCTTTCTCATTGGACTGTGTACACCTTTCCCATGTACCGCACAGATGCCCAATGTTTGAATTAGTGATAGTTCTCAAATGTGGTTAAATCATTTCAAAATAAAATTATGAAAACACAGTAGCATGAAGTTCATGAGACCAAACCTACCTATGTGTAGAAGACAGTAACAGAAAGGTCAAGTTAATGATTTTCAGGCTTAACTGAAAGAAGATGTGGGGACATTTGAAAAGGCCAGAAAGTGGGCATAAGACAAGAGAACTCTTTCTCTTTGCAGAGCCCCTCTCTGACCTGTGAGGACTTTGCTGAGCTGAAATACTATATTTTCTGGCATATAAGATGACTCTCTACTTTTCCTGTTAAAATGTAGGGTTTTGGGTTATATTCACTGTATAAGACTACTTCTCTTTTAACGCACACAAATGGAAATTAAAAAATGTAAGAGAAAAAGAGTATAACCCTCAAAGGTTAACAGTATCTGTTTAATAAAACTAGACTTTGGAGTGCCAACAATCGTTTTACATTTGTCATTTGTAGTGAGTGACTGTGATTTTTTAATTGTGATCTACATTGAGAACAGGGAGAGGGGGCTCCTCCAAGAGCAGCTGGCTGGGGTGCAGTGATTAATAGGACAGCTAGAGGGAGAAAGAGTGCCTCCTCTGTGTCCCATAAAAGCTGAAAAGAGACAATTGGGACTTGAGGGGACTTGAGGAACAAAGTAATTGTACATGGAAAAAAAAAAAAAAAGCTGAAAAGAGGACTGGGCACTGTAAAACCACATACCACTGATGACACCTGGCAGCTGGATGGGATGCAGCGCACAGTAACTCAGCTCCTCTGTCTGCCTGAAAGATGAATCAGGACAAGCAGACTGAGTGATGGTGCCTGGCAGCTGGATGGGATGCGGCAGTAAGGGGGGGAGGCGGATCACTCATCCCTGAAGCTGGAGTAAGTTTCAGCATGCCATATACCGACATATAAGATGACCCTCGCTTTTAAAAAGTTTTTTATGGGTTAAAAAGTCATCTTATATGCTGGAAAATATGCTATATTTTGAAAAACAAACAAACAAAACCCCCAAAAAACACATAAGGCAAAGAATATAGCTCCAAGTTCTAGAGAGAGGGCCTAGGATGTAGGGCCCATATATGTGTTAGAGCCCACACCATGCGACATGGTTGGCTGTGGCCCTGGTGCATCTCAGCACTGGCTTGTCATCAGACCAAATCGCTAAGCTGAGGACTGCTCTAGATGTGGTTACCAATAGAAACACTGTCTTTCAAAATGTGTTTTCTTGATTTTGGACTATACTCAGCCATGCTTGGGTCTTACTCCTGACTCTGTGCTCAGAAATCACAACTGGCAGGGCTCAGGGGACCTTATGGTGTGCTGGAATTGAACCCAGGTTGGCTGTGTGCAAGGCAAATGCCCTACCTGTTGTATTATTGCTTCATCTTCAGCACTTTGTTTTCCTTTTATTTCTTTCTTGGGGTCAAGCCTGACCAATACTTAGAAACTACTGCTGGCTCTGTGCTCACGGGAACCAAATGGTGCTGGGATTTGAACCAGGGTCCTAACTGTAGCTGCATAACAGATAAATACCTTCACTGTTGTAGTGTCTTCCTCTCTTCCTCTTAGTGTGGTACTTATCTTAAGGCTCCTGAAAGCAGTTGCATAAACACACAACTTAAAAGACCTTAAGTGGCCCATTGTGATTCTTCACACACAGAAGACTCCCATTTCAGTTTCTCACAATCACTAGTGCTGAGGAACTTGGGCAAGTTAGCAAGCATATATGACTAGGAGAGGGACTGACTGACTCAATGTGTCTCTCTCTCCGGCCAGCTTTCTCTTAGCACTCAGTGAAGATAAGTCAGATCTTACCCACTTCCCACTATCCTGACCACACACAGTTCTTTTCTAAGCTCCAGAAGTTTGCAGTGATCAGGATTACACAATAATTATGCTGTCATTGTTATATTATTATTCTATCATCATCATCATCATCATCATCATCATCATCATCATCATCATCATCACTTCGCTATTACTTGGGCTGGCCTGCCTCCTGAGATTAAATGCTGCATTCCATGTCTGATTTGCTCCCATCCCTTTTGTTTTCATTTTATTTTGGGGTGGTGGTGGTTATATCTGGCAGTGTTCAGGTTCAGTCCTGGAAGTACTCAGGGAACCATATGATGAGCCAGGGATCGAACCTGCCAAGTGCAAAGCAATCGCCTTATCCAGTGCACTGTCTCTCCAGTCCTGCCTTTGGCCCTTTTAGTCTCACCACCTGCTGTGGTGATCAGTGCTTTATTCCAAGGCCAAAGTGGCCTTTTTTTGTCTTTTATGTTATTCCTGACATAACTTAAAACTGGTAAAATGCTGGCACAGAGGCAAACACATGAGTTAGGAAGGGTTTTAGTAGAATCAGGGAAAAGATGGGCTCATGACAAGATTGTCTTGCCACTTAGTTCACTGGAGTTGGCTGCCTGGTTTTGTGAGAAGTTTGGACTGTGTTATAGTTTTACTTATTTATTTTTTTATTATTTTTGGTTTTTGGGTCACACCCAGCAGCGCTCAGGGGTTATTCCTGGCTCTATGCTCAGAAATTGCTCCTGGCAGGCTCGGGGGACCATATGGGATGCTGGGATTTGAACCACAGTCCTTCTACATGCAAGGCAAATGCCCTACCTCCATGCTATCACTCCGGTCCCATACTTTTTTTTTTTTAATAGTTTTGCATTTCATATCCTTTTCCCTCATCCCATCCTTCCTCTCTCTCAGTTCAAGATCTTGGAAAGGAGTCTGAGAATATATTAGGAGGGAGAGTCATCTTTTCTGGGACTCTTGTGGCCATGTTTTATGGAAGGCAGCTTTATAAAGACCACAGTCATGTTAGTCATGAGTATTATTAGTACAACTGTAGTTAACATTTTTTACAATATATGAAGCTTACACTTGAGAAAGCTTCAGGTCAAAATCCACTGACTCATTTTGAAGTAGACAGCTTGGAATGACAGCCGCAGCCTATCAGTGAGGAAGGGAGGCTTAGAGGCTGATATTCCAACAAGTTATAGTAAAAACAAAAGCAAATGAGCATGTGGGAGTCCTTACTATATGTCAAGACACTAGGCTAACTTGCCTCTGTACTTAATAATTACTCCTGGCAGCATTTGGGGGACCATATAGGATACCAGGGATTGAACCCAGACCAGCTGCAAGCAAGGCAAATGCCCTATTTCTGTACTATTGTTTCAGCCCCAAGGGACTAAATATATTTTTATTATTGGGACCTCCCCCAGTGGTGCCTCAGAGACCCAGGGGTTCTCCTTGCAAGACTTGCCTAACCTAGTGGTTAGGTACTTGGGGTGAGCAATGTGGTGCTGGGACTGCCAAGTTCATACATGGTATTTATGGGGCCCTGTGGTATAAGATCAAATTTAGGATCTGACACAGGCAAGGTATGTGCTATGTCCTTTGAGGTATCATCCTGGTCTTTAAAACCTCTATATATTAGATTATGTAATATTACTCACTCCCCCCTCATGAGCTGAGTAGCTATTGTTATTATTATTATGAAGAAGAGGAGATATCAAAGAAGTCAGTATTGCTTATTGGTATTTGAAGATGTGTCATGTCAGGCTTCCACCCCACTCTGGGGTATGCATTAGCAGAATGTTGGATAATCCACTTCACCAATCTAGAGATCTCCAATAGAATATGTGGGATAGTTTGCATTTTTCTACTAAAAGTCTTCTGACTCTTGGTTCAATTTTGCTTCTTTTTCGTTGCTATATTTCCTTTATTATTTTTTTTGGGGGGGTCACATCCAGCTATGTTTAGGGACTCCTAACTCAAGTCTAACCTGCTCCTGCCGCATGCAGAGCATGTGCTCCAACCCTTTTTGAACCAGCTCCTTAGTTCAATTGCCAATGAAAGTGCCAATGCAGTTTCATCATAGCTTAGAATTTATGTATCAGAGTCTGTAGTGATTGAATCTGATGAAAATTTTACCAACCCAGTTCAGATAACAATTCTCAACATTTACTAATATGAAAACTTGCTTAATATATCCACTACTTGTTTTTATTTTATTATTTTTTGAGTTTTTTGTTTTGTTTTGTTTTTGGGTCACACCCAGTGGCACTCAGGGGTTATTTCTGGCTCTGTGCTCAAAAATGGCTCCTTGCAGGCTCGAGGAACCATATAGGATGCCGGGGGTCAAACTGGGTCGGTTTTGGGTTGGCCGTATGCAAGACAAATGCTTTACCACTGGGCAATCATTCTGGCCCCAGTATATTCACTACTTATTTTTAGAAATATTTGTTATTAACCATAGATCATAGTTTGAATCTATCGAAAACAACTCACTTTTTCTAATATTCTAGAATATAATGTTAAGCATTTAAAAAAAGATCCAGGTCCAGGGAGGGAACTGAGGATGGGACTCAAGACAGAAGGACCTGCTTTGTAGGTGTGAGACTAAGAGTTGAATCCCCAGAGCCACTTTACATGAACCAAGTGGTCTGGGTGGCCTTGCCTTTGATACTCATGAGCCACAAGTGAGCACTTTCTGGACATTGAAGCAACAGTAAAGGAAGGGGTAATGAATAACCCCAATCCACGAAAATATGATTATAACAGTTCTTTATAGATGACCAAGGAGGTGCCGATGACAACGATCAACAAAAGTGATGGACACATTTTTGTACTCTCTACAACTCCTCTCTCACTCTCTCTCTTCTTCCCCTTTGTCCCCCCTTGGCAGTATTCAGGAGCTATTCCTAGCTCTGTATTCAGGTGCACCCCCTGGCGGTGTTAAGGAAAACCTCACTGAAGACAAACACCTTATCTCTGGTACCATCTCTTCAGCCCTATTACACTTTTTTTTTTTTTTTTTTGGTTTTTGGGCCACACCCGGCGGTGCTCAGGGGTTATTCCTGGCTGTCTGCTCAGAAATAGCTCCTGGCAGGCACGGGGGACCATATGGGACACCGGGATTCGAACCAACCACCTTTGGTCCTGGATCAGCTGCTTGCAAGGCAAACACCGCTGTGCTATCTCTCCGGGCCCCCTATTACACTTTTTAATGGAGAAACAAACGTGAAAATGCTTTGATTTGTTGCTGATTAGAACAACAATAACACAGCCATCCAAGCAGAGAGTTCTAGATGGGAAAGTGATCCTATCAAGATTCTGGACCTGTGCACAGGCTGTTACTGCCCGTCTGGTCAGAGGGCAGCCTGCCTGCTTTGCTAATCTCTGAGAGCGCCATTTGTGTGTCCTTTGACTATCCCTGGCTGCATTTCAAAGCCCTATGACAAAGGATATTAGCTCATTAGCTTTTTGTGTAACCTGTGCCTCTTCCTCTCTCCATTATGGATACGGGAGGGTTTAAATATCCAGTAGTGACATTCTGGTCGATGAAGGAAGGGGGCAGTCCCCCAGGGCAGGCTGAACTTCTGCTTGGTATATTTACTTTTGCTGTTTTCCTTCCTCCTCATTTGTATTTCAGGAGGCTCTCAGAGAAGAGCGAGGCAGCCAGGCTTAGATGGATCAAAGGACTGCGAGCTGGGATACCAGGGTCTATGAGAAGGTCTGGTATTGACTTTGCTGTTACCTGTCGGCAAATTGTGGGCTCGCGCTGGGCTTGGGTTTCTTCCTGGACTTGCTAAGTGTCCATATTACTTATGTTGAGAATTTGGTGATGACTCAGTTTTTAAGTGTTTTAGCGATCCCCAACCCCTCCAGTTCGGCTGTTAAGATATGAAATGGGTTTTCCAGCAGAACTGCAGTGACCTGGCCCCAGGGTCTTGAGACTGCAGCAACCCTTCACTTGTTTCTTGCTAGGTTCTGGATTCTGCTTTGCTGCTTGATAACCTACAGTCCATCAGGCTTCCTTTAGCAGGGGCATGTCTTTCTGTCGTCTTTGTCTCCAGAAATAGTTTTTTTTTATGTGTTCTGGAAAACTTGCTTCTCCTCCCCACCCACAGAAGAGACCCAAAAGGCTTCCTTTGGCACAAAGCTGCTTTCTCACTGACCCTGCTGGTAGGAGAAGGGGTGAAACGTGACATTGCAACCAAACTAAACATTCTCGACTTGCTGCCATCATTCAGACGGGCTAGGACCAGTTCACATTTGGACTAGTGAAGAGCCAGCTACTTGGGAAAATTTTGGCAGGAAGCCAGCAGTGAGAATATTAGACAGAAAGGAAAAAAAAAAAAAGAGAGAATATCAGACAGAGAAAGCACCAAGCACTCTCTCTCTCTCTTTCCTGCCCCACTATGCACGCATGCATGCATTCATTTTCCATGTTTTATTTTGTCATCCTTCATGTATATTTTGTGTTTGTGGGGGGACTCCCCTAGCGAGAAGTCTACCCTTCCCCCCATTACTTTTGATTCTATTATAACTTATGCAACTTCAGGCAAGAAGATGCCCTTGCAGGGGAAAGGTGACAATCTGAATCTTATGTTGATGGAAATATGGGAAAGGGGACCAGGGACCAGGATATACTGATGAGAGGTGAGGTGAATGTATGGGCAGAAACTCCCAGGACCATCCTGGGCAATGCAAGGCCACACTTCCAGATGGTGGCTTTGAGGATCTCTAGAAACACCTGGGGTTGCCCTAGTGGTTTCCAGTATCACCTGCAGAACAGGATTCTAACATTGAACCTTCTGGCCAAGAATGCACCCCAGCCCCACCCCCCATCGTCCTCCACCTCCAGTCAGAGCTTGGAAAGCCACACCAAAAAAAAAAAAAAAAGTGCATAAGGAAATATTTTGTTCCTTGTCAACGGGTCTCTACCCTAGTTTCATAAATGAACCTATCTTCTGCCAAGTGCAATATGGAATCAAGGGGAAAGTTTCTTTTGTTTCTAACACAATCAACACCCTTATTTCCAATTCGATTAAAAAAAAAAAGTGAAACATTTTCTCCCACAATCCAGACTAGTGTTAAAAGCGAGAGGAACTCCAGGACCCTTGTGTTTCTCCTAAGTAGCAGAGCAGTTCGGGTCACAGCAGGAAGAGCTGCAGACACAGGAACACTGTGGGGGCCCTTCAGTTTGGAAACACTTGCAAACGTCTCTCTCTCTCTCTTGGAGCTATAAATGATCAAAGAAACATCCGGGTGTAGACGGACGCTCGTGGGCATCCAACTTCCCTGCTAGTTCAGGGAAAACAACAGGCTGGGCCCCCCGTCTAATCGGGATCTTCATTCTTGGCCTGAGTCGCCTATACATGGCCAACTGTTCTTGCAGACGCCCTAGCTGCTGGCCGAGCAGACAGACAAGCCGCTGGTGGGAAGAAAGGGGAGTAGTTGGTGGAGGTCTCCTTCCGAACCAGATGCCTGTCTGCTTTGCAAGCTGCAGAGCTGGGTGGGCGTCGGCCCTGGGAAGCAAGGCCTGGCTCAAGGGCCTTGAGGGAAAACAAAAAAGATGCTAAATCAGGGCCTCCTGGCCCGTCGGGTTCATTTGCACAACTAGATGGATGAGGATGAGGGATGAGGACCCTCCGAGGACGAGCCACGCAGAGCTGCGCCGTGCCAAGCTTGCAAACCTCCGCCATGACATATCTAGCGAGAGCCGGTGCCGGCCGAGCCGGAAGCCGGAGACGCGCCCACTGCGGCTGCGCGCTGGCTTTGTCCCGCCTCCCGGGCCGCGCGCGTCCCCGCCGCGAGCGCGCGCCGCCCCGCCTCTCCCCGCCGCCCGGAAAAGCGCTCCGGCTGGAAACGGGCCCCGCGGCGGCGCTAGAGTTCCGCGCGCGGCCAGGCAGGCCGGGGGGAAGGCGGGAAGGCCGCGCGCCGGCCGCTCCTCCCACCCCGCCTGGGCCCGGACGGGGCTGTGGCTGGCTGGGCGAGTGGAGGCGAGGCGGGCGAGGCGGGCGAGGCGGGCGAGGCGAGGCGGGCGCGATGGCTCGAGCCCGGGCGGCGGCGGCGGCGACAGCGGCGGCGGCGGCGCGTCCTCGTCCTCGGCCCGGCGCGGGCGGCGACCGGACGAGCGGCCTGGGCGCCCGATGAGGCTGCTGGCGGGCTGGCTGTGGCTGTGCCTGGGCCTGGCGTCCGTGCGGCTGGCGCGGAGGATGTGGACGCTGCGGAGCCCGCTCAGCCGATCCCTCTACGTGAACATGACGAGCGGGCCCGGCGGGCCGGCGGCGGCCGCGGGCGGCAGGAAGGAGAACCACCAGGTACGGGCCCGGGCGGCGGGGGCGTGGCGGCCCGGCCCGGCCCGACCCGGCTCTGCCCGGCTCTGCCCTGCCCTGCCCGGCCTGCTCTTCCCGCGCTCGGCCCGGCCTTTGTGCATTGCGGCCCGGCCCCCCAAACTTTCCCCCGCAGCCCCCGGCCTCGCTCCCCAACACCCCGCGCCGCCTTTTGTTCCCGGGCGCGCTCCCCTTCCCCCTCTCCTCGGCGGGCCCGCATTGTTCCCCCGGGCCCGGCAACTTTGGGGTCCCCCGCGAGCAAGCCCCCGGCGCCTCTTTTCGGAGCTCGGGCTGGACACCCTCCTGAGATCGATCCTCGGGCCCCAGAATAGACACGAAAAGACAGCCCACCCCAGCCCACCTTGTGTTTTGGGGGTTGGGGTTGGGGTTGGGATGGAAGCTTCCCAATAAACATAGAAAGCAATGGAAGCGTGCAGGCAACTCTTTGCAGGCAGCTTTGGAGGGGGACAGATGGCTGGAGCGCCTCAACAAGGTGGTTGACAGGTCCCCCCCACCCCCGCTCCTATCATCTGCCTTCAGGACTCTTACCAGCACCCCTCCTTTAGATCCCTGACGTGCTCGGAGGGGAGATGATGCTGGCTCTTGGGAAAGGGGTTTGATTGTGTGTGTGTGTGTGTGTTAAAAAGAACTAGCATCAAGATTCTTTGGAATGATCCTTGGGGTTCTGGAGTCGTCTGTGTGTGTGTGTGTGTGTGTGTGTGTGTGTGTGTGTGTGTGTGTGTGTGTGTGTGTTAAAAAGAACTAGCATCAAGATTCTTTGGAATGATCCTTGGGGTTCTGGAGTCGTGTGTGTGTGTGTGTGTGTGTGTGTGTGTGTGTGTGTGTGTGTGTGTGTGTTAAAAGAACTAGCAGTCCAGATTCTTTGGAATGACCCATGGGGTTCTGGAGGGGTGATGATGTCACCACTTAGGTAGTGTCAGGAGCTTAGTTTGGTGCACTTGGAGAAGTCTGCTGGGCGCCCCAGGAGGGAGAACGAGCTGTTGGTCCAACTTGCAAATAGGAAGCAGTCTAGGTCCTCAGGCCCCTTGCACCGTTTAGTGCACCACAGACCCTGTTGTAGCACCCGCAGACGAGGCAGGCCCCCAGATAGAGTCACCCGCCTAGCCTCTAAGAGGAGATGGGGACTCTAGTACCTGGCCCCAGTGACCGTCGCCCTTCTGCATCGGCCGGCCTCGAATCAGAGCGACATAACTTTGATTTACACCGTGTTCCATGTTAGAGGACTGTGTCTTGGTGCTCTGCACGAGAGGCCGACTGAACGAAATGTTGTTTGCTGATCAGTTGGGCTTAGTGCAAAGGGGCTTTTACCCCCTGCCAGGGGGTTGGTTGGAAATAGCATTTAGAGTGCACTTTGCTTTTTCTGCGTCCAGGACCCAATCCCCCCATCTTGTCCCCCAGCTTTCATTCTTTTCAGGGATTTCTCCTTTAGCACTTTCTGACTCGATAGCAGCTTCTCTGAAGGTCCAGCCAGGTGCAGAGCATGTGTTGTAATAATGAAAGTGAAAAATTGCGGCGATAAAGCATTTTTTTCAGAAATGCAATATTTTATTATTTAGGGACAATTGATTGCGGACCTGTACTTGCTTTTTAAAAGGTAATAAATCCTATTGTAAATCTGCAGCTGTTGAATAGAGGAAGTGTTCTGTATTGATGAGTATATACACAATTAGGGGATCTTAAGTTGTAAGACCACATTTATTGCTATGGAATACACGAGTCATTAGTATCGGTGATGTTACTGGACAGTGACCAGAATATGACCTTATGGAACAGGGATAATGATAGGAAATAGTGACTTTATTTTCAGCAGTTGGTAGAAATAGGGTCTTTGGTAGGATCAGGAAAAGGCTTATTGGCAGAGATGTGGAATTAGGACTGAGTCACTTTGTACGTATTTATTATAATGTGATTACTGCTGTTGCCTCACTTATGTTTTCAATGTTTATAAAAGAACTAGACATTAAAACAGTTTAAATAATATGATTTTTCTGGATTTTTGGGAGAATTGTAGCCTTGGACATAGCTTTCGGAGTATCGGTTGAGAGAGGGTACTTTACTTAGGGGTAGATAATATCTCCAAGGCAAAGATTAAACTGGTGTTTGCTAATTATGTAGGGGGAGAAGGACTCTTCCTTAGGATAGTGAATGTAGGCATTATTTTGAGATGATACATGTACGTTATGAACAGTAGTTGCACATGAATAAAGATGAAAATGAACAAAGGAGACTTATTAGAACCTACACAATAAAGTGGAATTGAAAGTCAAGTTGATTATTTGTTACTTGCTGTATATTCCAGTATTCAGCCTTATAAACTCTGGTGCTAAAGTAACCGAAGTCTGTAACAGTATTTTCCCCTTAAGATTAATAGTTTCATACAGCGTCTTCTGGTGTTCATTTGGGTTTGTGGGTTCCACAGCCAGCCACATCTGGTTCTTTTGGAGTTGCATGAAAGTAGTGTTACGGATTTGATTGAGCCATACTTAGCACAAGTTTTCCTTATGGTTATTTTATTAAGAAATCCTGGTGGAGGATTCTATGGTTTAAAGAAGGATCTTGGGCTATGTTTATTCATTAAAAATTGCTAGTTACTGATGCCTGGAAATGCCAGGCTCCTTTTTTTTGCTAAAACAGCTCTAGAACTGTAGTAGCAGTCCCATTTGAATAACTTGGTTTGTGTGGGTATGTGCTCGCTTCAACACTGGGATTATATTTCGCTTTGGGCAAGCTGGAACGAAGGGCCTCTTGGTGCAGGGAGCTGGTGTGTGGGCCAAATTAGGCTCTTTTGCTCTTTGTATGGAAATGAAAGGAACTTTACATTTTTAAATGGTCACAAACTTTTATTAATAAGTGAATATGTCTGAATGATCTTTAAATTTTAGTGAGCAAAAAATGCCATGAAACAGTTACTTTTTTTTTGTTTTTGTTTTTGTTTTTGGGCCTCACCCGGCGATGCTCAGGGGTCACTCCTGGCTGTCTGCTCAGAAATAGCTCCTGGCAGGCATGGGGGACCATGTGGGACACCAGGATTCGAACCAACCACCTTTGGTCCTGGATCGGCTGCTTGCAAGGCAAACGCTGCTGTGCTATATCTCCGGGCCTGTGAAATAGTTACTACGTTTGGTTTATCTGTGTGGGCTTCCAAACTATGGGGTTAGCTGCCACGTCACCTGTGCTAGCCTGAAGTATTTACTGTTTGCCCATTACAAGAAAAAGTTTTCCCATGAGAAGATGTCCAGTTTTCTTAATCAATGGCATATTCTTACTCAGAGGTTTCTCCTTGGGCAATTAAAGGGAGAAATAGATCCAGGCATCGTGAAGCTTTCACTATTGACAGCCTTAAGAGAAAAGAAAAAAAAAACAGTAACAACATCACCATAAACTTTGTCTTTTTGATGCATTGCATCTAGCACTTAGTGTTAATGCAGCTATTATAGAGCTATGAAACTTGAAAGGGCCCTGAGGCCCCTTAACTTGGTTTCTGGTAAAGAACAGTCATTTCCCAGCTTGCAATGAAAGGGAGTTTCAGAGCTCTCTTGAAGAAGACCCAGGCAGTTTGTCCAGATGACTGGGGTTTTCAGAATATACAGGTAATATTCCCTGTCTGGAGTTCTTAAGGTATAAACTTCAAATTGCAAGCAATTCAAATTGCAAGATAAATGTATCGACTTGTTTTCTTCCACCTTCCTTAGTGAAATTCAATCTGATCTGTGCCAGGCCACAGTGATGAATTCAAGATAGAAGTTAAAAATTTTATTTTTCCAATTGAAAAAAATACTTGGACCTCACAGCTTTTGGTCAAAGGTTGTACTAAAACACAGATTGTTTCCTGTCCCTCATACCCAGTTGACTCTGGTGGCAGACTGAAATCAGGCGTGAGTTAAAAGATCTCAGAGCCGTCTGCCAGCTATTCAGACGGATGCTGATGAATCTGTGTCCTCTTCTGAACTGTCTTGCAAAGAGTTTGGAGGCCTCTGCAGTTGAATACCGAAGAGATTCTTTCCTTATGGCCTGTGCTGAAACCCCCAGGTATTAGCTTCCATTTCAGGGAACATCAGAACTTCTCTCATCTATTGGGGGCCTTTATGTTCCACATTGAAGGTATCCTCAGAGATCCTAGTAACTTCAAGGCACTTTTGTTTAGAACTTTGGAAATTTTGTTAAAAATAGTTTCTCCTTCTCCATTGGTTCAGCATCCTGGGATTCAACCAACAACACATCAAAAATAATCTAATAGAATTCGACTAAGCATATATGACGCAGGCACAGACTCGTTTCTCATCAACAATCACTAAATATAGTGATTAATTGGCTTAGGCATTGTAAATAATCTGGAGGGTATATGAAGCATGTGGGAGGATGTACTTATGGGCAGATAATGTTGAAAGCATTTAATTTGCCTAATTTTCTTGCATTGGATCTGTGGGTGCCTTATCACTCTGCATGTTCAAATCTCAGGTTGTGGTGTTGGAAATGAGTGACATGAGTGACATGAGAAATGAGTGACATGGCTATTCTGTCCTGTGACTATGTGCAAGAAGGTATTAGTGATGAAGTGTCTGAGCTGACAGTGACTGCATTGAACCTGGAATGTGGTTTTGAGCTGCTAGTCAAAAGCCAGTATTCAGTGTTGTCAGGCTTGGTGTGTTCATGGACCTCATCTGTGGAGACTTTCCAGTTTGTAGTGGCACTGAATGCCTCAGGTCTTTGGTTACTCATTTCTTTTGAGAATGGCTGGGTGCCCAGACCTCCAGCATGGGTTTTAGACTTCCCTTGGACTGCAGTTCTTTGACCAGCATTTGAGGACCTGGCCCAGGAGGGGGAAGAAGGAATGAAGTTATCGATGTTCTATTTAGTGCCCAGCACTTTAAATAGATCAGCAGCCATTTTAGTCCTCCTAAGAGCTGTTGGTGGTAGGGTGCCGCCGCTGCTGCGCTGATGAAAACTGAAGCTGGGAGAGATGAAATTTACTCAGAAGCACAGTTAAGTGATGACAGAGTTGGGTTTTGAGCCCAGGTCTGCCTAGTTTCAAGGCTGGGCTTTTCTTATGGTTGAGTTCCCTGTGTTCTTCCCCAAACCTTATGTTTACTGAAGGGCTGTGAAATAGTGCTTTGCACCAATGGACCTCTGTATAGACATGAAGGTTATTATAAGCCATATGCAGAAGTGTTAGTTTAGTCTGTGTGTGTGTGTGTGTGTGTTAGAAAAGACAGGACAACTACATGGGACAAATTTAATGTTGGAAATAAGAAGTCTCACCTATGTTTCGGGAACAAAGGATTATAATCCTCCACAGTGTGCCTGCTCTGACCCTGTGCTTCTGGGCTGGTCCCTGGCACCTATGGTGCCTTTCTTAATTGCTAACTGGGTGTCCTTCAGTTCTGGTTTACTGTGACCCCCAAATGGAATTAACTCTAGGCTCTGCAGAGACTTATAGGCTCAGTAATAGAAGAAGGGCAGCCCTAATTCCCAGATAAACAGACTTAACCTGCTGCTTTGTCTACACATTCTAGGATTCCCACAACGTGCCACTTCTAGATTAGAGGATGTTAGAACCACTCACAATAAACACTGGAAAAACCTTTCATTTGGGTTTATTTGTTTCTTAGAAAGATGACAACACAGGTATAGTCAAAGGGGAGGAAGGGAGGCACTGAACTTTCTTGTTCCTCCTCAAATTCAGTCATTGAATCTTGGGCTGGACCCTTCCTGAGTTCCCAGCTCTCAGCTGTTGGAAGTTGGGAAGGTCCCACCTTCTAATCCCAATAACTGGTTCTTTTTTTGTGAATGTGTGTGTGTGGGGGTGTGGGGGGGGTGGAAGGGAATTTGAACCACACCCAGTAAGTGGTTGTGGCTAACTTCTGGCAGTACTGGAGGACCTTCGGTGGTATTTGGGATGGAACTGTGGTCATTGGCATGCAAAGCACACAACCAATCCTGTCTCTGGTAATTTGGTCTTCTGTTGACAAGGTCCTTACCCTGAAAATAGGTCTGTATCCCTCCTCATCCTCCATCTTTTTTTTTTTTTTTTTTTTTTTAAGAAAAGGTACTTAAATCATTCTGGAGATTAAGGATTATAGGAGCCAGTAGCAGGGGACAAAGACCCAAACTGACTTACTGTTTATCTATCATCTGTCTATCTCTATCATCTTTTTCTTTCTCTCTTTCTCTTGTTTTTGGACCACACCCCGCCATGCTTAGAAATTGCTCCTGGCAGTCTCAGGGGACCATATGGGATGTCAGGTCCATCTTGGGTTAGCTGCATGCAAGGCAAATGCCCTACCGCTGTGCTATCTCTCTGTACCCACTTTTGGATTTTCTTTCTTTTCCTTCCTTCCTTCCTTCCTTCCTTCCTTCCTTCCTTCCTTCCTTCCTTCCTTCCTTCCTTCCTTCCTTCCTTCCTTCCTTCCTTCCTTCCTTCCTCTCTCCCTCCCTCCCTCCCTCCCTTCCTTCCTTCTTTCCTTCCTTACCCTCCCTGCCTCCCTCCCTTCCTTTCTTCCTCCCCCTCTTCCTTCCTTCCTTCCTTCCGTCCTTCCTTCCTTCCTTCCTTCCTTCCTTCCTTCCTTCCTTCCTTCCTTCCTTCCTTCCTTCCTCCCTCTTTCTTTTTCTCTTTCTTCCTCCCTCCCTCCTTTCTATTATATAAAACCAGAAATATTTTTTTTTTTGTAGTTTTTTTGAGTCACACCCGGTAGTGCTCAGGGGTTACTCCTGGCTTTATGCTCAGAAATTGCTCCTGGCAGGCATGGGGGGACCATATGGGACGCTGGGATTCGAACTGATGACCTCCTGCATGAAAGGCAAACGCCTTACCTCCATGCTATCTCTCCAGCCCCAAAACCAGAAATTTTTTTTTTTTTTTTTTTTTTTTTTTTGGTTTTTGGGCCACACCCGCGGTGCTCAGGGGTTACTCCTGGCTGTCTGCTCAGAAATAGCTCCTGGCAGGCACGGCGGACCATATGGGACACCGGGATTTGAACCAACCACCTTTGGTCCTGGATCGGCTGCTTGCAAGGCAAACACCGCTGTGCTATCTCTCCGGGCCCCAGAAATTTTTTTAAATAACTTACGAATTCTGCTAAAATGCAGAGGTCTGTGTATAGTGAAACAACAGGTTTTAATACCACGTTTGGCTATTTGAGGAACTCCAAAAAGAATTTATTACAAACTGTTAATTTGTATACAAACAAATTTGTAATTTGTTTGATAAATAAATATAGTTCTTTTTGGGGGGTGGACCACACCTGGCACCACTTGGGTTACTCCTGGTTCTGTGCTCAGAAATCACTTCTGGCAGGCATAGGGGACTATCCTAGGTCGGTAGCATGCAAGGCAAATGCCCTACTGCTGTGCTATCACTCCAGCCTCAAGTAAATATAATTTTAAAGAAAAAGTACTTTTTAGCTCTGAAGGAATGAATCATCCATCAAGGTTATATATTATTTGGAACGGTGTGTGAACTTACTGAAGTTTTTAAGACATGAGCTAATACTTTATTGTTTTGATGAAGTTGTCAGATATACATTTAGACTCAGATCTACCTGATGTGGCAGCTTATTGGTTGACTAATTATGATGTCTTTTCAATCTTGTTGGAAGTAGGGGAGAACAATGTTATTTATTGAAATTTTGGGAAAGGTGGTATATTTAGGTTTTACTCCTACTTTTATATGGCATCAGAAGATTCTGCATGGGCATTCTGATTGGTTAAAGCTCTTTTTATAAAAGATTTCCTATTCAGATTGAATAACATTCAGCTGAATTTTATTTATATTACTTGATTTCTTAGTCATGCCTGATGATGCTCAGGGGCTACTCCTGGCTCTGCACTTCAGAATCACACCTAGTCTAGTGGTGGTGCTCTGGGAACCATATGGGATACTAGGGATTGAACGAGGTTGGCCACGTGAAGGCAAGTGCCTTACTTTAGCTCCAACCTCTCAAATGACAATGTGCGTAAGATGCATTGTGGTCTTCTACCCAGGAGACAGCCCACCCTGCTGTGGAGTTGGCACAACAGCAATTCCTTCCAATGTGAAGCTTTCACAAGCAGGAGACTGGATTCTTGCCTTGCATCTTTGTCTCTGTGGAGCCTGTGTTTAAAGAGCTCACTTGTTTAAAAATGCAGTCTTCAATGCTTGAGCTCATCACAACATTTTATTTCAGCTGGGTTGTCTGGATAGAGCTAATTCCAGGGACTCCATACTGATTTCTCCTCTAGACAGCATCTTACAGCAAGACAACTACACATTTTTTTTTTTTTTTTTTGAGTTACACCTGGCAACACTCAGGGATTACACCTGGTTCTACACTCAGAAGTCACTCTTGGCAGGCTCGGGGACCATATGGGATGCCCAGATTCAAACCAGGGTCTGTCCTTTGTTGGCCATGTGCAAGGCAAACACCTTACCGCTATGCTATGGCTCTGGCCCCAAGACAACTATACTTTTAAGGAGCTGAATGAAGGTCTAGTCCAGAGTGATGATCCCACTGCTTTGTTTCGCACCACTTATCCCCACTGCCACGAACATTTTTGTGGAGACCAGTGCGTTGATTTTTTTATTTTTCTTCGTCCATGGTTAAGGTGGGGCAGCTAGACACCTTCAGAATTAAAAGTGACATTTTCTGGGTAAATTAATCGGCGTTTTCAGGCAAGCAGTGGTAATTTTGACCCCATGAAACATTTGTTGTCACACTTGGGGGCAGTACTGCCCGTCCTAATGGGTAGAGGCTAGGGATGCTACTACTGATGATACAGAGTATAGGATAGTCCCTGTAAGAAAGGATTATCATTCCCAGGTTTCAGTAGTACTGATTGAGAAACCCTGGCCTATATATATCAGATTCTCCCCCCCCACCCCCCCGCCCAACATACCCAGTGACATTTGAATTGTACGAACTTAAAGTAGATACTCAGGAGTGACTAGAGCATCACTGAAAGGGACTCCTGTAATAGTACAGCAGGCACTTCCACAAGGAACTGGAACCAGCTGGAACAGCTCGGGGACCCCCCCGGGCTTCCCCTTGATGCAGAAGTTATGAGGTGGTAAATGAAATGCAGAACACTCGGTCTGGTGCCTGTACAAGGTTGGGGCTCTCACGATCTTCCTCTTAGCGTGTTTCTGGTAATGCAATTTGTGCTTGGTGTGTAACTTTCACCACTGTTTGCAGCATTGGGTTTAAGTAAGGCCTTGCAAAAACCGTGGCGTTTTAGAAATGGACAGAATCTCAGTTTACAGCTACATCCGTGGCTATCCTAATGTTCCTCTGGATTCTGCTAGAAACTTCAAATTTTGTCAGATTGCCTGTGGTGTTTAACAGTAAGTCATTGCTGGTCACCTATTGCGCCAGGCCTTAGGGAGCTTTCTGGCTACATGTAAGATAGCTCCTATGATTTTTTTTTTTCATAGCGACCTCTTAACTCCATATACTTTTCCTATTTCCAGAAATATCAATGTGTCTTAGGAGATTTGAGTTGTATTGGAATGGGATGGGAGAACATGCTCCCCACTCTGGCCTGGAAGTTTAAGGGAGAAACATACTTGAGAAATATTTAGGCTGAGGTTTTAATCAGGGAGAGGTGAAGAATGAAGGGAGGGGTCGGAAATGCAGAGAATGGAGCAAATACTCCATGAGACAGCCATGGGGGAAAGGAGGATTCCAGAAAAAGAAAACAGGTTGAGTGGGATCTCTTACGGGCTGCTAGAGCCTGTCCCAGGTGTGGCTGTGACTGCAGAGTGGACAAGCTATCTAGGCTCTGGGAAGGTACAGGTGTCCACATCAGGCTGTTGTGAAGCAGTGTAGTTAATTTCATTACATTTGTGTTTGAATTTGAATTTTAAGAGAGATTTTAAAATTTAAAATTTTCAATCACAAAAAAAAAAAAAAAGGGCCCGGAGAGATAGCACAGCGGCGTTTGCCTTGCAAGCAGCCCATCCAGGACCAAAGGTGGTTGGTTCGAATGGTCCCCTGTGCCTGCCAGGAGCTATTTCTGAGCAGATAGCCAGGAGTAATCCCTGAGCAAAGCCGGGTGTGGCCCAAAAACCAAAAAAAAAAAAAAAAAATTTTCAATCACTTAATTTTTGGAAGCTAAATCAACCAACTGTTAAAAAGCTTGTTTAAAAATGAAAGCTTTGGGTCTGGAGCAATAGCACAGTGGTAATGTGTTTGCCTTGCACGTGACCAACACAGGACACATGGTGGTTTGTATCCCGGCATCCCATATGGTCCCCTGTGCCTGCCAGGGGCGATTTCTGAGCACAGAGCCAGGAGCACTGCTGGGTGGAACCCAAAAAAGAAAGTTTGGGGGCTGGAGCAATAGTACAGCAGGGAGGGTGTGGTGTGAGGCAGCATTGCCCATGGTCTTCTGTCCTAAGGAACCTTATAATACCAGGAATTGAACTGAGATTGGCCTCCTGTAAAACAAGCACTTTCCTTAATCTCCGTTCCCTCTCACCAGTCACAAATTCATCCTCTTATAGCATACAGTTTTCTGGGGTTTCATATATTCAAGTTACAGAGTTATGCAAATACCACCACTCTAATATAAAGATGTTTTCATCATTCCAAACCAGAAACTCATAATTTTTTGTCTTCATTTTCCATAGTCTCCTCCCCTCCCAATCTGGCAACCATAGTTTACCATTTTGTCTCTGATCTGATAGTTTTGGACAATTGATGTAATGAAGTCACATAACTAGGGGGCTTTGGTGACTGGCTTATTTCATTGAGCATATCTTCCAAGTTTGTGTTGTGACATCTGTTAGTATGTCTTTCCTTTTAATGGAGGATGAGTATTCTGCATTTTCTTGCATTCTGCAAGTATTCTTGTAATTCTTCAAATCCTACTTGTTAATCCAACGGCTGGTGGACATTTGGATTTGCTTTGAACTTTTTGGTTTTTGTTTCTTGGTCATATCCAGCAGTGTTCAGGGGTTTCTCCTGCCTCTGTGCTCAGGAATAACTCCTGGCCAGCTCAGGGGCCCTTATGAGAAGCCGGGATCAAACCTGGGTTAGCCGTATGCAAGGCAAATGTTCTCCTCACTGTGCTATCGCTCCGGCCCCATGCTTTGGCTTTTTTGGTGGAATAAAGCTGCTCTGGAGGGGCCAGAGCAATAATAAAGCGATCTCTTGCCTCACAGATGGTTGACCCAGGCTCAATTCCCAGCATCCGTATGGTCCTTGAGCACCGCCAACAGTAATTCCTCAGTGCACAGCAGGAGTAACCGTTGAGTATCGCTTGGCATTGCCCAAAGCCCCATCCCCCCTCCAAATGCTGTCATGGAGTTGATGTTTGTACCATATAGTGGTTGGAGGAACTCCAGTGCTAAGCTTGGTCTTCGGAGTAGGACTTCACTTTTTATTATTCTGATGCATATTCCACACAGTAAGTAGTTTTTTTTTTTCCTCGAAGACATCTCGGCAGTAAAGATCCAATAACGTGTGTTAATGTTGATGAATTGAGAGAAATGCTGTTAAACATTTGAGTTTTCTTTTGACACTTGAAAGCAGTATGTGCAGTTAATGGTGCCAATTTCTTCTTAGTTCTGGAAGTTTGTCCATTGTTATTGTTCTACTTGCCCATTTACCAGTGGATGCCAAGGAATTCTTCACTGCTTGGTTTCACTTGACTCGACTTTTTGTCGACATTAATAGAGTATACCTGATTGCCCATTACCAAAATAATGGCTTTCATCTTGATTAGTTACTTCAGAGAATAAAAAATGAAGTAAAAGTCAGACTGGTCCCGACACCACAGAGTTCAGAATGTGCAATAGGAGGTCATGAGGATAATAAAAAATGTTTTATGGCCTGCACTGGGGCATAACTTCAGGCACAATGGGCATTAAGAATTAGTTAATGATTAGGTGAGATCAGTTCATACCAAGGGAAAAAGTGTAAGTGGTGCACATAAGACACTTTATAACTCATTGAGTAGAAAGGGAAAAATAAAAACAATGTTCAGGTCCAAACAGTTTGGTAATAGTGCTTGTTTATGTTTATATGGTAGTAATGCTTAAAAGGGAAATTAGTCAGAAGGTCTTGAATTATCCATTACAGGGTTTGTAAAAAGAGTAGTTTAACCTTTCACATTTTGTTGTGCCTCTTCATTCGTTTGTATTGGTTTGTAAGAGTTCCTTTCGGTGTAAGTGTCAGGATGTTACCCAAGATTTCATATACCATTTACCAAGCATAGAATGACTGTAAAATTGGTTCACCAATTATGCAAGCAGCTGTGGACATCTGGCAACTGGTCATATTAGTTAGGGGAAACCAAGTTATTTTTGGCCAAGAAATTCCTTATTGGGGAAAATCAATAGCTTCTTAGCAGGTAGTGTATTAATAAAAACTGATCTATGTTTTCATCACTGCATTTTATAGGCTTTTATATCAAGCCATGTCAAGAGAAATCTCGGTGTTATTACTAGTGTAGGATTTTCCTGTGCAGCTGGCACTGTATGGAGAATTTGTCTACATTAGCTTATTTAATCTTCTCAGTACCCTACAGGTCAGATAATAGTGATATCTGTTGTCTGCAGATGAAAGGCCCAGGCCCAGAGATTATTGGTTTGTCTAAGATCACACAGGAATGGCAGAGCCAGGACTTAGTCCCTGGGGCTGACCTTAAAACAGCTACCAGGGGTGGCGAACAAGTTCGACACAAAGAGCCAAAATTTTAAACTGTGAGAGTCAGAGAGCCACACCACGCAGTGACCTGCCAAAACAGACAAACACTCACACAAAAGCATATAATTTTAACAATAATATATTAAACACATATTTCATTTTGCCATTTTGAGTGAAGGTAAAAATCCTGTTCACCACCCCTGAGCTAGACCCTCCCGGGACCCTCCTTGTCAGATACTCTACTGCTGAATGAAGAGGAAAGATGTTTACTAGGGAGTATTACATTTTATCTGCAATTACAATTTTATCTTTCTGTTTATGAGCAGGAAACCTACTGTGGTAACCTAGTTCTTGGCATCCTATGAGCTTAACTCTTTCCTAGCAATTTGCCCTGTCCGTCAGTAGCTCAGGTGTCCTAATAAAGCACACCTTGGTCTCTACTTCGTCTTAGAGAGGAAAGGCAGCATAATCAGGTCACTGGAGTGTTAGGCTCTGGTGCTCACACTGCCATTGATTTGATGGCTCTGAGTCAAGTCATTAGATTATATGGCTATTTTCTTATCTGAGGACAAGATTAATAATGGTATTTACTGCTTTTAGATGTTGAATCTCAGTGGAGAGGCCAGTAGAGCTTTCTGAGATCTCAGGGATTTGGTTGGGTGGGACACAGAGGTTTTGGGCCTGAAGTCAGACCTCTAGGCAGGCCTGGTTCTGCCACTGCCTAAGCTGCATGACGGGCAGGTCTCTACCCTTTCTCTGCTCTCCCCACCTGTGAGGAGAATGACAGGGGCAATAGCTGAACTAGTATTTCATACATTGGAGGGCACATGAGCCATGGCAAAGTGTGTTCTTTGTTTTTGAAGTTAGATGACATGTCAGTTGAGTGTTTTCATTTTTCTTCTTTTTTATTTTTCAGTGGTATGCGTGCAACAGAGAGAAATTATGTGAATCACTCCAGGCTGTCTTTGTCCAGAGTTACCTTGATCAAGGAACACAGATCTTCTTAAACAACAGCATTGAGAAATCGGGCTGGCTATTTATCCAGTTATATCACTCTTTTGTGTCATCTGTTTTTAGCCTGTTTATGTCTAGAACGTCTATCAATGGGTAAGTGATCTTGAATATACTTTATTGGTCTTTAGGTTTTAAACTATGAGAGAAAGTTTGTGTGTCCACCAGACTGATTAACATCCTGCTGACAGATGTAGTGTTCCACTTTTTGTAGTTGGGCTTTTTTTTGTTTGTTTGTTTGTTTTGTTTTTTTTGTTTGTTTTTGGGCCACACCCAGCAGTGCTCAGGCGTTACTCCTGGCTGTCTGCTCAGAAATAGCTCCTGGCAGGCACGGGGAACCATATGGGACACCGGGATTCGAAACAACCACCTTAGGTCCTGGATTGGCTGCTTGCAAGGCAAACGCTGCTGTGCTATCTCTCCGGGCCCTGGGCTTTGTTTTTTTAGATTAAAAAAATTATTTAAACAACGGGGTTTACAAAGTTGTTCATTCTCACTTGGTCTGTAATGGTGGTTTGTGTGTAGTGATTTTGGTGCTGTTTATATACAGAAATCTGAAGTACATAGAAATCCCTTGGAAGAGGGGTGGTCTGGTTAAAGCATAGACTCTGGGAGCCCAGGCAGAGCTTGGAGCACTGTCCTTGTACCTGGCAGCACTGTCCTTAATCATCCCCAGTGTCAGAAAGTGCAATTGTTGTATTGCACAGCCTCGTATGTGTGGGTACAACTACTGTGTTTGACCCCAGTTATTCCTGAAATCCAAGTAAGTAATGCAGCCAAATAAGGGTGACTCCTGGTCATTGAACAGCACAGTATAGGGAGGAAGTGCAGCTCTGAGTTGGCAGGTGTGGGTGGGCTGAGATTCTGGACTTACAGTAATGCCCATAGTTCTGCTAACCCCTTACCTAGGGGTCTCAAACCCGCAGCCCAGGGGCCATTTCCGGCCCTCCGTACAACATTTTTGTGGCTCTGCCCTAGAGGAATCTTTTTTTGTTTTGTTTTGTTTTAGTTGTTTGGGTCACACCCCCCAATGTTCAAGGCTTACTACTGACTTTGCACTCAAGGATCACCCCGACTTTGCCTCCTGCAGCCTGCAGGTAAATTGAGTTTGAGACCCCTGAATGGAACTCGATCCTTGGTTCCAAGCCCTTAGTGTAGATAGGCCAAGAACTAAGATGTGCAGTTCCTAGCTCAGGTTTTTTTTGTTTGTTTATTTGTTTTTGTTTTTGGGTCACACCCGGCAATGCTCAGGGGTTATTCCTGGCTCCATGTTCAGAAATTGCTCCTGGCAAGCATGGGAGACCATATGGGATGCCAGGATTCGAACCGATGACCTTCTGCCTGAAAGGCAAACACCTTACCTCCATGCTATCTCTCTGGTCCCAGCTCAGGTTTTTTTTGGGCAATCTAATTAATCCAGCAGTGTGTGATGATTGGTTTCAAGTCCAGATGCTCAGGGTCCTTCATCTATAATGCTTGGGCTCACCAGAATTTTATATAGTCTTTCTATAGAATTCTTTCTTCCTGGACGGTCTCATAGAAACTCCCGGAATAAGGTTTTTAAAAAACCCTCTGCACTCTTATGTTCATTGCAACACTGTTCACAATAGCCAGAATCTGGATACAACCCAAGTGCCGGAGAACAGATGAGGAAAAATGAAGTCATGAAATTTGCTAATATGTGGATGAAGATGAAGAGCATTATGCTAAGTGAAATGAGTTATATGGAGTAGAATAGACATACAATGATCACACTTATTTGTGGGATTAAAAAACCAAATAAACAGATAATCGGTAATCATATCCAAAGGCAGTTGAGATGAGGGCCAGATCAGTCCATGATAGGAAGTTTGCCACAAAGAGCGGGGAAGTGCATATAAGGTAGAGAAGGGAGTACTATGACAATGATAGTTGGAAATGATCAGTCTGGACAAGAACTGGGTGCTGAAAGGAGATAATGTGTGGGCTGGAACGAAAGCACAGTGTGTAGGGCTGATCTGGGTAATCTCATATGGTCCCCTGAGTTTCTCAGGTGTAATTTCTTTTTTTTTTTTTTTTTGGGGGGGGGGTCACACCCGGCGGTGCTCAGGGGTTACTCCTGGCTGTCTGCTCAGAAATAGCTCCTGGCAGGCACGGGGGACCATATGGGACACCGGGATTTGAACCAACCACCTTTGGTCCTGGATCGGCTGCTTGCAAGGCAAATGCCGCTATGCTATCTCTCCGGGCCCGTCAGGTGTAATTTCTGAATACAGAGCCAGGAATGACCCTTGAATGCCTCTAGGTGTGGCCCTAAAAACAAAAAAATAAAGTGATATTCATGATACTTCTTCAGTAACAACACTGCAAACTGCAGTTTAGACTCTAAAAGAAAAAGAGAGAAAGAGTCTGCCACAGAGACTGGTGGGGGTGGGGAGAAGATGAGGGAGACAGGACTTTGGTAGCAAATGTGTATTGGTGAAGGATGTTGGACATTGGATGACTGAAACTCAGTCGGGAACAACATTGTAACTGTATCTTATGGTGATTCAATTAAAGATTTTATTTGAAAAAACAAAACAAAACAAAAACAACTTTGCTGGCTAAACTTCCAAATATCCTCAGACTAAAAAGGCCAAGATAAATAGTATGTTTTAAAGCTTAAAGTACCTTTGGACCCACTTCATTTTCCCCTTGTGGTTTGGAGCCAGCTTCTTAATATCTGGATTCCTACTCTATCATCTCTTTGGGCCTGGAATATGTTTTCAGATACCACAGGCCATTTCTCAGAATTTCTTTTTGTTGTTGTTTTTTGTTTTTTGGGTCACACCCTGTGATGCTCAGATTTTACTCCTGGCTGTGCACTCCGAAATTGCTCCTGGCTCGGGGGACCATATGGGATGGCTGGGATCGAACCGAGGTCTGTCCTGGGTTAGCCGCATGCAAGGCAAACGATCTACCTCTGTGCTATCCCTGTGGTCCCTTAATGACCTTTCTTATTTGTAACTTTTCGGTTTATTTTTTAAAAATCCTCATCTTGCCTCCACTCCAAATAAAGTCATAAAAAAAGTATTTTTTCGGATCTTATTATGAGCTGAAATTTTACTTTTGAGGCCACTAATGCTTTAATCCGTAACAGTAGTAGGTTATTACCAGGAGTGGCTATCTCTACAGGAATAATTTTAATTATGGTAGGTTTTAGGGGAGGTGGTGGGTATTGGCCCACATCCTGCTGTGCTCTTTGAGAACGTGCCTGATGATACTCGAGGGGAACATATGTATGCAGTGCCAGAGATTAAATCGTGCATATCTACCACTTGCAAGACAAATTAATGCCTTATTTTCAGTCCCTCTGGTAGCTTTTTGGTTACAAAAAGACAACAGGGGCCAGGGAGATAGTACAGGAGTTAGAACATCTGCCTGGTACCACATAACAACTGCCAAACCTCCCAAGCATAGCTGGATGCAGCCTGGAAAGCCCCGAGGCACTGCTAGGGTGGTCCTAGTGGTACCCTGCACCACAGGGCCAGAGCAGCACTGAGCTTGGCCTGGTTGGCCAAGTATTTCCAGAGTGGCCCCTGGACACCCTGAGCATCACTTGGGAAGCTTCTCTCCTGCTCAGACAAGTCTTCCTTTAGACTGGGGTAGTCAATAATAGAGGGACCAGCAGCCAGATCCATGGTACATTGGGTAGGCATTTGCATAGCACATGGCTGACCCAGTTTCAATCCCTGGCATCCCAATGGTCCCCTGAGTACCACCAGGAATGACCTCTGAGTGCAGAGCCTGGAGTAACTAAGCCCTAAGCATTACCAGGTGTGACACGAAAACAAATAAAATTTTAATAATCAGAGCTGGAGAGAGAATGCAACAAGTAAGGTACTTGCCTCGCACACAGCTGACCTTGGTTCAATCCCTGGAATCCCGTAGAGTACCCCAATTGCACCAGAAGTGATCCCTGAGTGCAATCAGGAGTGAGCACTGCCAGGTGTGCCCCCCAAACAAATTAAGTTTAATAATCAACCTAGGTTGTCTGGCCACAATCACTGTTTCCCAAAGTGGAGGATATTGGAGGGGGACAGGGGATAATGAGATGATTCAAGGGGCAGCTGTAGCTTTGGGCTGCAACCTTTTCCCCACAAAGGGAGTGAGCAGCAGGCCCAATACATTAGGAACTATCCAGACTGTCTTCAGATGAAAGATTTGCTTATGAAACAAATACTGAAAACAGTTATCAAGGAAGGCCCTCCATTTTTTCCCTCGGTTTTTGGGCCACACCTGGTGATGCTCGAGTTACTGCTGGCTATGCACTAAGAAATTGCCCTTGGCTTGGGGGATCATCCTAGGTTAGCGCGTGCAAGGCAAACGCCCTACTGCTTGTGCCACAGCTCCAGCCCCTGCTCTATTCTTTTTGTTGTTGTTTTGGGGCCACACCTGACAGTGTTCAATGGTTACTTCTGGCTTTGCACTCAGAAGTCATTCCTGGCACTGCATACATATGTTCCCCCTGAGTATCACCAGGTGTGTTCTCAACGAGCACCGAAGGATGTGGACCGATACCCACCACCTCCCCCAAAACAGGGAGGATGGGATACTGGGGCTCAAACCCGGATTGGTTGTGTGTGAAGCAAATGCCCTATGTGGTGTACTATCGCTCTTTCCCCTAAAATATTTATTTTTATGCCACACCCTGCAATGCTCAGAGATTACTCCTAGCTCTGTATTCAGGAGTCATTCCTGTTGGTTCTCAGGGAACCATATGGGATACCAAGGATTGGCTTGGGTTGGCTGCTTGCAAGGCAAGTGCCTCTATAACTATTTCTCTGGTCTATAAAAATTTTTTTTTGAATAATCATTATTAGGGCCAGAGGGAGGATAGAACAGTGGTAGGGCATTTGCCTTGTATGCGGCAGACCTGGGATGGATCCAGTTTGATTACTGGCATCCCATATGATCCCCAAGCTTGCCAGGAGTGATTTCTGACTCCTGAGCATTGCCGGGTGTGGCCCCAAAACCAATCAATAAATAAACTGCTTTAAAAATAAATATTATTAAGAAGATAATTAAAGAGTTATTGCACATGTTTGCTGGAAGCCTTGCTTTGAACTAGTCAATTTGTTATTTTAAGTGTGATAATTCATCACATGGAACTACATGGCAGGAACTCTTACTTTTCCCACCCTGCCCACTTTATGTTTATAAAACGTTGCCTTGCAGGGCCGGAGAGATAGCATGGAGGTAAAGTGTTTGCCTTTCATGCAGAAGGTCGTTGGTTCAAATCCTGGCATCCCATATGGTCCCCTGAACCTGCCAGGAGTGATTTCTGAGCATAGAGTAACCCCTGAGCACTGCCGGGTGTGACCCCAAAACCAAAAAAGAAAACAAACAAACAAAAAAACGTTGCCTTGGGCTGTCAGAACTCTCACCTGCTCCCATCCTTCCTGGAGGGCAGCACTGTCTTGGTTGAGAAACACTGGGCAGGAGGGGTTTTGATTTATTGTTGTGGCAGTTTTGTTTTTTTCTAGCCCCGAAATGTAGTCTTAGAGATAGGGCAGCACCTCTCCTCCTTGGTGCTGGTGGAGGTAGATTTACTCATGTGACTTCTTTTTTTTTTTTTGGTTTTTGGGCCACACCCGGCGGTGCTCAGGGGTTACTCCTAGCTGTCTGCTCAGAAATAGCTCCTGGCAGGCACGGGGGACCATATGGGACACCGGGATTCGAACCAACTACCTTTGGTCCTGGATCGGCTGCTTGCAAGGCAAACGCCGCTGTGCTATCTCTCCGGGCCCCCTCATGTGACTTCTTGTTTTAGAACTTTAGCATTCCTAAGAGGTGGCTGGGAGAGCATGTTATTTTTATAACTGGGAAAGGCCTAAAATCAAATAACTAGTTTTCGACTTAATTTGGTCCTATGGGAATCAGCACCAGCATTTGGGATATGCATCTGCCCAGCTGAGTCCCTGCTCCGACTCTGGCTTTTGCTATGTAGCTATTGCAGTAAAATCAGTATCTTTCTCCTCTGTAAAATTATAACAAAGGCGCTGGTAGTGGCAGCACTGGATTTAACAATCTTTGTGGTCTGCCTGCCACCCTTTCCCTTTTTTCTAACAGTCTATGACCAGAAGATTTATTGCAAACACATGATTGGATTTGGTAAATATGCCTATGGCTTTATTGAGATAAAGGGAGAGGGTTACTTGTATGAGCTCTGTATTTTATTTATTTACTTGGTTTTGGGCAAATGCCTGGCGATGCTCAGGGCTCTGAGCTTAGGAGTCATTCCTGACAGAACTCCAGGGATCATATGGGGTGCTTAAGGATCAACCGCAGATTGGCTTCGTGCAAGGCAATCACCTTCCCTGCTGTACTATCACCTTGTGAGCCTCCCCGTCCCCCCTCCCCCAATTTAAATTCTTGAAACTGGTTTTATTGTGAAACCTAGGTTACTTTACTCTCATCTCTCCATTCGCTGTGCACTGAACATATTGTACCTTAGGATGATTCCAGAAAGTAGCAGCACAGTACAGCTCTGACTACCATTTCCTGGACCTGAGATTTTCAGAAGGAAATGCCTCAGGAGCTGCAGTAACTCTGAGAAACAAATGCCTACAAGTGGATCAGCACAGCTCTAGCTTCTGCTTCTTTTTTGCCAGGGTTTCCAATTGTCGCCTGTGTCTGTGACTTTGACTTTATCAGGAGCTGCTCTTGAGAATCCCTATCCTAGATATAGAAGGCTTAGAGGGCCGGAAACTAGTTCCACATAGGAAGTGAATTCTTTCCTGAGACTCTTCCTCTTTGATCTATAGCTGTTCTTCCCAGGGTTCCTTTGAACTCTGTTTCTACCCTTTTTGGTCTCCTTTTCAAAGACTTTGCTATGGTTTTGAACAGTTGATTTTTTTTTTTTTGAGGGGGGCTTTTTAGAAATTAGCCAGCCAATTTTACAACATAAAAGGTAACATAAGTATGAATCTGCTTTTCAAAGACCAATTAACTGGAATCACAAGGGCCTCTTCCTCTTTTCTCTAGTGTCTCTTAAACTTCTATTCTAGTAAAGCTATTTTTTCTTCACCCATTGTTTAGTTTCCTAATGACTTTTTCTGCTTGATTTTTTTGGCTAGTTACTGGATAGTGTTGTCTGATTCTGTTGTTCTGCCTTTTTTTTTTTTTTTTTTTTTTTTTTTGAGGGTTAGGGTTAGATTATTATTTTTTAATTAATTTAAAGAAAATGCATTCATTACATAGTTGACATAACCGATAATACATTTTTAGGAAGACCAAAAGCAACATGTTATTTAAAAAAAATAGAAAATTAAAAGAAAAACTAAAGAGATGGAAGAGAAAGGAAAGAATATTTTTGAAAATTATTGACTCAGTGAATTCATTGAAGCACCAGCAGAAAGTTTAGTAAGCTCTTTTTTTTTTAAAAGATAAGAGTTAACAAAATACAGTAATAACGGTGTGAAAGTGGCAATTGTTGTTTGCATAGACCCAGCAAAATATGGGTAAAATGGAATAAAAAAGCTTTGTCCTAAATACAAAGAGACCTTATCTCTGAAGTTTTCTGTGGTCTGCTTTTTAAAAAACAAAACAAAACGAAACAAAAATACAAGCAATAAATATGTTATCTAGGGGCTGGAGCGGTGGCACAAGAGGTAAGGCCTTTCACTTGCTAACCTAGGATGAACTGTGTTTCGATCCCCAGGCATCCCAAATGGTCTCCCCAAGCCAGGAGCAATTGATTTCTGAGCATGCATAGCCAGGAGTAATTCCTGAGTGTCACAGGTGTGGCCCAAAAACCAAAAAAAAAAAAAAGTTACCTGTTGCTTTTCTCATTTTTCTTCCTCTTTTAATATAAACTTTCACATTCATCTTTCAATTTTTTATATTCTCCTTATTTTGGGGGAGCACACTTGTGCTCAGCGCCCACGTTCAGGAGTGACTCTGGACTATGTGGGGCCAGGTATTCAGGCCATGATGGATTAAATGTAATGCAAGTGCCTTAAACCCTATATTATTTCTTGGGCTTCTCATCATTTCCCTTTTACTCATTAATTTTGGCATATTGTTTGCAATATTACAGACAAATGATATCTGTAGTTATTTTCTTATTTTGCTAATGCTGCTTTTTAATCATAGGAATGTTATAAGATTTTAATTATATAATTGCATAAAAATATTTTCTAAGTTCAAAAGGTTATGGGAGCTTAGTGACTTTAATCACTTTATAATCTAATGGAGGAAGGGTTGTTTAATTTATGTGACTTCCAATTTTTTCCTCTTTTTTGCAGGTTGCTAGGAAGAGGCTCAATGTTTGTGTTTTCACCGGATCAGTTTCAGAAACTGCTTAAAATTAATCCAGATTGGAAAACCCACAGACTTCTTGACTTAGGTGCAGGAGATGGAGAAGTCACAAAAATCATGAGCCCTCATTTTGAAGAAATCTATGCCACAGAACTGTCTGAAACTATGATATGGCAGCTTCAGAAGAAGAAATACAGGTACTACTTAAAAATATGGTGTGGGGAATATTTCATGGATTTAGATGTATTTTCATGAGAATATATATCTCATTTAGATTCTATGGGACAGAAACACTTTTTTTGTTTGCTTTTTGTTTTTTGGGTCACACCCAGCGGTGCTCAGGGGTTACTACTGGCTCTACGATCAGAAATTGCTCCTGGCAGGCATGGGAGACCATATGGGATGCCGGGAATAGAACCAGGATCCTTCCATGTTGGCCACATGCAAGGCGAACGCCCTACCTCTGTGCTATCTCTCCGACCCTGAAACACTTTTCTATAGCTAGAAATTTTCAGCGGAGTTCAGCATTTATTCCTGACTTTGTACTCAGGGATCAGTCTTGACAGATTTGAGGGACCATATGGAGAACTGGGTATTAAACCCAAGTCGGCCATGCACAAGGCAAATGCCCATCCATGGTACTGTTGTTCAGAAGCCTCCATGATCAGGACTTTTAAAAAGACTTTCCATATTAACAATTAAGTGGAATTAGAGAGTTGAATTAGAGAGTAAAAAGCAAGTGAGAGATAACTTGGAAAGGCAGATTAGATGGAGCAACTTGATCCCTATTTGAAATTCACCATTCGCATATCTCTGTTCAATTTCTTTGTCCATTGAAATTGTTTTTGTTTTATAAAAAATGTTCTCATTCCTTCCCCCCTTGTTCCTGTCAACTACCATTTTACTTTTTGTCTCTGTGAATGTTGACTAGAGAAACCTTGAGTGAGAGAGAGGATAAGATATTTTTCCTTCTGTGACTGACTTCTCACTAACAGAAGTGTCTTTAAGGCTTTTCAAAACTTTTTTAGAGACTAGATAATATTTCACAGTGTATATTGGCTGTGATTTGTGGATCTGTCCTACGCTTTACAGGCACTGGGCTACTTCCATATTTTTGCTATCGTGAATAATGCACTGTGAAGGTAGGTGGGTAAATACTTGGGTCACTGCTTACATTTCTTTGAAGTAGATAGCCAGAAGTGGTTTTGCTGGACATTTAATTTTTTGTTTACTGTTTACATTTTGCCAATACCAATTTCCACAGCAGCCATTTCATATTCTATAAGTAATGAGTGTGAGTTTCTGTTTCATCACATCTTTACCAATACTTAACAAAAACATAGGTTTTCTGAGTTTTTGTTTTTAGTAATAGCTTTCCAGAACAATAAAATGATGCTCAATTCTATTAAAATCATCAGCTTCCAAAGAGACCTAGGAAGAAGTCTGTTTAATCAAGAGTGGATTTTATTGAATGGGAGAAGTTGCTGAATATAGAACATAGAAAGGGGAAGAAGGCTAGGGTTTGCCTGCTTAAATCTTCTGGAAGCCAAACTTAATTTTTTTGTTTGTTTGTTTTTTTTTTGTTTTTTGTCCACACCTGGCAGTGCTCAGGGGTTACTCCTGCCTCTGTGCTCAGAGATTGCTCCTGGCAGGCACGGGGGACCATATGGGATGCTGGGATTAGAACCACCGTTGGTCCTGGGTCGGCTGCATGCAAGGCAAATGCTCTACTGCTGATCCCATGGAAGCCAAACTTAATTTTAGTAGGAAAATGAATTATATTTTTACATTTTCCTGTGCACCTCAAGTCCAACATCTGTAGAATAACCAGACAGGATTAGCGTAGCTGTTAGGGACCACTAGGGCATCCATCTCTGTTCCATCACACAGACTGATTCACAAGATTCACCCCCCCCCCCCAATGCCAGCTGTCTCACTCAGATTTTGATGCATATGCTTGATGACTATTGAAATGTATCCTTCAATGAGAAATTCATTCATTATTTCCCAGCTTGGAATGTTTTTGGCCTTTGTTTCTGCAGTCATTTAAATCATGTTATATACATAATCTTAATCTCTGCCTACACTTGAAAAAAGCAGTATTTTGAAGTGGGTTTGGGAAGGAAGATATTTGAAACTTGTCTTCAAATTAGTCCCTTTCCAGGCTTGGGAGATAGGTTAAGTGGTAGAGCACATGCCTAGCTCTGTATGAAGCCTTGAGTTAGATCTTTGGCATTGCCCCATCTCCTCAAAATAAACAATGATTTCCCTTACATCTAATTTATCCCCTTCCCTTGTTACTTGCTTATTATTAAAACTTGAGGCTGCATGTTTAACTGGGATTTTAGGGAAACTTCAGATGTTTGAATTAGTATTTTGGTATAGCTCAATTTTACATATTTTATAGCTAGCAAACTTTTTTTTTTTTACCATATTACAGAAGTTACTTTTTGTTTGATTTTGGGCAGTGTCCAGGGGTTACTCCTAGCTCTGTGTTCAAAAATTACTGCTGCAGTCTTGAGGGACCAAATGGGATACTGGCAATCAAGCCCTGGTCAGCAGCGTTCAAGGCAAACACCATATTCACTATGCTATTGCTCCAGCTCCAAAAGTTACTTATTTTATTGTTAGTATGTTTTTTCCCCTGATAAAGCTCATACATAAAATCTATTGGTAATTTGATCTAAATGGAAAATTCAAATTGTTGATATTTCCTCCATAATATTAAAAGTGAAATATTCACAGAAGGGGTACCTTTTGGTAGTTTGAGATTTGTGTGAGGAGCTATAGGATCTTCCTGGCCTCAGCTCATTGAGCTGTGTTTGTGGGCATATGTGAAGAACCTGTCACTCCTTCTGGGTCTCTGCATGCAGAGCATATGCTCTACTCTGTAGCCATCTCTCTAGCTTTCACTTAGTTTGAGTAGGTTGTCCTGAGCTTTATCTTCATTCTTGCATAGTTATTCAGATATGAAGATTCTGGTGTATGAAATTTTCTGGAAATAGAGAGTACTCCGTAGGTCGTAGTTTATAAACAATGACCTGATGCCACCCCCAACATTTTAAAGTGCCCGTCTTTAAAACAGGCAGCCTGGAAGTAGAAGCAAGAATATATGACGTCTTCTATGATTCATAGCTAATAAATGTGGGAAAGATTTTTTTTTGGGTAAACTGATTTTCAAGGAGTTGGAGTGAAAGTACAGTGGGAGGTTGCTTACCTTGCACACAGCCAACTAAATGGTTTTGATCCCTGATCCCTGGCATCCACATGGTTCCCTGAGCACTGTTAGAAGTAGTTCCAGAGTGTAGAGCTAGGAGTAACCCATAAGCATTGTTGTGTAAGATCCAAAAAACAAAACCGATGCTCAAGAATTTGATGCCCTTGCTTGATAATATTTAACCCTTAATTTCCTTCATATTAGATAAGGGAAATTTTATGTTCTAAGATTTGGAAATAGGGGCTGGAGTGATAGCACAATGGGAAAGGCATTTATTTGCCTTGCATGTGACCAATCCTGGTTTGATAACTAGCATTCCATATGGTCCTTTGAGCCTACCAGTAGTGATTTGAGTACAGAGCCAGGAGTAACCCCTACGTGTTAATGGGTGTAGCACAGAAACAGAATCCAAAAGATCTGGAAATAGGCCAAATGCTAAATTTTAAAGATATAATGGTTGTTCTTTTTATTTATTTTTTTTTTTGTTTTTGGGTCACACCGGCTGTGCTCAGAGGCTACTCCTGGCTGCCTGCTCAGAAATAGCTCCTGGCAGGCACGGGGGACCATATGGGACACCGAGATTCGAACCAACCACCTTTGGTCCTTTCTTTTTTTTTTTTTTTGGGCCACACCAGGTAACGCTCAGGGGTTACTCCTGGCTATGCACTCAGAAGTTGCTCCTGGCTTGGGGGACCATATGGGACACCCGGGGATCGAACCGCGGTCCGTCCAAGGCTAGCGCAGGCAAGGCAGGCACCTTACCTTTAGCGCCACTGCCCGGCCCCGGATCGGCTGCTTTCAAGGCAAACGCCGCTGTGCTATCTCTCTGGGCCCTCTTTTTATTTTTTTTAATGTATTTATTTATTTAGGTTTTTGGGCCACAGCCAGTGGAGCTCATGTGTTACTCCTGGCTTTGTGCTCAAAATTTTCTCCTGGCAGGCTTGGGGGACCATATGGGATGCCAGAGATCGAACCTGGATCTGCCTCGGGTCGGCAGCACTCCAGGCAAATGCCCCACCACTGTGCTATCATTCCCGCCACTAATGGTTGCACATTATAAATTATAAATGAAAATTTTAAATTGATTTAGGAATAAAAATGAGCCTTTACTGGGTGGTGCTTACTACTACTGACTATACTCAGGGATCACTCCTGGTGGACCATTTGGGGTACTGGGGATCCAACTCAGATCAACCAAGTACATTCTCAAAAGTACTGGCTGCTATCTTACCAGCTCCAGCATCTATTTTTAAAGGTGTCTTTGAGAAGCTTTTTTTTTTTTGACTCAACTTTTCTGACTTTTCCAGAGTTCTTGGTATAAATGAATGGCAGAATACGGGATTCCAGTATGATGTCATCAGCTGCTTGAATTTGCTGGACCGTTGCGATCAGCCTCTGACTTTGTTAAAGGATATCAGGAGTGTCTTGGAGCCAACTCGAGGCCGGGTCATCCTGGCCCTGGTCTTACCCTTTCATCCCTATGTGGAAAACGGTAAGCGTGGGCAGGCAGCCCTTGAGTACTAATGTTTGCTATTGATTCTGTTACATGGTGAGAATGCCATTCTGTATTCTAGAGTAACCTGGAATTTTTTTTTTTTTTTTGGTTTGTTTTTTGGGCCACACCCGGCGGTGCTCAGGGGTTACTCCTGGCTGTCTGCTCAGAAATAGCTCCTGGCAGGCACAGGGGACCATATGGGACACCGGGATTCGAATCAACCACCTTTGGTCCTGAATCGGCTGCTTGCAAGGCAAACGCTACTGTGCTATCTCTCCGGGCCCAGTAACCTGGAATTTAAGAGAGTGGTTAACCTATGTAAAACAGTACCTTGGTTAATGTTCACTTTGTAATATTTTCTGCCAGTGGTAATCATGAATACTCAGTTGGGTCTGTCTATTTGAGATTAAAAGCCTAAATGTCTGTGTTTTCTGCCTTTAAGTGGAGGCTTTGAATCATTTATTTTTTATAAGCTAAGTCAAGCAATAAATGATGCCTTTAAATCTACCTTGATATACTTGCTGAATGGCATAGTTGATTTGAATTTTACAGATTTTAAACATGAGAATACTTACCTGTTTTTCCTTTTCTATCATGCATCATCTCTTGTGTGTGACATTTGATGATTTTGAGTCCATGACCTTTTCCTTACACAATTTTGAATAAAGGTCCTCTTACTTGGGTGCATTGTCTGTCTCTCTTGGAGATTTCCCCCATGTTTCAACCTGCTTGAGATGTGTGTACTCTTGGGTCATTTCTTTGGAGAAGCTTGTGTCCTTTCTTGAATACATGAAACACTCACCCTCCCTGCCTCTGTCCTTCCCTCCCTCTCTCCTTTATTCTTTCATCCCTCCCTTCTTCTCTTCTTCTTTTCCTTCCCCTTTTCCCCCCTCCTTCCAAATAAAACATTTTTATTTTCGGTCATACCTGGTGGTGCTCAGGGGGTTACTCCTGGCTCTGCATTCAGAAATCGTTCCTGGCAGGCTTGAGGGACCATATGGGATGCCAGGAATAGAAATGGCATCTATCCAGGGTTGTCCATGTGCAAGGCAAACGCCCTACCACTGTGCTATTGCTCCAGCCCCACGTAAAACTATTAAAAAACATTACTAGCTTGGTACTGTGCTCAGCAGAAGAGCACTTGCATTGTCTAGAGTTTGGCTCCTGGCATCACAAAAGCAAAAACCAAAAAAGAACATGTTTACTATTCACTGTGACTGCTGACTATTAACATAGTTTCAGCTTTGGTTTGCATTTCAGATCATGTTGAAAGTGATGAGTCTAAGCTTCTTTTCTCATTTTTTAATCATTAACATAAACTAATGCACATTTATTGTGTTAGTGATGCACATTAATGTTTAGAAACTTAGTTTTTCTACTTTACTGCTTAGTTCTGCATTGGACTCAACTTATACACTTGTAAAGATACACATATATATATATATATTTTTTTTTCCCCCCTTTTTTTGGAGTAAGCACATCCACCATTTTATTCCCTTAGTTCAAATAGTCTTAAGGAAGAAAGCACTGGAGTAAGCACATCAAGTAGGATGTGGGGGTGGTTGATCAATTGGTTGACTGACTTTAAGCCCACTTCCTCCTAATTCTAGTCTGTTATGGAATGTGGGGAGGTTTCCTGAGTTCCAGCAAAGTCTCACAGAACTCTTCAGTGAAAAGTGCTCTTCTCAGAACCATAAGGTGCAGGGGAAGGGAGAGGCTTCCTTGAGGAGCCAGGGTGGATGTGTTCTAGGAGCTGAGAAAGGGTGTCAGTTGCTCTGCCTCCCCTGGGGTGGTAGCTCTAATACCCAACGTGGTGCACTGCTCCCAGCCCTGATACACACTGGTGCCAATCCCAGTAATCAGGTGAGCTTGGCCTGTCCCCATCCACTGGGGTCATGGTTATGCCATGTGCTCAGGAAGGCTTTCCTACCCTGCCAGCCGGTCAGCATCTCTTGTGACCAGCTTTTACCTCTCACTAAGTGTGTTTCTTGGTTCCCACCACAGTCAGGCAGAGAACTTGTTTCCCTGCACCATCTGGTGGGTCTTGTACCAACCACTGGATAGGGTCTTAGGACCCCCTGCCCTGCTTCTCAGATGCTCACCTTCATGGTGCTCCTGGTGGGTCCCACAGTGCAGGTGTAGGAAGGTGTCCACAGCCTTGGTGCAGTGGAGTCTAGCATCTGCATTTGATGCCACCAGTGGGGCCTCCCAGGCATCGCCCTAAGCATACTGATGCTCAGTAGCTCGGGAACAGGCTGTCAGGCAATGATCATCCCTCTGTAGCTAGCAATACTGGCCCATGAGAGTTGGGGCCATGGAGGATGGGCAGTTGCTCACCAAAAGCCACAGTGGCTCAGTGGAGACCTATGTGCACTTTTATATTGTAAAGAAATACATGAGTAATTTTGTAAGCATCAACAGATCTCTGTGAAACTGTAAGGAGTAATACTCATGTCTGCTTTCTATCCTGGATTTGTATTGCCATTCATTTGCTCCTTCACTTCTTGGCCTTGGTTTCTACTCCTCTGGTTGTAGTACCTTTAGCTATTATGCTTGTTTAGTGTTTGCAGAACCATATTTGAATTGTTTTTGTGGTGGGGAGATGGGGGATCCTTTATACAGCAGAGTGAGAAAGTAAATAGAGCAAAGCAGAGCATGTATCTTTCCTGTGGCCATTGAACTCCTATTGTTGGATTGTTTGGCCTGGCCAAGTGAGAGCTGCTCTGAGTGAATGTCTGTTTATCATCTGAACAGAAAAGCCTAGTATTGTCATCCGTGAGTTAGTGCTATTCCCTGGGTAATGTACCTCAGCTCTCAGCATTGCGGTCACTCACTGGCTTCCTGTGTCCTTTTGGGCAGCCAGATGATAGAACTTTAATGCTAACTTCTTGACGTGGCAGGAGGCAGCAGAGCAGGGAAAGAAGCATCAGTCTGACATCAGCCATAAATTTCATTCCCACGTTTCTGACTTTGGAAGGAGCGGGAGTTAGGCTGGACAGTAAGCCAGTCCCAGCAAGGCCTGAACGCAAGCTCTTGGGTTGTGGGCAGAGAGTTGCTGTTGAGTTCAAGGAGTCAGTGTTGCAGATCTGAGACAGAACCTGTCACTGTGGCTGACCTCAATGACCATCCATTTTGCAGGACACTGTGGCACTATTACCATTTCCTTTCTCTGCATCACTGATTAGATCCTAATAATTTAGCACCGTGTGTGACTAGCTGAGGGCTGAGGACTGGGAGGTACTGAGTGGTCTTACCATGTTGAATGCCCATATACTGGGCTCACATTTTTTTTATTATTATTATTATTATTATTATTATTATTATTATTATTATTATTATTATTATAACAATGTATGGTTGTAATTGTGATGATCTATTATGTGCCCCTTGCTCTTTTTTGTTGTTACTTGGGTGATCACACTTGGTTGTGCTCACTGGAGTGTCTTCTTTTTTTTTTTTTTTTTTGGTTTTTGGTTTTTGGGTCACACCCGGCAGCACTCGGGCTACTCCTGGCTTTATGCTCAGAAATTGTCCCCGGCAGGCTCAGGGGACCATATGGGATGCCGGGATTCGAACCACCATCCTTCTGCATGCAAGGCAAACTCCTGACCGCTGTGCTATCTCTCCGTCCCACTGGAGTGTCTTCTTACCTGGGTGCTTGCATATGCTTTTACTGGAAGACACACTTGTGATGCTCACTCCTGGTTTGGTTGTGATGCTTGTAGGCAGGAGTCACTATGGGGTTCTCCTGTGTGTTCTTGCCAGGAGACACTGTGTGTTACTGCCAGGGGTTGCACATCTGCTGTGCAGCCCTATTGCAGTACCAGGAGTCTGAGGTGGTGGGAAGTTGGCACATGTGGGTGGCTGCAGGGATCCAATTTGCAGTTTCACAATTTTAGGGCAGGCACTTTCTGCCAGAAAGCCATCTCTTATTTGATTGATTCTTTTCCTGATTTGAACCAGTAGCAATTTTATTATTTAAGTTTGCTGGGTTTTTTTGTTTTGTTTGTTTGTTTGTTTTTTTGGGCCACACCCATTTAATGCTCAGGGGTTACTTCTGGCTAAGCCTCAGAAATCGCCCCTGGCTTGGGGGGACCATATGGGACACTGGGGGATTGAACCGCGGTCCTTCCTTGGCTAGCACTTGCAAGGCAGACACCTTACCTCTAGCGCCACCTCACCGGCCCCTGCTGTTTTGTTTTTTTTTTAATGGCAAAGATATATCATTGTTTGATTTAATAACCTAATTTTGTTTAGAGACTGTTGCTCTAGTAAAAATCTATTGATCTAGTAAAAACTGTCTAAAGCATCAAAAAACAGAAAAACAACCCAGAGAGTACTAATTATATACTGAACCTGAAAAGTTAGCATTTTGTTTTATTTTTAAAAATCATAGTGTTTGTGGGTCAGAGAGATAGCATGTAGGTAAGGTGTTTGCCTTGCATGCAGAAGGTTGGTGGTTCAAATCCTGGCATCCCATATGGTCCCCCGAGCCTACCAGGAGTGATGTCTGAGCATAAAGCCAGGAGTAACCCCTGAGCACTGCCGGGTGTGACTCAAAAAAACAAAAACAAAAAAGCAATAGTGTTTGAGATAAGTCATGGTAAAAAGAGTTCAAGCAACTTACAGGATGATATATGATGAACGTTGCTCATTTACTTCAATCATACAGTTTTGTTAGAGTTTCTTGAAAATCTTTCCAAAGAACATATATGCAAAATAATGTGTGTATATGAAAAAATTGAGTTTATAATTAAAACTCATAATAAATACTTCGGTTGCCTTTTCCCAATTGTTTATCTAGAAAATTATCATCTAGCTGCACAATCTGTATGTATCCACATTATTGGGCATGAGCAGTAAGATATTGGAGCTAGTTTTATCGCTTCTGAAAGTTGATTTTTTTTATTAGATGTATTTTTTTTATTAGCAGGCATTTAATAGCCTCTATTTAAATAGACCATGGTAGATAACTAAAAACAAAATGGATATAGGCATACAGAAGTGACCTCTGACCTCTATAAACTGGTCAGCAAATGTTTATCAACACAGTATGATGATTTTTTTTGAAGAGGTCCCATTTCCCTGGTTCTCATTACTGGTTTTCAGATAAATCAGTAGTTTACTTGGATAAATAAGAGTGAAATGAGTGAAAAGGAGTGAAATGAACACTCTTTGTTTTTTGGGGCTATACTTGGCTGTGCTCATGGCTTATTCTTGGCTCTCTACTCAGGGATCACTTTTTTTTTGGGTGGTGGTGGTCACACCTGGCAATGCTCAGGGGTTACTCCTGGCTCTATGCTCAGAAATCGCTCCCGGCAGGCTCAGGGGACCATATGGGATGCTAGGATTTGAACCATCGGCCTTCTGCATGCAAGGCAAATGCCTTACCTCCATGCTATTTCTCTGGCCCGAGGGATCACTTCTTTTTTTTTTTTTTTTTTTTTTTTTTTTTTGGTTTTTGGGGCACACCCGGCGATGCTCAGGGGTTACTGCTCAGAAATAGCTCCTGGCAGGCACGGGGGACCATATGGGACACCGGGATTCGAACCAACCACCTTTGGTCCTGGATGGGCTGCTTGCAAGGCAAACACCACTGTGCTATCTCTCCGGGCCCAGAGGGATCACTTCTTACTGTGTTCAGGACTATATGGGTGCTGGGGATCAAACCTGAGTCAGTCACATGCTCTATTACCACTTCTGCCCCGAAATGAACACTCTTCTGCCAGTGCTCACACATGTAAAATATCAGATGCCTCTGTTTCTGGAAGCAGGGGCTAAATGTAAAGTACATTTAGAAATTAAAAGTTCATTTTAGAAAAAGTGATTTAAGGTTGGTTGAGACAGCTGTTCCATTGAAGTTCAGAGCTTTCTTTGTCTCTTGAGTATTAACTTTCCCCACAAAGTTACAAACTAGCAATGTAGACATAACAAAATCGAGGGGCATTCTCTTCATACATGCACGGGCTTTGGTTTGTGTTTTTGGGAAGCGTTCCCAGAAATATGCCCAGTATTTCAGACCTCCTTGGCAAAGAAGTGGTGGGAAGGCATAGACTGTTGAGCCCTGCCAAGGAATTAAGACAGACCTGATGCACTTTTGGGATCTGAGGATGGAGTCTTGTTCCTAATCATATTTGCTTTATGGGGCTGAACTTGCAGTTGAGGGGAAGGGGATTGGCTGCTGAGCTAGTGTAAGAATGTCTTCATTCATTTCATTGTTTACTGAGTGCCTAGATGCTGGAGATATAGCGAGCTTTGTAGAAGTGTCCTTGCTCTGAGGAAGCTTACATTCTTGTAAGAAGACTGTTGACAAATGGCATATGGTTTGGTGCTGAGGGTTGCAGAGAAAAATAAACAGATACAAGAAGGGGCTTATGGAATTGGGGGGTGGTGTTGGGATTTTATAGATGTTACTCAGATGGCAGCAGGAGAAAAGACCCAAGGAAGTAAGATTTAAGTGTTTCACCTAAAATTTAGGTGGTATCATCAGGGTAAGACATTTGCTTTGTTTGCGGCCAACCCCGTTTTTTCTCCAGCATCTGATTGGTCTACTGAGCCCTCCCAGAGTGAACCTTTAGCAGGGAGTAAGCCCTAAGAACACTGTCAAGTGTGTCTCTCTCTCTCTCAAAAAAAAAAAAAAAGTTAATGAAACCTTTTTAGGGTGGCACTGCTGCTTCTAAAAAAAAAAGATTTCAGAATAGCTGACCATTTGTTGAAATTGCCCTTTGCCCAATGTTTTGAAATGCTCCCTTTTTTTCATCATAGTTAAAAGTTCTGTATGTGTGTGTTTGGCTCTATTCTATTAAGATTTTTTCCTTTTGGTATGCCAGTAACAACTATTTTAATTACTAAAGCTTTAAAATACATTCTGATGGCAGAGCATTATCTCTTCCCTCAATCAGCTCCTTTGGATTATTTTTGGCTTATTTGACAGGTCAACTTTTCCATTACCTTGTGTAGTTCCCTTTCATATAACTTATAGATTAGTTTAGGAAGTATTGAGGTTTCCTAACTAATAAGTGCTATTCATTTTTTTTTGTTCCTTAGAAATAAATTAATTTTTATAAAAATGCTGCACAGTATGTGCTAGATTTATTCTAATGGTGTCTACATTTGAAAATTGGAACTTTTCGTTTTATAAGAAATATATAGTTTGTGTATGTGTACAGATATGTATATATATGTACATATACACACATACACATATTTATTTTTTGTTGGGAATTGAACCCACGGCCTCACACTTGGCTTTCACTGAGCTACATCCTGGCCTCCCAGATACTTTGTTTTGCTTCATAGGGATGCACCTGGCAGTGCTTGTAAACCCGAGGTCATTTTTGGTGGTGCTGGATTTCAAACACGGGACCTCACACATGCAAGACATGTGTTCTACCATTTTGAGTTATAGCTTCTGTCCCCAGATGTTTATAATGCACGTTTTCCCAATTTTAGTGGGCTACTGTTTACCCACAAAAATTGTTATACTTCATATATTTATACATTTTGAAATGCCATAATCAGGCTATCACCTCACAGCTATGGTGTGAGTGATGAGAGCACCTCGCAATCTATTCTTTCAGCCTTTTAATGTGTGCACTACGGAATTAGTCACTGGAGTCCCTGTGTTGTACTCCCAGAATTTATTACTTTTATTATTAGAAGTTTCTACCCCCAGCCCAATATCTTGTTATTTCCTCTGTTGCTTTGGGCAACCACTGTTGTGTGCTCTCTGGTTCTATGTATTTGAGTTGTTTAACTTTCACAGGTACTTTTGTGTCTGGTTTGTCTCACTTAATCTAGTGTCTTCTAGGTTAATCCAGGTTGTCACAAATGGCTCTTCCATCCTACTTATTGGATACAATTTGTTCAGGCATAAGCCATCAATACTTTTTGTATCTACCGGTTTGTATCCTTTTATCTAGTAAATTATCTTCTTGTTTCCAGCCATTTCTCCATTAAGTCTGTGGTTTTCTTAACACACTGTTGCAATATTACAAATTGTTCTTCTATTTCAGATTCAGTTTTAGACTTTTTTTCCTGATTCATCTGAATTAATTAGAAACTACTTTCTGAAATGTTTTTAAAACGGCGGGCACTCCAATTTTGTGCTTGATTTTAATGAAAGCTTTGCTTTAAACATGATGTTGATTTTGGCTTAAGACTTAAGACTCCCTAAGAAGGAATGCCCATAAACAAAAATGTATTTTTATTTATTTATTTTTCTGTCACACTAGTCCAGCGATGGCAAACCTACAGCACAGGAAGGCCTTGCAGCTGGTATGTGGGAAGGTCTGCAATTAAGATATGGGGCGTGACGGGAAGCGAGTGTGATACTAAAATCTTATTGTTATTTCTTTTAATAAAATCTTGTTATTAAGGTTTAATTTACGTGCTGGCACTTTGAGGAAATTCTTTGGTTTTGTGCGCCAGTTTGGGCACATGGGCTCAAAAAGGTTAGCCATCACTGCACTAGTCTATACTTAGGGCTTAGTCTTGGTTCTGTTCTCTGGGATCAGTCCTGGCAGTGCTTGTGGGACTGTATGGGAGTGTCTGGGATAGACACCTAGGCTGCCCATGTGCATGGCAGATGCCTTACTTGCTATATTAATTCTCCAGTTATATATATTCTTTCAATTTTTGTTTTGATAGGAGCTTAAGAAACAGAATGAGGGGCCAGAGTGGTGGCGCAAGCAGTAAGGCATTTGCGTCCCATATGGCCCCCCAAGCCAGGAGCCATATCTGAGCACACAAAGCTAGGAGTAACCCCTGAGCATTACCTGGTGTGGCCCACCCCACGCCCAAAAAATATCACAGAATAAAGAATTTTGTCACATTGTATTTTTGTCTGAGAGAAACCAGTTTTTTATTTAACAAATCAGTATTAGTATTTTGGTAATATATATCTACCCTTGTTTTTCTTAGCTTAGATTGGGTGATCTTTAATGTATTGCTAAATTATAGTTGTAAAAATTCTAAATTCAGATACTACCATTAATAAAATGATGAGTGGTTGTCTATATGTGACCTTTTTTTTTTTTTTTCGGGCTTACCCGTTTGATGCTCAGGGGTTACTCCTGGCTAAGTGCTCAGAAATTGTCCCTGGCTTGGGGGGACCATATGGAATGCTGGGGGATCGAACTGCGGTTGCTGTCCTTCCTTGGCTAGCACTTGCAAGGCAGACACCTTACCTCTAGCGCCACCTCGTCGGCCCCTATATATAACCTTTTATTTTTTATTTTTCGGAAGCTGTTGTTTTGTCATAAGATTCAGTGATCTCTCCCATGTGAGATATAAAGAAACTTCATAAGGGAATATCATATGCCCAAGGCAGTAGAAATGAAGAGCTAGAGAACTGGTCTTGAGTAGGAAGCTTGCCACTTGGACAGGGTTGTATGGGGACAAGTTAGAGAAGGGAACATTAGGGCAGGGGTGGAGGGAAAATGTATCTGCCACAGAGGCAGGCTAGGGTGCTGTGGGGGGAGGAGGCTGGAACTTAGACGGAGGGGAGTTGGGTAGTAGACACTTGTGAAGGGATTGGTATTGGGACATATACAAGTAAATGTATATGTGTGTGTGTATATATATATATATATTTTTTTTTTTTGATCACACCAATTATACTCAGGTTACTCCTGGCTCAGTGGATCATCATAAGATGCCAGGATTGAACCTGGGTCAGCTGTGTGCAACTGTACTATCTGCTATCCCACCCATTGTACTACTACTCCAGCACATCAATCATAAATATTTTGTAACTTTAATTCACAGCAATTCAATTAAACAGTAAATAACAAAAAAGAACTTTGGAGGGCAAGACCCCTTCATTACCTGTGTGCCTCAGGATGTCGAATGCTGTTTCATACTCAGTGGCCAGTACTCTACTGTGGCTTGTGAGATGATGCAATCAAATGTATATATTATCCACCCACTCCTCAGTATTGACATCTCATAATTTCAGGATAATAGGTCATAAATGTATTTCATTCTATACTGTTCTGTTGTCTTTTGTTATTTATGAATATATTGGACCATGCCCAGCAGTGCCCAGGTTTTTCTCGAAGTACTGTTTGTGATGCTGAGAATCGAACCCTGACCTTCCACAAATAGAGCATGTGCTTCAGCTCTTTGAACTCTCCCCTCTGTCACACTTTTTTTTTTACTTTGTTTAAAGAAAATATATAGTTGACTATAATACATTTGTTTCCAGGTAAGTGAGAACAAAATTACAGTAAAAAGAGAATAGATAAACAAAAAGGAAGAGAGGAGCCAGAGAGATAGCATGGAGGTAGGGCATTTGCCTTGCATGCAGAAGAATGGTGGTTCGAATCCTGGCATACCATATGATCCCCCGAGCCTGCCAGGAGTGATTTCTGAGCAGAGAGCCAGGAGTAACCCCTGAGCGATGCCAGGTGTGACCCAAAAACCAAAGGAAAAAAAAAAAGGAAGAGAAAAGAAGAAAGGACAAAAAGAAATACAGTGACAAGCAAATCTGTGAAAATTGTATCTTTAATGAGGTCATTAAGTCATTGGTAGAAGATTTAGTAAGCTCTTGTTGCTAGTTGACTATTCTGTTATTTCATTTATTTCTGAACATTGTGAATTCAGTTATACATTGGCATCTAAATTGGTGTGTCCCTATGAGGAAGATAGTATTAAACAAGTGAAATGCAGCTACATGGTCCAGAAATTCAAAGCACTTTTGCTAATACTGTGGTTTTTGTGTGGCGTGGTTTGGTTACCAGGTCTCCTGTTAGTACCAGAAGGCAGGAGTGGGTGGTGGTGGTGGTTATTCACACTCATTCCAAAAAAAGTCTTAGTGATCTCAGCCCAGATACCAGCATACCCAGAGTTTGGTCAGAGAATCATAGAAGTGTGGGTGAATCAGGGCTATAGACAAATTGGTGATTATGGATGATGGATGCAACAGGTATGGCCTTAATCAGAGGACATGGGGCATTGGTACACTTTTTCCTGAGATTGCAAGCTTTCAGGTGCAGAGTCAGTGTATTAATGATTTTTCACAGCTTGGTTTATATCTCTTAGGAGAAAAGAGAAAGTATGGAGCTGGTTAGGTCTCCCAGAAGTACGAGAAGGCAGGGAGGGGTGTGTGTGTGTGTGTGTGTGTGTGTGTGTGTGTGTGTGTGTGTGCGCGCGCGCGCAGGGAGGGGTGGGTGTGTGCGTGTGCAGCGAGGGGTGTGTGTGTGCAGGGAGGGGTGTGTGCGTGTGCAGGGAGGGGTGTGTGTGCGTGCATTCATGCCTCTGTGTGTGTGTGTGTACGTGAATTCATGCCTGCACTCCAAAAAAGTACTGGTGATGTGTGTGTGTGTGTGTGTGTGTGCAGGGAGGGGTGTGTGTGCATGCATTCATGCCTGTGTGTGTGTGTGTGTGTGTACGTGCATTCATGCCTGCACTCCAAAAAAGTACTGGTGATGTGTGTGTGTGTGCAGGGAGGGGTGTGTGTGCGTGCATTCATGCCTCTGTGTGTGTGTGTGTGTGTGTGTGTGTGTGTGTGTGTGTGTGTGTGTACGTGCATTCATGCCTGCACTCCAAAAAAGTACTGGTGACTCCAAAAAAGTACTGGTGATACTAACCCAGATGCCAGTACACCTGGAGTTTGGTGTCTCTGCAGAGAATCTTAGCAGAATGGTGAAACATGGCCATAGGCAAAGCAATAATTATGGATGATGAGCCTCTGCCACACTTTAAAACAGTGGCAATACTTAAACATATTTGTGACTTTACTGATTGTTCCTTTTCATCGTTTATCAATATGAAATATTTGTCAGTGTATTTTAGGTCTGCCTGCAAAGCAATTTGCAGTTCTTTTTCTTTTTTTCCTTTTCTTTTCTTTTTTTTTTGTTTTTTGGGCCACACCCGGCGATGCTCAGGGGTTCCTCCTGGCTGTCTGCTCAGAAATAGCTCCTGGCAGGCACGTGGGACCATATGGGACACCGGGATTCGAACCAACCACCTTTGGTCCTGATCGGCTGCTTGCAAGGCAAACGCCACTGTGCTATCTCTCCGGCCCGCAATTTGCAGTTCTAATCAAAATTTGGTATCTTCAGTTTAGATTTGCTCAGATATTAAGAAGAATTACTTTTCCTGAAAATCCCATTAACATATTTTAACATGTGGTTTAGGTTTTTTTTTTTTTTTTTTTTTTTTATCTCTAGAGACCTAGGGGTGTATAGACTCTAGATTTTCTGTCTCTCCATTTCTTTATCTGCATTTGTGTTTAGGAAATCTAAACAGAAAGTTGATGCTAAATAGCTTCCAGTGGAAATTCTGTATGCTTAGTAAGCAGGAAAAGAAATATGGTTAGGGATTCAATAACCTATAGAAGAAAAAGGGTTGCTGGCTCAGGAGTGAAATGTGCCTCATATTTTTGTCTAGATACTGAAATAATACTGTTTTATAGAAATGCTGCTCAGTTGCATTTATATGGTGGTATTTATATATACTTCTTATATCATAGCCAGATAGTGGAAATACAAAGATGAATGAAAAATGCTTTCTTGCTCTTAAAAAAATGCTTACAGAAGACAGCTCTAAGTGACAATGTCAGGATATTAGGATAGGGAATATGACCAAGTATGGTGGGTTTAGAGACCAGCAGATTAAACCTGGGGTGGGGTGGCTAGGGGAAGTTTCCTGGAGGAGGTGACATTTGAGTCATGTTTTTATTTCTGAAGCATTTTATCAGCTTATGGGGGGATGGTTAAGGCAATTGTGAGGATATGTGCCTGAGATAAGGCTGGGAAGGTAAAGGTGTCTTGGGCAGTGAAGCAGGGAAATGCTTGAAGAGCAGGGTGGGTTCCTAAAAAAAAGGGGGGGGGGACAGCAAGGTTTCTTCTGTATAGTCCGAGGGGGTTGACTACTTTATTTGGGAAAGTCAGTGTCTTCCAAATTCAGCTTAAAGTCTTCAAACCAAAGTATCTGCTTGCATCAGGAGAGCCCCATTCTGATTAAAATACTTGCATAATTTAGGGGTTTGCCTCCTTGTTAATTATCCAGTATTTTCAGTCTTGGAAGCAGCAGACTCTACTGGCTCCCAGAAATGGAAAGTCAGTAATCTCACAGCACAAGCTGGTACCTTGTGGGTACATGCCTGCCTTTGCCCATTTGGCCCTATACGATCATTGTGATGTTCGGGTGTCACATGTTTGGTTGCAGTGTTTGCCAGGCATTGCAAAACCAGTTGTTTACTTTCTGTTTTTTGTGTGTAATGTATGCATGGGTAGATACATGGGCATGCATACATGTACACAACAATATTTTTTTTACTTTTGTTTTTCTGGGATGGGTGCCACACCTGGTGGTGCCCATGTTCTGTGCCCAGAGATTATTCCTGGCTGTGCTCAGGGGATTATTTTTGGTTCTGGGAATGGATGCTGGGTCAGCTGCATGCAAGGCAAGCAATACCTGCTATATTATTGCCCAGCCCCCAAAAGAGTAATTTAAAAAAAAATTATTTAAGCACAATGGTTAAAAACATGTTCATAATTGGGTTTCAGTCATAAAATGTACCACCCTTACCAGTGCAACTTTCCCACCACCATTGTCTTCCATTTCGTACCTCCCACACTCCTGCCTGCACTAAGGCAGGCATTGTATTTCTCTATATATTGTCATGGTAGCTGTTAGTGTAGTTATTTCTCTAATTACCACTCTGTGATAAGCTTGTCATCATGGGCTGGTCCTTCCAGCTCTAATCCCTATTGTCTCTGGGTGTTATTATTATACTGTCTTATTTTTCTTAAATCCCACATATGAGACTATTCTGTGCTTATATCTCTCCCTCTGACTTATTTCACTCAACACAAGTCTCTAAATCCATCCATATAAAAGCAAATTTTGTGACTTTATTTTTTAACAGTTTTATAGTACTTCATTTTTTTAGCCACTCATCTGCTGTTGGGAATCTGGGTTGTTTCCAGATTCTGGCTATTGTAAATAGTGCTGCTAATATAGGAGTGCAGAGGGCTTTATTGTATATTGTTTTTGTAGTTCTAGGGTATATCCCTAGGAGGAGGAGTAATGCTGGGTCATATGGGAGTTCAATGTCCAGTTTTTTTTAAAGGAATGTCCATATCATTTTCCAAAAGGCTGGATTAGACGTCATTCCCACCAGCAGTGAATGAGAGTTCCTTTCTCCCCACATCCATGCCAGCTGTGGTTGTTCTTGTTCTTCGTGATGTGTGCCAGTCAAAAGAGTAATTTTTATTCTTCCTTTCTCCCCTTTCCCCTACATGTATGATTAGAAAGACTGGGAAATGTCCAGTATAAAATATTAGTACAAAACAGTTTCCAAAGGATCTTAAAATATTTAGTTTTATTGGAGTTATATACGAAATATACCCCTAATTTAATGTCAGTTAAGGAAGCTCTGTCATAAAGTAAACATAAGAGGTTGTAATTATGTTTAGTAATGAATGTGCACTTATGGATACTTTGACTTTTGTTTTCCCCTTGTAGATACTTTAGGTGTTTTTGCACTGAATATTTTAAGAACAGACTATAATATTTTTTCAGTGAAGTGACAATTCTTTAAACATCTATGCTGTACGTCATCCCTCACCTGATGCTTTCCTCCTGGATTGTCAAAGCCGAAGATGGGCCCATGTGTGCAGCCTTCCCTGCAGCCCTGGCAGCCTTGGGCCTTTGCAATAGGTTACAGAAAAATCAATGTGTTGTGAAGGCACAGTCATGCCCTGTGCATTGCAGCTACCTTCCCTTGCCAGTTTTCTGGCTCAGCACTGACATCTAGGGTTCATTGTGGCTGACTTGTAAACTGAGTTGTTAGCTTTCAAAGTCTCACTTTATTTTCTAGTCTATTATATTCTGTGAGAACACGAGTTCTCACATGAGTCATTTTCTCATGAGTTAGCATTAGGCTGGTTATTTCCCAGACCCTGGCAGGAAGATGTACGTTACACCACGGCCCTGTTGCAGTATCAGAGGGACTAACTTTGTGCTCAGGTACTTTCCAGGATGATTTTTTGTAACTCAGATTTTGACTCTTTCTTTTCTCTCTCCCTTCCGCCATCTCTCCTATCACTTTCCCAGCTCATAGAGATGACTTGTTCCCTAGAGACTGAGGCACATGCTGGGACCCTATTCATACGTTCGTTAGGGATGTCATCACACCTGACTTGAGTGTAACATAGCAAATATGTTACCCAAATAATGGAAGTTTGAGAAAGTTCCTTAGAAGTTTAGAAAACCCCTTAGAAGGGACCGGAACGATAGTACAGCAGTTGGGCATTTGCCACACACGCAGCCAACACAGAACAGATGGTGGTTTGAATCCCGGCATCCCATATGGTCCCCTGAGCCTGCCAGGAGCGATTTCTGAGCAGAGAGCCAGGAGTAACCCCTGAGTGCCACCAGGTGTGACCCAAAAACCAGAGGAAAAAAAAAAACTCCTTAGAAGTTTTCTGGCAAATTTAAATATTTTTACAGTGGCATATTGTTGGATTTTGGTAATTACTGTGAAGAGTTTCTTTATAATCTTGCTTGCTTGCTTATAGCCAGGCAGTTTTTCCATTTATTTTGCATTCTTTGATTAAAGTCTTCATACATTTATGCCCACTATTACTGCCATGACTTGCTGTTGAATTTCTGAGGATGTCATACAAAATGAAAACCTTTCTATGGTCTTTCATACTTGGAAAGTGCACTTCTGTTTTCATAAGTGTCCTCTTTCTCCTGAAATAGTAAACAGTAAGCCATATTTAAGGTTATAGAACCAACAATAATACTATGCTGCTGCAAGCAATAGATAAGCTGCTTACTATCTTGCATTCTGGGATCTAGGTCTCCTTACATTAATGCTTTTTTTCTTTTTAATCATGAAGAAATTTTATTTTAAATCCAATGTTCTGCCACCCTCACATTTAGTTATTTGATGCCACAACTCATAGTATACGAGGCTGGACGTGACCAACTTACATTTGATCTGGGACCAATACAGTCCCCTAAACCCCACCAGGAGTGATCCCTGAACACAGAGCCTGGAATAAATCCTGAGCACTGCAGGCTGTCACCCCAAAAGCAAAATTAAAAAGATAAGCTAGGATACAGTTTGCTTTCTGATCTTTTAAATTCAACTGGTAGTTTTGGTCTCCCAGGCAGTGTTTAGGGAGCCCTGGACATGCGCCGCTGGCCCGCCCCCGAGACCGCCCCCTCCCCCCCCCCATTGTCAGCCTGATGCTCCTCAGTTCCTTCATTACTGGGGGCCCCCTGCTGCTGCCCCATGTAGTTCCTTGCCCCTTGCCCCAGCTTTACCTGCATGCATGCAAGTGCCAGATGGACATGCAATGCTCGCCAGCCCTAGTCTTAAAGGCAAATATTGAAATATTGAAAAATATGTGGAAACTGATATTTAATTTTTTTTTTGTTCAGATGCCATTGTCACATCTAAGTCACATTGTAGTTCTTGTAGTTCTGTTATCAGGCCACTTACCTTTGTCTTTTTGCTGAAAAAGAATCTCTGACCTCAGTAAGTCTGAGCATGAATAGGCATTTGTAATTATTCTAAGTGGCCTCATGTAATTTGATTGGGATGAAATGACTATTTAGACCAGAAGTTTCCAAACCTCTCGCCCCACGTCTTATAGAGAAAACATTACTCATCAAGCCCCTGTTGATTCCAGTATCACATTCGTGGGTATGGGGGCATTACTGACTTGTCTGTACTTTGAAAAGGTTGGATTGAAGAAACATCCCTTGGCTGGGCATTTGCTTTGTATGCGGCTGGCTTTGATTTGATCCCTGGCCCCCCATATAGCCCCCCAAGCACTGCCAGGAGCAAGCCTTGTATGTTGGGTGTGGTCCCAAACCTAAAACCAAAACAAACAAAACCCAAAACTACCCCTTATCTGTGAATTCTGTTGCTTATGTCCTCTTGTCTGTTGTGTGTTACTGGCATGTATGTTTATTTTAATTTAAGTTTGAGCAGTCTGAACCCTGAAAACAGTCTATCTCTGAAATGACATTACATTTGAAGAACCTGTTTATAAAGGTTTATAAAGAAACACTGCCAGAATGCATTGTAGATAATGTGTATTTCTCACATTCCTATTGTGGTGTATATGTGTGTGTATATGCATAGCTGGGGCCTCACACATAGTATTTTACCATAAACTACATCCCGTGCCTCCAAGAAATGCTTGTTTTTAATTTCATTAGATGTTTTCTATTTATGTTTTTTTGTGGCAAGTAATATTTTTATATAATATGATTCATAAATGTTGGTGATCTCTGCAGAAAGTAAAATACTATTTAAGATAGCTTAAGGTAGTTTTTTTTATCCGTTTGGTTTTTTTTTTTTTTTTAGTGGGGAGGTGTACTCAGATATGCTCAATGTTCAGGGATCACTCCTGGCAGTGTTGGGGCAGTGTGTACATGATGCCTGGGAGTGACCCTGGGTCAGCTCAGCTGAATGCCCAGAAAGCTCCTTGCTCTTGCAGTTTCTCTGGCCGCAGATAGTTTTTAAACTTACTGAAAAATAATTATTTTGTTTGTTTGTTTTTTGGATCACACATGGCAACGCTCAGGGATTATGCCTGGCTCTGTGCTCAGAAATCGCTTCTGCCAGGCACAGGGGACCATTATGGGGTGCCGGGATTCGAATCGCCAGCTGTCCTGGATTGGCTGCTTAAGGCAAATACCCTAATGCTGTGCTATCTGTGGCCCCTGAAAAAGAATTCTTGTCTGCATTGAAAACATTCTTGTTTCCAGTGTGTGTCTGAAAGATTCCATGTCACTAAGATTCCAATCAGATCTCTAGTTACTTTTGTTTCAGATGTTCTTTGTTATTTTGTGAAAATCTTTCAGACTCTACTAAAAGACTTGATTATCAACAGCTTTTGGCATTTTACTAATTGTAGCCAAACAGGATTTATAACCATTACATATTTTTGACGTATTATACTTACAGGTGGATATCTTGTTTCCATGTGTCTCTTATTATATAGTTCTTGAGCTATTTCCTGAAAGACACGCCGAGCACTTTTTTTCTGGAAATATGAGAAAAATAGGTCTCTAAGGACTAGAAGTTATGATTATCACACATCATCAGAGCTTTTCCTTTCTTTACTGTCTTAGAACTCTCCCCCCCCCAGCTTATTTGTACCTATAATTCTTTCATATTTTGAATATTTGAAGTAGACTTGGTTGAGAGCAACTAGGAATCACAGCTTCTTAAGATTACCCCTGAATTTTCAACTATAGAAACAGAATCTCCCATGATGTTAGCTATATTTCTTTAAATAGTTAGGATTTCACCAGTGCATCATTACCACCACCAATTTCCCAGATCTCCCTCCTTACAACTATAATGATATTTGTAATCACAGTGTTTAAATAAAGATAATTATAGAAAAATAGGATTTGAAATAGTTTCAGCTGGTCACAGTTTAAACTATTTTACAAGAGCTGTCTGTACCTTTTGTGAGTCTTCTGTTACTTTTTTTCTTTGATCGTTAGATTTTGTCTGTCAAGAAGAAAAGGAAAAGCTTATATAACATTTCACATGTTTAAAATAGTTGTTGAGTGGTCAGAGTAACAGTACAGTGGATAGGGTACTAGCCTTGCATGTGGCAGACCCTTGTTTGATTCCTGGCACCTAATATGGTCACCTGAGCCCACCACGAGTAATAACTCCCAAGTGCAGACCCCTAAGCAAGCCCTGAGCACTGCTGATGACTTAAAACCCCAAAAATTCCAAAGCAGTCATCACAGAGACTTCATGCCTGAATAGGATCAAATAAACTGATAGTCTCTTTCTTCCATTTTTGGGATCTGTATTCATTACTAAAATAGTAAGCCAGTTATGTTAGGATTGTAGAATGTTTGGAAAGCTTTGTGTGTGATTGTATGCCAAGGATTGAACCTGGGACCTCTTACATGTAGAACAAGGACTCTGCCACCGAACTTCTTCCACAGAAACACATATAGCACATGAGCAGCCTGAAGACACTCCTCAAAAATTGTCTTTAAAAATACTGTAAGAGAGCCTGTAATCTCTCTTACCCTGTGTTACTTTTCAACTTTGTTCTTAGGCCTTGGAAAGAGAATCTTTCCCACTGAATGCATGTGAGACATAGTTGTAAGAAAGGTCTTTTACTCTGATACTGCATTTTAAAGAGAAAACACTATAAATTAGGTGTTCTGGTCAGTAATTTCAGGTTGTGTGTGTTGGGGGGAAACCCAGCCCTTGTGTGTGTGTGTGTGTGTGTGTGTGTGTGTGTGTGTGTTTGCCCTGGCTCTGCACTGAGGTAGGGCTGTGTGTGTGTGTGTGTGTGTGTGTGTGTGTGTGTGTTTGCCCTGGTTCTGCACTGAGGTAGGGCTTCTAGCAGGACTTGGGGGGACCATATGAGGGCTAAGGTAAGCCACCTACCTGCTGAACTACACTCTGGGGATGGAAAGAGGGAAATTGCTTTTTGATCATAGTATTCTGGGACCTGCAAAGTGAGAATATGAACTTACTTTGGAAAGGACTATGAAGACCACACCCAGTCCGACGATGTAAATAGAGAGCAGTGCTAAGACAACTATCAGGAGTGTCTGCACCTTGTTGACTTTGGAAACTACAAACAAACAAACAAAAAAAAAAACAAGAATCTGAGTCATTATTGAAACACTTTATTGGAGATTTATGTATTAAGTTAAGAGGTGACTTGCTCTGCTTAGATGTTCACAGGAAAATGGATTCAAGGTCTCACAATTCAAAGGACACTCAAATATACCAACAGTTCAACCCAATACATTACTTCTGTTAATTTATTATGTTAAAAAATGACACATGTGTAAATCTAGAAGTTTCTGAATCACCTTTTATATAAAGCCTTAATTTAATCTGAAAAGACAGTTTGTTCAGTGACATTTACCGTTTCCTTTGGTAGCTGTGGTGTGCAAGACTCAGGATTTGTATATGGAGCCCACATACTTCCCCCAAAGTTTGCGAAGGCTACCGTGACTTTGAATAGCATATATCTCTGAGTAATGCTGAATAATGTCTGCTAAAGAACCTGGGATGGCTGGAGAAGAGGAACATGGTGTGCTTACCTCCTGCTTAAAAGACTGGCATTAGTGCATGTGCCTCAGCTTTCTAACACTGTTCTAAAAGTAGAAATAGTGGACCCATTTTCACATTCTGAATATATACTCCTGTGGGAAGTATCCTGTATTCCAGGTAGGGATAAAATAATATTCTGTATTTTGCATAACTAAAAAACAGGTTGATAATTATAGTTCAAATACCTTGCACATTTCAAGAAAATATTTTTATCAATGCTTATCCTGTGAACTAAACTATATAATAAATAGTTTTGCTGTGAGATTAGCAAATCATCATATCAACACATCAAGTGCTAAGTTAGGAATTTCATAGAAAAGCCAGAAAAAAAAACATGTTTACCTTAGTTGTACTTTGACTTCTGCTTTAAAGAATATCTCTTTGGGGGCCAGAAAAATAATACAGGGGTAGGGCTTTTGCCTTGTACACAACCAATCTGAGATAAATTTCCAGCATGCCATATTATGCATGTGCCCCCTCCCTTTTATTCTCTACCCCCAGCTTCCAGGAGTGATTTCTAAGCTCAGAGTCTAGAGTAATCTCTGAGTACTACTGGGTATAGACCAAAAACAAAGAAAATCTCATCTTAGGTCTGGAGACATAACTCAGTAGTTGAGCACATGCTTTGCATACAGGGGGTTTGGGTTTGATTCCTGGTACCATAGATTCCTGAGCACTGCTGGGAGTCTGCTGAGCACTGCCCCAAATTAAAAACCAAAAACTAGAAACATTAAAAAAATTAATGTGCTTGCTAGTTTTGAAATCTTTATTATTTTACCCATTATTTTTTTTACATGACTAATACAGTAAGAGTTACAAATCCCCAAAGTCATGTATGTTTAATATTTGTAACTAACATTTATTACTTGCCAAGTAAGTCTGGCACCATTAAAAGTGCTTTAAGTAACAAACAAGCTGATCTCAACTTAGCTGTGATATGTAGAATAACTGGATGAGGAAATGTAATGTAGTAAAAGAGAAGAGGAATGCCTACATCACCCTTGATCTCAGAGTTTAAGAGGACGAGGAAAGAAATCAAGGAAGCAAGGAGAAATATGAGAAAGGGAGTAATGTGAGAACAGGAGTCAGGGCTTTCGTTATATTGGTGGTGTGGGAGAGTTATAGATAGAGCTGTACATCCCAAGCATAGACATGGCAGCAATGAAAACACGAGATCTAGGTTTTAAGTTGGGAACAGAACGATAACACAACAAGTAGGGTATTTGCCTTGTATGTAGCTGACCCAGAATTGATCCCTGGCATCCCATATCCCTGAGCCTGCCAGGAGTAATTTCTGAGTGCAAAGCCCAGTAGTAATTCCTTGACACTGGCAGCTAAATGACATTGGGGGTATCAGATGCTTGTTAAAATCTTCTTAATAGTTAAAGTAGGAATTATAGGGGGTAGAGCAATATAACAGCGGGCAAGTTATTTGCCTTGCCCATGGCCAACGTGGGTCCAATCTCTGGCATCCCATATAGTTCCTCTGAGGAAAGAGCCAGCAGTAACCCCTGTGCATTGCTAGTTCTGGCCAGAAAACAAAATAAAAGTAGGAATTATAGAACCGAACTTTTTTCCTATTTTAGTCATTTGTTTTTGTGATGCCACAGATCAAATTCAGTGCCTCACATATACAAGGCAAGTGTTTAAGTGTTTTTCTGTCGAGGTACATCTCCAGCCCTTTTCAGTGGAGATCAAGAAAAAGAAAAGGGAAGGAGGTAGCTCCTTCTTCCTTACCTCAGAATCATATGATTCCTTCCCTCAAATTTTTTTGCCTGAAAGTTCTTACTTATGGGATGTAGCTAGGTCTGTGGGCACTCCCTCTGGAGGAGACTGTCATGGGTTTCCAACATATCTTCTGGGCCACACCCAGTTTCTCTCTGTTCAGTGTTGCCCTTCTGGGGCATCTCCCTGATTTTTGTCATCATCTCTAGAGGGGGGTTCCTCTGGGCCTAATGCCCTGATCACTTTGCTTCTTAGGGCCTGGTTCTGGATGATACAGCCTCCGCCCAGTTGCCGAGAAAGCTGAGAATAGGCTCCCGTTTGACCAGATTCCTCTCACCAGTTGTTATAATAGACAGAAAGGACCATATTGTTGGTCAGCCTTCACCAGCGAAGTCTGCCTAGGCACATAGAGAGAGAACTGAGTACAACCCACAGCCCACAGTGTGTCTTTGGCACCTTGGAGATGTGTCCAGGTGGCTCTCTGATATAAACTTTACCTGGCTGTGCTTAAGTTATGCTCATCATGGATCTGGGTCTTAACTTAGCAGCTTTCTCTCATGGTCGCTGCTGACAGGTAATGCCATGTAGTTAAAGAGTGAACAAAAGGCAGTGTCCCAGATTAGAGACTCAGCCAACAGACCTCTTACCACCAGCAGGGTCCCATTTCCCGTTTGCTTTGCTCTGGGATCCCCCGATGTGGGAAAGGCGATTCCGCAGATGTAGATTGCGCTGTCATTGACTTGCACATTGTTTACTGTGAGGGAAACTTGATTCTCAGCCTGGTGTCTGCTCTCTGTGAATTTGTCACTCCTACAGCCATGCACGCACAGGTTCTCAGTCTTTTGTGCTCCATAGCGGAACCACAGGCTTGTTGGTTGCTCCGAGGGGCACCCTGAGGTGGTGAAGGAGCATTGCATCGTAACATTCTTCTTGGTGTAGTCCACCTCGAGGAGAGATGTCTGAGAGATGGAGATAGTGCACAGGGCAGCAGCTCCTGTTGGAGAGGCAAGCACACGGTTAGCCTGTCACTTCCTCTCCCAGGCTTCTCCCAGTGCGTGGCTGACCCATACTTCTGTCTCACGCTCAGAGATGGTGCGTAGAGGCAGCTCTAGGAGCTTCCTCCAGAACCTCGTCTGTTTCTACTGCTTCCCAGAGCCAGATGTTCATTGTGGCAGTGTGCAGCATGTCACTGCCAACGACTGGGCACAGAGTCCCTCGGGGTCTTTTGATTCTGGGCCAAGGCTGAGGGTCAGCCCCACCCTGCCTCAGCCCTTTGCGTTTCTCTTTGGCCTAAGTTTCCTGCCTGTTGTCTTTAGGTGAGTACTATTGGGGTAAGCTGAGTTGGAGCCTTTGCTGTTGGTGTCCAGCTCTGGCCTTTGTATCTCTCAGTGTCCCCATTAGCAAAATGGGGATGAGATTCCCTTACCTTTGGAGCTGCTGGGGTTTGGAAGTGAGGGCATATGAGTGTCTGCTTGAGTGGGTCATGTCAGTGTTGGCCAGAAGGCAGCTCCTGTCTGCCCATTGTCACAGGCCTGTTTTAGGGACAACTAGGGACCTCCTGGCTGGGCTGGGCTGGATAGTCCACTCTCATGTGAGCCATTTTCTGGGTTATGGAAGTTGGTCCCTATTGAGGCCTTCTCATCCCAGAAGTACATCTAACATGGAAGAGGTATAGAGGTACATGGAACAGGGAAGGGGTGTGTGTGTGTGTGTGTGTGTGTGTGTGTGTGTGTGTGTGTGTGTGTGTGTGTGTGTGTGTGTGTGTGTTTTAAAGACGAGCTGCTTGAGACAAATTGAAATTTCTTAGCAGCTTTCAACTGGCTTCTCCTGGTTATGTATCTGCAAATGGTCTTATTTGTATGAGTTTATCCACGTGATCTTGTTGTTTTTCACTGAAGGTTTTCCCTGAGGTCCTCATTCAGAGAATAGAAAAAGAACTAGAAATGATGAGGTACATTTAGTCTTAGCATGTTTTAATGTCTGGTGAGGTGAATTGGGAGGTTATAAAGCAGGAAAAGGAAAAGCCAGCCCAAGACGTGTAGAGTAAATGTGTGTCTCCTGCAGAGGATTGGGTGAGTCACTTCTCCCCAGTTCAGTCACTGGAAGTACAGAGAAACTCTTGACTATGTGTAATGGTTAGAAATGGAATCGTATCTGCCAGAGTATAACAGTCAACCAGCAGGTCCCTAGCTCAGGGCCTGAGTTAGAATTTTTTAAACAAAGATGACTCTCAGCACTTCTCTCAGAGAATGGAGGCCCTGGGGAAAACCAGTTTTAACCTTGCTTCTTTCTGACTTCTCTGAAATTCGGAGCTAGCAATTTCCTCTGAGAGCGAGCAAACTGGTGAGGGGACTCCTGTTCCCACCCGCACCAGTTAAGTAATCTTTGCAAAAAGGGGAAGTTGGGATAACTTGTTGCACCATAGCCAGCTCCTATGAAAAAGTCTCTCTGAACACTCATAATGGATCGGATCTTTATTTTTATTTTTTAATTTTTTGGTTTGTAGGCTGCATCTATTTGTGTTTAGGTCTTACTCCTAGCTCAGCCTAGATGAGAATTGGGCCTGGTTCAGTTCACTGTATACTCTATACGGTGTTGCTGTACTATCACTCTGGCCTCATGTCACAATATGCCTTTAAAATAAAAAGAATCTCCTTTAAAGTAACACCAATTAGGGGCTGAATTGCAGCCAGGGCACTTTTTTTTTGCATGCAACCCAGCAGCCTATAAAATCCTGAGCACTCCAGGAGTGATCCCTAAGAACAGATCAAAGAGTGAGCCCTGAGCACTGCTGGTGTGATCACAGAAATATTAAAAATTAATAAACAGGGCATATAGAATGTTTGCCTTGCATACAGCCAACCGGTTGAGTGCCCAACACTCTATTTGCATACTTGATCCCAAGAGTGATCCCTAAGCTCTGAGCTCAGAGCCAGGAGTAGTAAGCCCAGTAAACTTTGAACACCACTGAGTGTGGGCTCCCTCAACACCTCCCAAATTAAAAAAAAAAAAAAAAAACAAATAACTTAATTTTATTTAAAATTCACTAATTAAAATTTAGAGAAAATAGACTATCACTAAAAGGAGCATGGAACCATCCATAGTTCTTAAACATTCTCTTTCTCTCTCTCTGTCTCTCTCTCTCTTGCTCTGTCTGTCTCTCTGTCTGTCTGTCTCTCTCTCCTCCCTCTCCTCTCTCTCCTCTTTCCCCCCCCCCATTCAAAAATTTCACCAAATCACTCAGGGTGCTGGAGCGATAGTACAGTCAGTAAGGCAATTGCCTTGCATGCAGCAGACTCAGTTTCGATCCCCAACACCACCTATAGTCCCCTGAGCACAGAGCCATAAGCACAGACATGTGTGGGTCCCAAAACAAAAACAAGAAAGGAAGAAATAGTTTAGTATGGTTACTCTCTATGAGCGGGCTTGAATCTTAGCTGTTCAGTTTTTTTTTTTTACAAGCACTTTGAAAGTTGTTGACAACTAGCACATGAGAATTTAAGGCCATTTTCAACCCTTTGAGGAAGTGCTCTCAACAGCATAATAGTAGCAAAGGGAATTTTCAAGGTGAGTAAGTTTTTCTCAAGTTATTTTTGTATTATTCAAAAAACCAGGAAGCTTACTATCTTAGTTTTTATAATACTATTATACATTTAAAAATTCATATGTGAGGATTAAGTCACAAATGCCCAAGGTAATAAAATAGTGATTGATTTAAAATAAATGGAAGAGGAAATAAAAAGTCTTACCAACATGAAATAGGATCAGGTTGATTTTCAGGCCGAGGATGATCTTGCCTGTGTTCATGGTCTCCGTGTGTCTGTGCATGCACTCTTACATGCATTTGAAGAGAGGGCTTTTTTTTAAAAGAAAGGGAGAACTGAAGAGAGGAACTCTTCTTAAGGAACCACAATCAGGAACTTTTTGAAATTGTGTAAAGATTGTTATCCGGTTTCATCATTTAAAGTTGAGATTTTAGCTTAGAGCACATTTTTTGTTTATGTGCCACACCTGCTGGTGCCTAGGCCTCACTCCTAACTCTACGCTTTGGGATCACTCCTGATGGGGTTCGGCAGACTATATGGGATGTCTCATGCAAGGCAAGTGCTCTCCCCGCTGTGCTATCTCTCCTGCCCATGAGCCTGTTTCTGTGTGTTCCTAAGATATGTTTATTTTTTATGGATTTTTCATGTCCTTAGACGTGTTAGATGTGTTGAGACTTGGGTTTCTCTACAATGCGGATTCCCGGGAGGAGTGCATCAGTTGTATAGACAACTCGGGGTTGACTCCAGAGTCGAGCAGTCACTGTGCGTGGAGTTCTGGGCCAACAGCTGCTGAAGGAACTGTCTCCATATGAGTCAAGGAAAAGCAGTGAATGGAGCATTACGGTGCCAGGAAGTTATTGTATGGCATTAACTACTGTGTCCTAATTTTGTGTTACCCTTTTAGGTGTGTAGTGAAACATATTGGTGTCACCCTATGTCCCTACTACCCATTCCTTGTAAACAGCAGAAATGGACCTGGATCTCCATAAACAAGGGAATTGATTGAACAGGCTAAAAGGCATCTCAGAGGTCCTGAGAATGAGAGAGTCAGTGTGTGTATAGCTGAGAAACTTCCCTACCTGCAGTTGATGTGAGGGACACTCCATGGCCACCATGGGCCCTGGGTGCCATAGCCTGGGCCTGGATCAATTCGCTTCCTGCTGTCCCAGCTTGTCCATGTGCTGGAACCTGGCTGATGAGTTTATGTACCTAGGAAATGCCAGGAATTCTGCCTCCCAGGCCCCATTTTCTGCCAGTATTCTTGATCTGGTGGGTTCAGGTGCCTGACCATTAGAAATAATGAAAAGTTTGGGGTCGGAGCGATAGCATCCCTGGCATCCCTGGTCCCCTGAGCCTGCCAACAATGATTACTGGGACCCAGGAGTAAACCTTGAGCACTGCCAGATGTGCCCCCCCCCCAAAAAAAAAGGGGGAAAGAGGGGGAAAGAATTAAAAAGCTTCCCATTATGTTATTTGTATTCTTGGCCAGGAGTTTATTTTCTGCCGAGAATATACTTTTTCTCCTATACATAAAATTATTCTTAATCTAATTTAGTAAAGCACTTAGTAACCATCTCTCTCCACACATATATAATGGGATGTGTATGCACCATATGTTTGTCTTCTGTATTTCTTTCTGTGTGTGTATCCTTTGTGGTCAGAGTATGGGATGTCTGTACTCTTAAGTCCTAATCTGCTCTGCTCTTCCCTCCCCCATTCACCTCCCTACTATCTGGAGCATCTGATTCTCCTAAGTTTGGAAAGAACTGCCCTAGACTTGAGTCATTGTTTTAGAAAATTCTCAGTTGAGTCATTCATTCTAAAGTTAAATTTTTAGAAATTGTTCTAAAGGGTAGGGGATTAGGTAGCTTGAGAGGAACACTGGTAGTCTGTTTCTATCAATTCAAGTCCTTCAATATCTACTTTTGTTTTGAGTCTGATAATCCTCTCTGGTTAATACTTTGTATGCATTTACTACAGTAGCAGTGTTTTCTTGTATTGATTCAAAATTTCAAATGTGAGTGATTCTTCGCTGATATTCTGCTAATCAACCATTTTCCCCAAACCAATAAAGATTGTCCTCCCAAAGGGAGGTAATATCAAACAGTCAGAGAAAGATAATGATTTGGGTATTGCAGCCACATAAACCTGGGCATGAGGTTCTGTTCTCGTTAACCTTGTGGGCATGAGTTTCTGTTCTCGTTAACCTTGTGAGCTTGGGCAAGTTCTTTCACTGTGCTATCTGCCTTATCTCTGTCTTCCCTCAAGATTATTCATTCTGCCACATTCAGGGTCCTGGTAAATATGGTTCTTCCCCACTTCCTTCTTTAAATGATTTATTTGTTCAAGAATTTAACTTAATATTTCTATTTGTTTTAGTAGGTGGCAAGTGGGAGAAACCATCAGAAATTTTGGACATCAAGGGACAGAATTGGGAAGAACAAGTGAACAGTCTGCCTGAAGTTTTCCAAAAAGCTGGTTTTGTTATTGAAGCTTTCACCAGACTGCCATACCTGTGCGAAGGCGACATGTACAATGACTACTATGTTCTGGATGATGCTGTCTTTGTTCTCAAGCCAGTATAAACATGTGGAGGCCCAAGTCTTCAGAGTCCACCCCAAGAATGTCCACCCCAAAAGAGGGTCAGCATTCACACTTCTGTGAAGGGAGGAACTTTGGGGGCTGCCATTCTAAATATCATGTAGGAATTTTAAAAGCCAAAATACTAATTATTTCTTTGTAGTGTGTAAAAGGAATGTTTTTAAAAAACAAAAATACAACTCTTTGAGGATTTTTATCAACTCTCTACTCAGTAATGCAGGTCACATTCCAGTTATGGAAGATATTTTTTATACTCAATTGCAGTAGGGACACATTCCCAGTCAAAGCAATAGTCCTGGCTTCACATGGAAACAATAAACACGGATTGTTTTTAATGAAAAGAAGACTGGCAATAAAGCTGCCCATTCAGTTACAGATATCGATTATAAGGTGTAGCCACTGATACTCTTTCATGTTTAGAAATTCTTCCTGTCATTATTCAAGAAAATGTTTTTAATCATGCTAATAAACTTTTTTGGAGATGACTTTTAGCATCGTGTTGAGTTACTCTAAGACTCCTCTAACTTATTTATTACTTTCGGTTGCAGGGATGCCCAAACAATAGCATGATGTGAAAGATGCAGCTGGTCTGGGTCTGGTAAAGGAAGATTTCAGATGGGGTGGGTGGGTGGGTGGGGAAATTACTGTAAATTGTGGCAGGTAAACAACTTAATTCTATTAGCACTACTCCCACTCCAATTCAGAGTGCTTTGGGAAATGCAAGACTAACTTGCGATTTTTGGCAATTTTATATATTCTACGGTTTCACAGTATTTTTTGTTTTGATTTGTTTTTTTTTTGTTTTTTGTTTTTTTTGGGCCACACCTGGTGACGCTCGGGTTACTCCTGGCTATGAGCTCAGAAATCGAGCCTGGCTTGGGGGACCATATGGGACGCTGGGGGATCAAACCTAGGTCCATCCTATGCTAGTGCAGGCAAGGCAGGCACCTTACCTCTAGTGCCACCACGCCAGCCCCAGTTTTGTTTTTCTGGACCTGATCAGGTAGGTTCTCTAAAGAGGAAAACTCAGTTTCTGCCAACAAGATGGCAATTGAAAAGTTTAACTTCTTACTCAGCTTTCTCACAACCTGAAATTTCTCGAAACTGAGTTCAGCGTTTGCCAGGAATATGATTTTGTTTCATGACCGTGTCATACTCTTACATTCTCGAATCCATGAGTGCCTCCAGTCATTTACCCCCAAATATTGTAATAGAGGAACTCATTAGCGACATCAGTGACTGCTTTGGTAATTCTGAGGAGCAAAGCACTTAACCCAGAAGCTTAAATTTCAGTAATAATGAAGATGCTGATTTGAGATTGTGGTTATTAACAATATGTTATTCTCACAACTTTGTTCTTGTTTTCAGCCAGGTGTTTCATTAAATAGTCTCTTTTATATGCTCATAGAAGTCATCGAATCTACATTTACTGCAACACCTGCATATAATGGAAAATTAAAGCCTGGAGAAGAATTCCTTTATTATTCATTAAAACAGCATTGCCACATCCTCACACCAGTAGCCTCTCTTGTTACTGTGTAGAGTCGTAATAGAAGTTGGGTTATGTGATTTATGCAAAATTATTATTGGTACATTCTAATGGTTCCCCCCCATAGGAATGAAAATAAGTGAAGTGAAAACATTACTGAGACAAAGGTAGAAAGAAGAAAATAAATAAACTTAGTTTGCTAGTGTGCAGTTGCAGTTTACTTGTTCTCTTTATAAACTGACACAGGTCTGGACTGCAAGAAGTGTGGGAGAAATGGGTGTGCAGAGGCGAGTCAGCCCCAAACTGAAAACACAGTTTTCATAACTTACAAAGTGGGAATTCATTTGTGGACTGACTAATCAGAATCCAAAACCCCTCTGACCTGAGGAAGCTCATCTCGGAATCTTAGCCACTTCCATCTACATTTCCTATATGATCTTGACCTGGTGGCACATCACTCACGCCACTAGATGGCAGTGTTGCTTGCCGAGTGTCAGTGCCTTCCTGAATGGAATCCTGTGTTTTCGCCCTCAGAAGTACAACAAAGCTGCCTTCTCTTCTACACCATTCCTAAATGTTTCCTATCCAGTTAAGGTGGTCCTAGTGAAATTAAGAACCATTGGCAGTCAAACCTAGCTAACTAATTGACCTTAAGGGTCATGGAGAAAGGAAATGCCAGCTGCACCTGCACTTGGCCCTGTGGGCATCTGGGGAAAGGGAGGCAAGAAATTACAATACACCTAGTCATCTCCCTATGCAGGGCGGTGAGGCCACCGTGCATTTTCTCTTTGCCTTACCATAGTTGGCTTTGAACAGAAAAAAGGCTGGGCTGGCAAAGAAAGTAAAAAAGTCATTTCAGGTTGGCTTTCTGAGTCAGCTTTGTCTTCACAGTTTTCAGTGTAGTATTTAAACTCGCAGAACTCTGGATTTTTGTCAGTTGCTTTCTACTCTTCGCTTCTCAGTGTGTTTTGATGGTCCTTCCCCCTGGTTACTCCAGCAATTTTGTGATTGCAAAGATGCCTTTGGGCCCCAGCTTATGTCCACTAGCTGAGAGACAGTGTCCTGGGTCTCAGGGCTGCTGGGTTGAGTTGTACTGCCCAACAGTTTATGGAACACAGCATGAAACAATCAGGGTGCCTTTGGGCCCCAGCTTATGTCCACTAGCTGAGAGACAGTGTCCTGGGTCTCAGGGCTGCTGGGTTGAGTTGTACTGCCCAACAGTTTATGGAACACAGCATGAAACAATCAGGGTGCTCACATAAAACAGTTTCTTGAAGATGGAAGATTAAGGGTTGCCAGGGTATCTGCACTAAGAAAGATTTGTGATTCACGAAGAACGCACCCAGTCATTAGGGAAATATTGCTTGCAGTAGAATATTCGGCAGCCTGCCTTTGCAGTTAGAGGGTGATGAGAGAATAGGAGACCACCATGGATAGCACAGTCAAGGGACCAAATGGAATGACCCAGATTGGCCTTGTGCAAGGCAAATGCCCTTCCCTCTGTACTATCATTCCGCTCTCCACTAACTTCTCTTAGATATTTGTGTTGGCTTGATCTTCTCTACAGAAATTTGATTTCACCTTTTAGTTATCACTATCTTAAGATACTAAAGGTATTTACTAGAATAATTTTAGATTGATAGAAATCTTGCAAAGTTGGTACAGAGTTCTTAATGTGCTTTAGTGTTTCTAATGTTCGTGTCTTTCACTTTTGTTTATCAGAACCAAGAAAATAACATTGTACATTCCTATTGAGGAAACTACAGGTAGACTACTAGGATCAACCAGCTTCTGTTTTCGGATCCTGAATTGGTGGCTTTACTAGTGCTCACTGACATAATATCTTTTTTTCTTTACAGTTTTTTTAGGACTGCAGTTCAGCATTATTGCTCATATATATGCAACCCTCATTACTACCCATCTTTAGGATTATTCTTCCTAAAAAACCAACTCTGTACACATTAAACACACTAGACTCTGTTCTCCAGACTATCACCACTCTGATTCTGTTTGTTTGTTTTGGGGCCACACCCAGTGGCAGTATTGAGTTACCCCCGTCTCTGCTTTCAGAAATCACTCCTGGCAGACTTGGGACCATATGGGATACTACCTGGGGATTGAACCCAGGTCAGCCACGTGCAAGTCAAGAACAGTGCAACCCACTGTTCTATTGTTCCAGTCCCTCTATCTGAATCTTTTAGGCAACTCATTTCAGGTGAAAAACAAACAGAATTGTAATATACATATTTAACTTCCTATTTCATATTTCATCTATGCTATCCCAGAAATTCCTTTTTGTTTTTGGGCCACATCTGGAGGTGCTCAGGCCTCACTCCTGGCTCTTCACTGAAGAAATACTGAAGAAAAACACTGAAGAAATACTGCTGATAGTGCTCAGGGTACCATATTGGATGTCATAGAACGAACAAGGCTTGCTGCATGTAAAGCATGCTTAGACCCCACAGAATTCCCTTTGTGTGTGTGTGTGTGTGTGTGTGTGTGTGTGTGTGTGTGTGTGTGTGGTTTTTGGGTCACACCCGGCAATGCTCAGGGGTTATTCCTGGCTCCATGCTCAGAAATTGCTCCTGGCAGGCACGGGGGACCATATGGGACGCCGGGATTTGAACTGATGACCTTCTGCATGAAAGGCAAATGCCTTACCTCCATGCTATCTCTCCGGCCCAGAATTCCCTTTTTTTTAAAGACTGATGCTAATATGCCTAGATCACATTTTGCTTACCCAGTCACCCAGCAGTGGCTACTTGGCTTACTTTCCCTTTTACTTTTTGGTGAATAATGTCGTGTAGACATGTATACAAACGTCTATTTTGGCTGCTGTTTTTGCTTTTGGATATATTAGATATAAGTGGAATTGTTGGATAATATATTAATTCTGTTTGCTTTTTTTTTCTTTTTAAGGAATTACTGTTCTTTTTTAGTCATTGCATGGTTTTAGTTTTCGTCAACAGTGCACACAACTCCTTAATGTTTCCAGATCCTCACTGATACTTGTTCCTTTCTAATTTCTAGACATTAGTCATAGTAATATCTGAGGTGTGAGGTAGCTCGTTGTGGTTTTGAATTGCATTTCCCTAATGTTTTTATACGACAACTTGTATAGAAGAGGTTTCATTTGCTGGCAGTTTGTATGTTATCATTTGCTATCTCTACTAATATCATAGAATTGGAATCTGTGTTCAGTGATTTCAAAGTACTTCTTTATAGCTACGAAATTTTATACTTTGGGGGAGAGTAAAGGGGATATTATTACATAATCAGAACTTAAGATTTCCCTCTGATTTGAAAGTCAGCTTACTGTAATTGTGTGAATTAAAGACTGTATTTTTATGACAAGGCCATTTTTTAATTCCTTTAAATGCATGTAAAATGAAAAGTAAAATTTGCTCCTCCCCCCAAAAAATGACCATGTAAAATTGAATGTCACACACCTGCACTCAGATTCTGGAAATAATTAAGAACAGATAGAATTCCCAAACTTCCCCCTTTCCCGCATATATTCTGTGAGGGAGTCAACACTGAGCACTCAATTAAAACATGTTTGAACTCAATACTTTTTAAATAAAGAACTGAGGTGATTGGAAAAATCCTGACAGCAGGTTTTATAATCAGCGAAAAAAACAGACTTGCTTGCACTCGCCACCTCAGTTTTACTTATATGTAAGGTGGCTATAACTGATCATAGTGGGTTTTACAGTATTAGCATCATGTTAGAGAAAAAGTAAAACATTCAGACTGGTGGGAGAAAGCAAATGCAGATAAACTTCCTGTTCATACCCCTGCCCACAGAACCATTCACACTTGGATTAATGCACACATTCATATTGACAGACTTTATTTTTCTGGGCCACACCCGTTTGATGTTCAGGGGTTACTCCTGGCTAAGCACTCAGAAATTGCCTCTGGATTGGGGGGATTGAATTGAGGTCCTGATCCTTGGCTAGTGCTTGCAAGGCAGACACCTTACCTCTAGTGCCACCTCGCCGGCCCCCATATTGACAGACTTTTAACACAAAAATGAAAATGCCTTGATCCTTCCAAGAGGAGTTATGTGAAATTCACGGGCCTTTCTTTTTCTTGTTTTTATTTTTTTCAAACTCGATTAATTGGTTTTTGGGCCACACCCAGCGGTGCTCAGGAGTTACTCCTAGCTCTGCACTCAGAAATTGTCCCTAGCAAGCTGAGGAACCATATGGGATGCTGGGAATCTAACCAGGTCCCTCCCAGGTCGGCCACTTGCAAGGCGTATGGCCTACCGCTGTGCTATCACTGGCCCCAAGCACTTATTTTCTAAATAAACACTGACCAAGGATGGATGATATGGCTCACCCTTTATGGCTGAAGAAAAAGGTTCTTGATGAAAGGCCATTTCAAGGCATTTTGGAGCATGTTGAGAATTTGTAGTCTATAAATAATCACCCGAGGAGCTCTTTCTAAAGAGAAGGCCTCATTTCACCACAGGCAGAATAATGTCAGCACGAGACATTTGTTACTGCTTAAAAAGTGATCAGGTTTAAAAATTGATATGGGTTTCATTAATGTGAAGGATGGCCAGGAAACCTCTGGGGTTTATAGTGGCATTTTTATTAAAGCGATGGAATCACTGTTATGTATAACTTCCTGTATAAACTTAACTCTTTTGTTTCCTTCTTTTAATAAAACAAAAAAACTGGGGCTTTCCAGCTGGAGTCAAACTAGAAATGGAATACTGCTCATCGACTGTTGGGGTAGCCAGGATTATACTTGGGGTGTCGGGGGATGTGCTGCCCACAAGGCTGGGCATATGAGCTCATACCCCACTCTCTTTTTTTTTTTTTTTTTTTGGTTTTTGGTTTTTGGGCCACACCCTGTGACGCTCAGGGGTTACTCCTGGCTATGCGCTCAGAAGTTGCTCCTGGCTTCTTGGGGGACCATATGGGACGCCGGGGGATCGAACCTCGGTCCGTCCTAGGCTAGCGCAGGCAAGGCAGGCACCTTACCTCCAGCGCCACCGCCCGGCCCCATACCCCACTCTCTTGAGCCTGCCTTTCAATTTCACATGTATTCCGGTTTGACTTTGGGGTGGATATAAATATTGTGCTGGCATTTTCTGGCCATGGCTAATGCTCATTTCATTGAGCATTAGAGATAATGTGACAAGGTTTATTTTATGTAGCCATTTCTTTACAGGAGTGCACCCATTTTCCCCACCATTGTCCCTTTTCCCAGCTAGTATGTAGTGCTGCTGTGGTGTGTTTTTAGTTTCTGGGGAGCCACACCTTCTCAGGCCTTACTACTGCCTCTGTGCTCAGGGGTCACTCTTGGCAAGGCTTTGGAGATCATAATTGGTGCTTGACAATTAAGAGCCAGGTCAGCTGTATGCATGGCAATATATGACTTCCCCCCTGCACTGTCTCTCCAGCTCCGCAGGGAATATTTTATTGCACAAAACTTTCTCACTTCTGGGCCTAGAGGGATATTACAGCAGGGGGAGGACATTTCTTGCACGTGGCCGACCAGAGTTCGATCCTTGGCATTCCATATGGTCCCCTAAGCACCACCAGGGGTGATCCCTGAATACAGAGCCAGGAAGTAACTCTGATGATAACTGCCAGGTATAGCCCAGAAACAAAACCAAATAAAGCAAACTTTCTCATTTCTCAGGAATTTCTTCTTTCTTTTTTGTTTGTTTGCTTTTCGGTTTTTGGGTCACACCCGGCAGCGCTCAGGGGTTACTCCTGGTTCCATGCTCAGAAATCGCTCCTGGCAGGCTTGGGGGACCATATGGGATGCGGGGATTCGAACCAATGACCTGCATGAAAGGCGAGTGCCCTACCTCCATGTTATCTCTTCGGCCCCTAGTTTCTTCTTTCTATATGTGGCCACAGGTTTTGATCAAAAGAGCTGCCTTTAAATCCTTATTGAAAATGCTTCAGTAGGGACATTCCATGCAGAATAAAGAAATAATCACTCTCCCCTCTCAATTCCAGCAGTTGTAACACACTCATGCAATCTGCCACTTTTTGGCCCCATTATTTCAAAGCAAACCCGGGGTCTCTTATGCTGTCGGCTTCTGGGAAGGTTGGGAGGCCCGAAAGAGTCTCCACTCTGGGGGCGCAGAGATGCAAGTATCTAGAGATCAGAACCACGCAGCCAACAGGAGACCCCACGACTGACTGCAAAGCTGAGTGCTAGTGAGGAAGAAAGCAGGGACACTGGCGGTGGGATCCGGTCAGAACCCGGTAGACCTGACAGTACCAAGAGTAACTCTAATATCAAGCTAAGTTAACATGAAATGAATTGCCCCTAGGAAGCCTAACCATGAATTACCTACTCTTGTCTTACACCCTTGAGTGGTTCCTCTCCAGGTCCCATCCCGCCGCTGCCTGGCAGTCTACCTGGTGGGTGAGCCTTCGCGTCGGGAGAGGGAGAAGGAGAGGGTCTGGGCTGGGGCGCTTTTGTCCGCTTACGACCCTCCAGCCACGCCGCGAGTCCGAAGCAGGAACCCCAAGTGGGCGCTGGGTCGAGGGCGGGGGGCAAGCGGTCACCGCGGGGTGGGGGGGAGTGTGGGCAGCGCTGCCCGCCCCGCCCGGAGTGTTGGATTGCCCCGCCCCGCGCCGCACCCCCGGGTACCGGGGAGCAGGTGAGATCCGCAGGGCGCAGGGTGCCCGGTAGCAGGTGAGATTCGCGGGGTGCAAAGTATCCGGGAGCAAGTGAGATCCGCGGGGTTCAAAGTACCCAGGCTGCGAGGTGCAGGTGAGGCTGAAGGGGCGCGCGAAGAAGGTGCCCCTGGGATGTGTCTCGGGAGTAGCCCTGGCTGTGCCCCCGGGGGGTCACGGGCGGGGGGGGGGGAACAGATGTGCCTGGGCTGGTGTGGGGAGACAACTTTGAGGAAGGCTTTATTCTAGAGCATTCTCCAGGTCATCTTGGAGCTCACCTGTCAGGACAGTTTCTGCCCCATTTCCCACTTCACAACTGCTTCAAGTGGAACTTGCCTTGCCAGTCAATGACTCAGGCTGCTTGAGGTAAATGGAAGAATGTATTTAAAATCCTAGTCTGTGGAGGCGAGCTGTTGGCACACTATCCCTCCCCTTTGCAGGGAGCAGAGATGGTCAGCAAATGCCCAGGTGCACCATGGGATGGGTGGGTAGAGGGTCTGGGTGGACACTGGGGTTCCATCTCCTGAGGTCAAACCCCTCCTGGGCCATCTGCTCAGGGCCAAGTGCAAAGGCATTGGCATGTTTACCGGCCCTGTCCTTTCCTATGGGACCTCGATTTGTCACTAGACTTTTTTTGGTCACACATAGCAGTGCTCAGGGCTTACTCCTGACTCTATGCTCAGGGATCACTCGTGGTGGGATTCAGAGAAGCAAATGGGGTGCCGGATATTGAATGTGGGTTGATCACGGGTTAAGTGGATTTTATTTCCTTTCATAACTACTAGAATTCAGATGGGTTTGGGCGTGTCAGGTTGCAGGGGCAGAGGGCAGAGAACCCCTTTAATACCCTTTGCTTACTGTGTGTGATCCACGTGATTACTACACTCATCTGAGAACAAGAACACTTTCAGTACCGAGGACTGAGAGGGCTGGCTGAGGGAGACAGTGGAAGATGTGGTGAGATGGAAGCCCAGGCCTCCCTCCCCTTTCTGCTCTCCTGAGACTAACAGAAAAGAAGATCCAGCAATGCCTAGAATCTTGCCTGTTCGGGGCCAAGAGCGCCATGTCTTGGTCCACGAAGTGCTTGTTGTCTGGACTCCCAGAACCTTCAAGAGCCTGGTCATCCCAGCACCAGAGTTTCGAGGAGAAAAAGAAGAAAATCCTAAACCAGTTCAAGCAGCCTAGGTTTTCTTCTGCACGACTGCCGTGTGAGCCCCTTGTCTTCCATAACAATGCACATGGATGGTGGGTGACTGCCACATCATACCCTTCAGACTCAGGCAAAGACCCAGAACTCAGTTGCTCTGCAGAGAGGACAAGTCCAGGTCCTAATGAACTCCTTCTGTCTGAGATGGGATGCCCCAGTGTTGGGGGAATATCCCAGCAGCTTTGCAAATTGCCCTAAAGCTGAGATATCTCTCACACATGGGGTCACCAATGCCTCCTGTTCCCATTGCCATTTCCCATTTCCAAACGAAAACTAGCTGGAAGAAGCCCTGAATCATAGGCAATCAGGATAGGTGGGCTTTGTGCAGGCCTCAAGGCTGTTTCTCAGGCAACCACCTTCATCTCAGGTTTGTGGCCAAGTGTAGCTTGTTTTTATTTTGGATTTCTCCAAGCAGTCCTTGCCCGCCTCATTTCCACAGGAAAGGAAAAGGGTATCGACCTCCTATTTGTCCTTATCTTGCTCTGCCCTTTTTATCCCATTTGGCCAAGCCCCTGAAAGAAAATGACCCAAAGGACTTTTAATTAAAACCAAAACTTTTACTGGCAATAGGCTGGGTAAATTTTTTTTTTTGGAATGAAGACATTAGGTTTTGCAGAAAGTGGGCATCTGTTTCAGTAATAGTAAACCTCTCGGTAGAATTAACAGGGAGAGGGCAGCTGAAAGCACAAGAAACCTCCTTGTCTGGGAAACTGGAGAGTTGTGAATGAGGCCCCAGGGCAGCTGGCCAAAGGGGGTAGCAGAAAAAAATGGGCCAAAAGTGGCCCCCAAACCACAAAGCCAGTATGTCTTATTATTGGAGTCCAACAGCAGCTTTGTGAGGGCAGTAGGCACTCACTTGGTGCTGTGGGATCAGGTTAGCTCGAAACCTGTTCAAATATAGAACTGTCAGTGCATTTGGAACTTTTGAAATTTTTTTTCTTTCTGTCCTACTAATGGATATCACTGTTTCCAGAGCTGGTTATGGAAGTTGCCATGTGGAACTGGGGAAGAATCATCTACACAACAAGCTAGGCAGGGAAACTTGATTGTTTTACAGTGACGATAAAGGAATCGTGAGAAACTGCAGTTGTGCTTTGTGGGATTCCCATCAAGTTAGAGGTTGGCATCCTCTCATTTCATTTATTTGTTTTGTTTGGGGGAGGGATGGATGACACACTTTGTCCAAACGTGGAGTGGCTGCTCCTGAGTCAGTACTTAAGGATTACTCCTCGTAGTGCTCAGGGGATCATGGGATGCTAGGGACTGAACGAGGTTTGGCCACATCTGAGGCAAGTGCCTTAGCCCCTGTGCTATCTTTATCAGGTGTTCTGTGACAGGTCACTTATAATGGCAAAAATACTTTGCAGGTTACCTGCTTCCTTCCCCCCACCTTTTGGGGGGTGTTTTGGACCATTCCTGGTGATGCTCAGGGCTTACTCCTGGCTCATGAGTTATTGTGCTTAGGAATTACTCCTGGTGGTGCTCAGGGTGCTGAGGATCAAAGCCAAGTTGGCTGCATGCAAGGCAAATGCCCTACCTATTGTGCTATCACTTCAGCCCCTCTTTCTTCCTCTTGACCTAGGAACAGTGTTTGAATGAACCTTCTCCCATTGTCTCTGGACCTTCCAAACATGGACTTCTCCCTTTGTCAGTGTTACACTGGAAGCCTGATCACACTTGGCCCAAGCAGTATTGCATGGCCATCCCCACACACTGATGCACACAGCTAAGTATCAGCTGAATATCCTTGGGTCCAGTCACACAGTTGGGTTCCAGTTGTCATAGAGCTGTCTCTCTCTCTCTCTTTTTGGGGGGTTTCATACCTGGCAATGCTTGGGGTTGCTTCCCATTTACTACTCTATGTTTGGTGAGATGAATCCCGGACTCATACATGCAAAGTAGACAGGACAGACTTATGCTTTCTCTTTGGATCTTGTGCTTTTAAAATAGTTATTTAGATGGAAAATTTAAGGCCCAGGGTGTCCAGCTTTAAAACTTTTTTATTGGGCCAGAGAGATAGCACCGAGTAGGGTATTTGCTGACCCAGGACTCATAGTCTCATAGTGGTTTGATTCCCAGCATCCCATATGGACCCTGAGCCTACCAGGAGTGACTTCTGAGTTCAGAGCCAAGGGTGGTTCCTGAGCACTGCTGGATATAACCCCAAAACAAAACAAAACAAAACAAAAAAAGAGAAAACTTTCCTGCTTTTGTACTTTCATCCAGGACTTATTCTGTACTGATGCTCCCCTTGGAACTCTCTTCCTAGAGGCAGAAACTAAACTCCCCTTGACTCTCCCCATTGAGATGGAGATTTGGGATTTCCAGCTTAATGTGGGCCCTTTGGAACTCAGGGCTGCCCCCAACCCCATCCCTGTGACTCCTATGGTTTTGTGCATCACTTTTCTCCCCCCCCCCCCCAACTCATAAGCAAACCTTGGAGCCATCTAGGACCTTTTAGTTCTTTGATTTCTCACACTCCATCTGTGAACTCTGCCTCTTCTATCATTCAGTCCTCCCTGTGGCTTCTCAAACCCAGACTGGTCTCACCATGTCAGCTCCACAGTAGGCTGTTTTGTCTTGCATGCATCCAATCTGCTTCTGCTCTTCATCATCCTATATGATTCCCTAAATTCCAGGAGTGATTCCTGACCATAGAGCCAGGAGTCAGCTCTTGAAAATTACTGCAGTTAGCTGCAAGGCTCGCAAAGCCTGCAAAGCTGCAAGGGGTGGGAAGACCCGGCTGCGGGGTGGGGTGAAGTGCCCACCCAGGGACCCCAACATGTAGCTGCTCAGGAGAGAAAGAAAGGAGAGAGAGGTAGAAACTAAGTATCCTTTTACTGTATTGCAGTCTGAAATCTGTCTCTGTGGGGTGGGGAGAGAACAGAGAATGAAGGAATGAAGGGATGAAGGATAGAGGCGGAGCAGGCAGCATCTTGGGTCCAGACCCTAGCATCAGTGGGCCCACAGGCTCTGCTCTGGTCTTTTTTTTGGGTTGGTCTCCCAGTAACTACCAGACTCTCCCTCCATTTTCTTTTTGTTTTTGGGCCACACCCAGTGACACTCAGAAATTACTCCTGGCTATGTGCTCAGAAATCGTTCCTGGCTTTGGAGATCATATGGGACACTGGGGGATTGAACCACGGTCCATCCTAGGCTAGCACTCGCAAGGCTGACGCCTTACCGCTTGCACCACCACTTCGGCCCCCAGACCCTGCCTTTTATACTTTAGGGACAATTGTCAGTTGCAGGGTGGTGACGTGTCCCAGTCCAACTGCCAATACAGGGGGCTGTGTGACCAAGAGGCGTGCCCAAGTCCAATTTCAAGGGCGTGTCCGGGGGGCACATTCAGGTCCAATTACTATTACATCGACAATCCCTGAGCACAGCTATATGTGGCCCCAAACCCAAACCAAATAAAATAGAGACACATTTAATATATAAATGACATTCTTTTGTTTTTTTGTTTTTTTGGGGCCACACCCATTTGACGTTCAGGAGTTACTTCTGGCTATGCGCTCAGAAATCGCCCCTGGCTTGGGGGGGGGACCATATGGGACACGGGGGGGGGGGGGTCGAACCGAGGTCCATCCTCTGCTAGCGCTTGCAAGGCAGACACCTTACCTCTAGCTCCACCTTCCCGGCCCCGAACTAATGACATTCTTAAGCTCTTTACATTTGCAATTTCCCTTTACTTTAACATTCGAATCCCCTTTTTGCATGATTCTAGCCATTGCATGGTTCCTCCCTCAATTCTGACGGAAACATCTCACTCAGGTGTGTGCTTCAGTTTCATCTTTTGGGGTATTCCTTGCTCACACTCCCACATATTGTAATTTCTCTCTCGAGCTGTTCTCTGGAGTGCGTATTACTTTCTTTTTTTTTTTTTTTTTTGTTTTGTTTTGTTTTTGGGCCACACCCGGCGGTGCTCAGGGGTTACTCCTGGCTCTCTGCTCAGAAATAGCTCCTGGCAGGCACGGGGGACCATATGGGACACCGGAATTCGAACCGGGATTTGGTCCTGGATCAGCTGCTTGCAAGGCAAACGCCACTGTGCTAGCTCTCTGGGCCCGCGTATTACTTTCTTATGCCATGTACTTACTTGGAGATCTGGTGATTCTGTATCGTGCTTGCTTCAAAATATTTTCCTTCCCTCCCTCCTTTCCTTCCTTCCTTCCTTCCTTCCTTCCTTCCTTCCTTCCTTCCTTCCTTCCTTCCTTCCTTCCTTCCTTCCTTCCTTCCTTCCTTCCTTCCTACCTTTCTTCCTCCCTCCCTCTCTCCCTCCCTTCCTTCCTTCTTTCCTTCCTTCCTCCCTTCCTTCCTCCCTCCCTCTCTTTCTCCCTTCCTTCCTCCCTCCCTCTCTTTCTCTCTTCCTTCCTCCCTCTCTCCCTTCCTTCCTTCCTTCCTTCCTTCCTTCCTTCCTTCCTTCCTTCCTACCTTTCTTCCTCCCTCCCTCCTTCCCTCCCTCCCTCCCTCTCTTCCTTCCTTCCTACCTTTCTTCTTCCCTCCCTCCCTCCCTCCTTCCCTCCCTCCCTTCCTTCCTTTCTTCCTTCCTCCCTCCCTCCTTCCCTCCCTCCCTCCCTTCCTTTTCCTCCCTCCTTCCCTCCCTCCCTCCTTCCCTCCCTCCCTCCCTTCCTTCCTCCCTCCCTCCCTCCTTCCCTTCCTCCCTTCTTCCCTCCCTCCCTCCCTTCCTCTCTCCCTCCCTTCCTTCCTTCCTTCCTTCCTTCCTTCCTTCCTTCCTTCCTTCCTTCCTTCCTTCCTTCCTTCCTTCCTTCCTTCCTACCTTTCTTCCTCCCTCCCTCCCTTCCTTCCTCTCTCCCTCCCTTCCTTCCTTCTTCTCTCCCTCCCTCCCTTTCTTCCTCTCTCTCTCCCTCCCTCCCTCCCTTCCTTCCTTCCTTTTTTTCCCTCCCTCTCTTTCTATAGTCTTTTAAGTATTGCTGGGCTTTGTTCTGGGATGTATTCCAGTTACTGAGGGATACTTGGCCAAGGATTGAGCTTACTACTTCCTGTAAATCGAGATGTTTGCACTCAGGCTGAGTATAGTCCTCTGGCCCACATGAGCTACAGGCCTAATTCTTTCTAGTGGTGGGTCTTCCTCTAGTCTCAGATGGTTTCTTAGATGCATAACTTTCGGCTATTCAGCCAAAAGAGGAAAGGGGTCCTTAAAATCTCCAGAACTTTATTTCTGTCAACTTCCTTCTCTCTAAAGCAGTCGTTTTTAGGGAGGGGGTACACCTGGAATGCTCAGGAGTTACTTATGGCTCTGCACTCAGGAATAACTCCTGGCAGTGATTAGGGGGGCATATAAGGTACTGGGATCGATCTAAGGTTGGCCTTATGCAAGGCAAGCACCTTACTCTTTGTACTATCTCTCTAGTTCTCCAATAAATTCTATTTTCTTTTTTCTCCCCTCTCTTTGTTTTTGTTTTTGAGTCACACCTGGCAGTGCTCAGGTGTTATTCGTGACTCTGTGCTCAGAATCATCCCTGTCAAGCTCAGGGGACCATATGGGATTCTGGGGATCGAACCTGGATAGACTGTGTGCAAGGCAAATGCCCTATCTGCCTTGCTAGCGTTCTGGCCCTCTCCAAAGTATTCTTGCTAGCGAATTTGAGCTTCACTAAACTCAAATTTAGGGAATTTTATTTCCCTAAATTCCCCACTACTCTCCCCCCCAACAATATCTGCATGGTCCTCCCTGTGCTGGAATTAGCCAGTTCAGATGGTAATGAATATATGCTTGTTTGTTTTCCTTCCCTTAGGAGTTCCAAAACCTTTGTTTCTTATGTCTTGTTTTCTCATTATTTAGGCTTTGTTGTTATTGTTTGGTAGAACCTGTAGTTTTCAGGGCTTATATCTGGCTCTCTGTCAGGCAGGAATCATTTCTGGTGGGGCTTGAGGGACCATAGAGAATGTTAAGAATTGAACCTGGATTGACTGCACATAAGGCAAGTGTCCTCCCTGCTACTCTCTCAGGCCCCACCAGTCCTCTCATTGTTTAAGCAGGAGAGTTGGTCTACTACCAATTACTCCCTTATACGTAGGAGCAACATTTTTCCACTTGTTCTGTCTTTATTGATGAGTGACTTGCTAGACAATAGATATACTTGTCTAACTGCGACATGTGTTAACCTCTCATATGTTATTGACGTATGGCCTGTCTCCCGCTATTAAGATTGGAAACACGCAGCCTTTACATGGGTATTTCTTTTAACATCTCTGGGTGTAATACCTATGAGCAGAATTCCTTGATCACAGAGATCTATGTATTTCACTTTATAAGATCTTCTTGCCTTAGAGGTTTCTGAGGTGGCTGTACCAACAGTGCATAAGAGTTATCATTGTTCTTTAGCATGACCCATACCAGCCTTTTTGGTTTTTCTGGAGGACACACCCAGTGCTACTTGGCGGCACTTCTAGCAATGTGCATGAGGATTGGTTCTGGCTATGCTGAGGGACCAAGGTTTGAACCCAGACCTCCTTCATGCAAAAGATTCATCGCTTTTAATTTCTTTCATCTCAGCCTTTTTAATTTCCCGTCATTCTAATAGAGTTTTTTTTTTGGGGGGGGTCATACCTGGCAGTGCTCAGGGGTTACTCCTGGCTATCTGCTCAGAAATAGCTCCTGGCAAGCACAGGGGACCATATGGGACACCAGGATTCGAACCAACCACCTTTGGTCCTGGATTGGCTGCTTGCAAGGCAAACGCCGCTGTGCTATCTCTCCGGGCCCTCTAATATAGTTTTTAACTGATGTTGCACCAGCTGATGGACCAGCTAAAGTGTAAAACGGCTGGAAGCCACTGGCCTCCTATGGAACTTCTTTTTTTAAATTAATATCTTTATTTAAACACCTTGTTTACAAACATAATTGTGGTTGGGTTTCAGTTATGTAAAGAACACCCCCCTTCACCAGTGCAACATTCCCATTACCAATGTCCCATATCTCCCTCCTCCCCACCCCACCCCTGCCTGTACTCTAGACAGGCTTTCCCTATGGAACTTCTTAAACTTTTCCCATTTGCTACCCCCTTCTTGTTCAAGAAATGCCCCATAGCAAGCACTGCGAGAAACTCTTGGATTCATTATGTGGTCGATTTTGAACCCATGTTGGTGCTTTGTGTGTTGTAAACCTATTATTATTGCCAAATTTTCTGACTTGTGATCCTGTTACAAACAGGGTCACTATACTAATTATACAAATTTCACTGAAATTGAAATTTACGTAATTTGTGGTTTCTTCCCCTCCCACATATGGATTGTTTATTTTATTATTACTGACCAATAGAAGTTCTTTTTAAGATTTTGATTGTCAATAGAAAAATATATAGGGGCTGGTGAGGTGGCGCTAGAGGTAAGGTGTCTGCCTTGCAAGCGCTAGCCAAGGAAGAACCTTGGTTCGATCTCCCGGCGTCCCATATGGTCCCCGCAAGCCAGGGGAAATTTCTGAGCTCTTAGCCAGGAGTAACCCCTGAGCATCTAACGAGTGTGGCCCGAAAAACCAAAAAAAAAAAAAAAAAAAAGAAAAGAAAAATATATAAAAGTACTTGTTATGAGTGTTTTTTTTTTTTTTAAATATGGGCCACTCCTGGTGGTACTCAGGGGAATACAACAGTGTTGGAGATCAAATACAAGGCCTGGCATGGAAACCACCCTCTTGAGCCCTATGCCTGCCCTTCCATGTTCCAGAGTCCAGGTTTCAGGGATCTCTGATTCTACTACTTGAGACCAGAATTTCTGTCTGTCTTCAAAGCATGTGCTTCATATCTTTGAGTTATCCTTGGCTCCCACGTTCATGCTTTGTTGTTGTTGTTGTTGTTTTGATTTTGGGGCCACATTAGGTGGTGCTCAGAGGTTACTCCTGGCAGGCTTGGGGGACCATATAGGATTCAAGGGATTGAACCTGGGTTGGCCTCATGTAAGGCAAATGCCCTCCCACTGTGCTATAGTTCTGGCCTCCAACTTCATGCTTTTCATGACTTCTTTTTGCTGGGTTGAGGGAAACTGGAGAGATGTGAGAATATAATGAGGTCATTGTTATGTTATTATGTTATGTTATGTTATGCCAGGTTATTGTTTATGAGAGAAGTAATTGTCCATTTCCTTGTATAGGAGCAAAGCACTGTATGCTAAAGCTAAACTCAGGATGTTCTGGGGCCCCGTGGCAGCTTCATAGCCAAATGGGCAATTGGTTCAGTGCCAGGACTGACCAGTGGATTTTATGTTGCTCCAGCTCCTGTGTGGAAGTCAGGGGTGGAGGAGTACTTGGGCCATCAAGACAGTGTTTGGGGTTTCTAGGGTCACACCCAGTGGTGCTGGGAGAACCATGTAGCGCTAAGAAAAGAACCTGGGTTGAGCACATGCCAGGCCTCTGCCTAAACCACTGTACTATCTTTCAGCTCTGAAATAGTGGCATCTTAGACTAGTCTTGTGGTCTTGAGTAAGCAAAGTAGATAGAATTTAGGAATTAAATTAAAGAGCTGGAGTGATTGCACAGCAGGTAAAGTGTTGGCCTTTCATGCGAATGGCCTAGGTTTGATCCTTGGCATCCTATACGGTCTCCCTCCTTCCCTGATTCTGCCAAGAATATTCCCTGAACACTGGTGGGTGTAGCCCCAAATCAAAACTACAACAAAAAAGTTTATTTTAAAAATACCTTACCAAATTCTTGTTCAATTATCTCTCCCTTTTGTTTTATTTTCTGAATGTTGTTAAATATATTTTAAAGATACAACTGAAATCGCTTCTGTGCTGACACTAATGACAAGAAAATGTCTCAGTTGCTGAGGACACATTTGCTCATTTTCCTGAGCTATGCAGTGGCCAGTCCTGAGGTCCCACCATCCACACAGGGTAAGTCTGAGGTAGGAACCACAAGTCACAACTGGCCCTGCTTGCTTGAATCTCAAAGACTGTTGGTGGGGCTCAGTGGGTGAGTTCTGTGAGGCAGGGGCACATATGTGCCTATGTAGGACTTTTAGTATTCTAACAGAATTCCCAAGTAAGATTGTCTTCTACTGAGCCTGTGTGGCCCTGAGTATAATTAAGATTCTAATTTACCTACATGTTGGCTTCCTTTGGAAAGAGGGGCTACCTTTTTTCCTCACCCCATTTCCATTTTTGAAGGGCACACAATACTAACTCCATACAATGATGACTTTCTTCCAGATTTACCCCCATTGTTGCAAAAAATGGCCGTGAGTATTCCTGTTCTTTTAATCAAACATCCCTCTCCTGTGGCTGCCAGCCTTGCATGTTATACTTGATGTTATCTCTTTGCCTTTTAGGAAGAAATAATAGATGGAAGCTATCTGAATGGTAATGTCCTCCCTCTCTGCCACTAAGAATTTTAAACAGGATGCATTTGTGATCTCGCTGGAATGATTCTTTTTTAAAATTATTTCTTTGTCTTTTCATTTCATTCCTGTTGTAGCATTACTGGATTTCCTGCACTTTCAAAGGTAACCCACTCTGGGAGGGGAGGAAAGGGAAGGGGTAGGTTTATAAGAAACTTTGTTTTTTTTTTTTTTATTTTTGGATCACACCTGGCAGTGCTCAGGGGTTACTCCTGGCTCTATGCTCAGAAATCGCTCCTGGCAGGCTCAAGTGACCATATGGATGCCGTGATTCAAACCACTGTCCTTTTGCATGCAAGGCAAATGCCTTACCTCCATGACATTTCTCTGGCCCCAAGAAAAAATTTTTATAGGGATTGTACCCAGTGGTATATTAGAAGGACACCCCCAACAACGTCCAGGTTATTGTTCAGACATGGTAGTGTTGGGGGCCACTGGTACTATATCTGGCAGTGCTTGGGGATCCATGCAATGTTGGTTGGGAACAAACTCAGGGCCTCACATATGCTTGGCATTTTTTTCTGCCATGCAGACTCACATCCCAATCCTTCTAGACATTGGTAATTGAAGCCTTTCAATTGTTAACAAGTCTTACATGTTCTTTATTAAAAAATTAAGGGGGGAGCCCGGAGAGATAGCACAGTGGCGTTTGCCTTGCAAGCAGCCGATCCAGGACCAAAGGTGGTTGGTTCGAATCCCGGTGTCCCATATGGTCCCCTGTGCCTGCCAGGAGCTATTTCTGAGCAGACAGCCAGGAGTAACCCCTGAGCACCGCCGGGTGTGGCCCAAAAACCAAAAAAAAAAAAAAAAATTAAGGGGGGGTCAATTAAGTTATGTGGGTTTTATTTTATTTTATTTTTTGGTTTTTGGGTCTCACCTGGCAACGCTCAGGGGTTATACCCGGCTCTATGCTCAGAAATCACCCCTGGCAGGCTCGGGGGATCATATGGGATGCCGGGATTCGAACCAGCGACCTTCCGCATGCAAGGCAAATGCCTTACCGCTGTGCTATCTCTCTGGCCCACGGGTTTTATTTTTTATTTTATTTTAGGCACAATGGTTTATAATACTGATAATCACAGGGTTTCACACCCACATTTTTCCAACACCATATTCTCCACCAGAGTCATCCTCCCCTCTAGTTTAAGCTAAGTTCTGTAGACCAGTTTTTAGGCTGTCTGGGCTATATGTAGTGGATCCATTTGTTCTCCCAATTTTCTTTCTTTTTTTTTTCCAAGTGGTTAATATTTTTATTTAAGCACCATGATTACAAACATGTTTGTAGTTGGGTTTTAGTTATAAAAAGAACACTCTCCTTCACCAGTGCAACAGTCGTACCACCAATGCCCCCATACTCCCTCCCCACCCCTTGCCTGTATTCGAGACAGGCATTCTATTTCTCTCACTATTATTGTCATGATAGTTGTCAGTATAGTTATTTCTCTAACTGTACTCACCACTCTTTGTGGTAAGCTTCATGTTGTGGGCCGGTCCTTCCAACTCTCATCTCCATTATCTCTGTATATTTTCTCCCAATTTTCATTCCTCTTGCCTCCCACAATTAAGTGGTCACTTAATAATCTATTATGCTGTGACAGTAACTCTTATAAAAGCAGGACTAGAGAAGACGTGATAATGACCACAAAAAGATACAATACTGAAAAAAATTCAATGCCAGAACTGAAAAGTCACTTAAGTAACTGAGCATAGGCATATTATATTGTATTATATAATTTGAATTTATTTACATTGGTTAAAATCACATAGCAATCAATCATCAGAAATTGACTTTGGGCCCGGAGAGATAGCACAGCGGTGTTTGCCTTGCAAGCAGCCAATCCAGGACCAAAAGGTGGTTGGTTCGAATCCCGGTGTCCCATATGGTCCCCCTTGCCTGCCAGGAGCTATTTCTGAGCAGACAGCCAGGAGTAACCCCTGAGCACCGCAGGGTGTGGCCCAAAAACAAACAAAAACAAAACAAAACAAAAAAAACAACAACAACAAAAAAAGAAATTGACTTTAATGGACATATTTATAATAATAATAATTTTTTTTTTGTTTTTTGGGTCACACCCGGCAGCGCTCAGGGATTACTCCTGGCTCTATGCTCAGAAATCGCCCCTGGCAGGCACAGGGGACCATATGGGATGCCGGGACTTGAACCACTGTCCTGCATGAAAGGCAAATGCCTTACCTCCATGCTATCTCTCCGGCCCCAATGAACATATTTTTGATAATTCCATTTGGAATTCTTTTAAATTTTGTTGGAACAAGTAACCTGAAAAAAATTTGCCACATGCTTGTTAAGGGGGTAGGCTAGGGGTGGGAAGGAACATGGGAGCATTGGTGGAGAGAAGGACATAGCTGCTGGTGGGATAGGTGTTGGAATATTGTATGCTAATAATAATAATAATAATAATAGTAAATCAATGTCTTAATTTAAAGGGAAAAATCAGGTCTAGAAACACACTCATCTTCATAAGTTCCTTGAGGTAGAATCTTCTGTTATCTCACTGGACAGAAAAATGAAACTGAGGCACAGGGAGTGAATCAGGCTCACAGGAAGGAAAGTGATGGAGCTAGGTGTGTGTAAAACAGCCTGGCTCTCAGTGTCATGTTTCTCTACATAGACAGACCAGGACTAGTTCTGGGGCTCTGGGGCAAGGTAGTGGTGGTGTAGAAGGACAGTGGCTAAGAGAAATGTGTTAAGTTTTAAGAAGGAGAAGCATCAGTGGTCATGGGATCTCATGAGAAAGACATCCAATCAAGCTCAAATGAAAGATTTCCCATACACACTTGAAGAAAATTTAGAGTTTCCCACACACATTTTGGGGGGGGGTCACATCCGGCAACGCTCAGGGGTTACTCCTAGCTCTAGGCTCAGAAATCGCTCCTGGGGGCTGGAGAGATAGCATGGAGGTAAGGCATTTGCCTTTCATGCAGGAGGTCATCGGTTCGAATCCCGGAGTCCCATATGGTCCCCTGTGCCTGCCAGGAGCAATTTCTGAGCCTGGAGCCAGAAATAACCCCTGAGCACTGCCGGGTGTGACCCAAAAACCACAAAAAAAAAAGAAAAAAAAAAGAAAAAAAAAAAGAAATCGCTCCTGGCAGGCTAGGGGGACCATATGGGATGCTGGGATTCGAACCAATGACCTTCTGTATGAATGGCAAACGCCTTACCTCCATGCTATCTCTCCGCCCCCCCCCCCCCCCCCCCCCACATTCTAAGAAAATTTTTCTAAGAAAATTCCAGTTGAGTCTTAGGGCTATATAGTTTTTCAGGTTAAGCATATTAGTTACTTATCCACCAGTTATCTACTTGTTAACCCATTTTAGTATTTATTTATTTATAAAGACAACAGGATTGAAGAAGGCCATGTATTTGTTTATGGCAAGAGGGTTTATCTTATCTGTCATCACTCTAAGCAAAAGATCAACTTATTACCTTTTTCATGATAAGTACTATAGTGTTGATTGGATATCCCATATTTGTTAAATCTCTCATGTGTCATTGGCCTTTGGATTCATTTCCAATTTGAGACTGTTAGGAATGAAACTACACTTTCTATATGTTGGGGATGATTTTAAGCACTTGACATGTGTGTTAAACTTATGTGATAATTATGACACTATGGACACTGATTTACTTGACATGTGGAAACAAATTAAAGTCTCACAATTATTAGCCAAATGATAAGGAAAGAGAAACTGAGGCACACTAAAATGCAGTGGATTTCCGGCAGTCTCAAACTTAGTGGTAGAAAACTAGGATCCCCAACTCAGTTTTAAACTTGTTCCCAAAGTCAGGTTCCCTTTTTGCCTATAAATCTGCTTTTTAATATTTTTGGGTGGAGATTTTGGGTCATTCCCAACAGTGCTCAGGGACTACTCCTAGGCCAGTGCTTGGGGATCATTTCCTGTGGTGCATAGGGTGCAATGTTGGAATTCGAACTGCAGTTGACTGTGGAAAAGGCAAATGCTCTAACCCAGGGGTCTCATACTCAATTTACCTGGGGGCCGCAGGAGGCAAAGTCGGGGTAAGGCAGGGGCGCATAGGGATTTTGCTTACTGAATATTCGCAATAAAATATCGCATTAGTAAGAAAAAAATCGCAAAAAATCGCATTATACATTTGCTTACCCCGAATGGAACTGCTCGGGGTATGCGAATGTTTAATGCGATTTTTTTCTTACTAATGCGATTTTTATTGCGATTATTCGGTAAGCGAATAATCGCGAATACTGCGATATTTGAATGCCAGCCGCGGGCCACAAAATGTTGTACGAAGGGCCGCAAACGGCCTGCGGGCCGCGAGTTTGAGACTCCTGCTCTAACCCCTGTCTTGTGTCACCAACTCTCCCATAAATCTACTTATTAAACTTTGTACAGCAAGGACTTCCTCCCCAATCCTATCTGTGTGGAGGGTGGTTCATCTCGGTGAAGTGTTACGGGAATTTAAATATTGCACCCAACTGGAAAGGTAATAGTTTCTGATACTTGAGGGCAGAATCAGAATCTTGCTTGCCTTTCTGCAGGTCAAGCACCATTTCTCCCCTGCACACTGAGCCCCTAGCCTGCATGCTTAGGGTCACCGACATCTCTGGGACTCAGCTGTTGGGCGGCCTAGGGGACCCTGGCTCCCTGACTTTGTCTGTCTTTGATCGAAGCTCCCAGGAATGGACGGCAGAGCTGACCCACAGAGTCCTGGACTATCTAAATTCACGTGATGTGGTCTTCACCATCTCCAGCCTCCAGGTGTGTTCCAGACCTTCAGGCTCTCTTCTCAGTGCTCAGGGATGTAAGCTCAGGGAAATGAGACCTAGAAGAAATGTATGATGTGTTCTCTTCAGTTTTCCTCTTTTTCTTTTTCTTTCTTTCTTTCTTTCTTTCTTTCTTTCTTTCTTTCTTTCTTTCTTTCTTTCTTTCTTTCTTTCTTTCTTTCTTTCTTTCTTTCTTCTTTCTTTCTTTCTTTCTTCTTTCTTTCTTTCTTTCTTTCTTTCTTTCTTTCTTTCTTTCTTTCTTTCTTTCTTCTTTCTCTTTCTTTCTTTTCTTTTTTCTTTCTTTCTTTCTTTCTTTCTTTCTTTCTTTCTTTCTTTCTTTCTTTCTTTCTCACTTTCTTTCTTTTCTTTTTCTTTCTTTCTTTCTTTCTTTCTTTCTTTCTTTCTTTCTTTCTTTCTTTCTTTCTTTCTTTCTTTCTTTCTTTCTTTTTTTCTCTCCTTTCTTTCTTTCTCTCTCTCTCTTCTTTCTTTCTTTCTTTCTTTCTTTCTTTCTTTCTTCTTCTCTCTCTCTCTCTCTTTCTTTCTTTCTTTCTTCTTTCTTTTTTCTTTCTTTCTTTCTTTCTTTCTTTCTTTCTTTCTTTCTTTCTTTTTTCTTTCTTTCTTTCTTTCTTTCTTTCTTTCTTTCTTTCCTTCCTTCCTTCCTTCCTTCCTTCCTTCCTTTCTTTCTTTCTTTCTTTCTTTCTTTCTTTCTTTCTTTCTTTCTTTCTTTCTTTCTTTTTTCTTTCTTTCTCTCTCTCTCTCTCTTCTTTCTTTCTTTTTCTTTCTTTCTTTTTTCTTTCTTTCTTTCTTTCTTTCTTTCTTTCTTTCTTTCTTTCTTTCTTTCTTTCTCTCTCTCTCTCTCTCTTTCTTTCTTTCTTTCTTTCTTTCTTTCTTCTTTCTTTCTTTCTCTTCTCTCTCTTTCTTTCTCTTTTTCTTTCTTTCTTTCTTTCTTTCTTTCTTTCTTTCTTTCTTTCTTTCTTTCTTTCTTTCTTTCTTTCTTTCTTTCTTTCTTTCTTTCTTTCTTTTTCTTTCTTTTTCTTTCTTTTTCTTTTTCTTTTTTTTTTTTTTTGGTTTTTGGGCCACACCCGTTTTGACGCTCAGGGGTTACTCCTGGCTATGTGCTCAGAAATCGCCCCTGGCTTGGGGGGACCATATGGGACGCCGGGGGATCAAACCGCGGTCCTTCCTTGGCTAGCGCTTGCAAGGCAGACACCTTACCTCCAGCGCCACCTACCCGGCCCTCTTTTTCTTTCTTTCTTTTCTTTCTTTCTTCTCTCTTTTCTTTTCTTTTTTTTTGCCACACCCTGTAGTGCTTACTGTAAGTAAGCCAGGCTTACTCCTGGCCCTGTACTCAGGGATTATTCCTCGGAAAGGTTCAGGGGACTCTATGGGATGTTGGGAATCAAACTTGGGTCAGCTATATGCAAGGCCAGTACCATAACTGTTGTGCTGTCACTTTGGTCCCTCTCCAGTTCTTTAGTTTAGTTTTGTTTTGGGGCCACTCTAAGTGGTTCTCAGGGATTATTCCTGGCTCTGCACTCAGTAATCATTCCTTGCAGTGCCTGGGGCACAATATGGATTGCTGGGAATCAAGCCCAAGTCAATTTCCTACCTGCTATACTATTGCTCCAGGCCCCTCTCCAGTTTTTGAAAGTACCCCTGGCTACTTTCAGTTAGGGCTCTTAGGCGGAGAGGTGGTATTTTAGAAGAGAGGCTGTTACAGGAAATAAACACTCACACAACAACTCAAAACATTTGGGTTATTTCTCAGTCAGAGCCCCAATGAGGGGAGGGGGAATTTAGAGAGGAGAGGAAATTGTTGCCAAAGGTCCCCCAGGGGCCCAGTTCCTTGTGCTTGGGTTGCTTAGTCAACATCGAGGATGTTGTACACACATGGTTGCAACAGCTCATGTGTTCTCCAAGGCAGGGCAGGGACAGTGGGAAAGGGGAAGTGAAGTTTGGTGACTTCCCTTTGCAGAATGTGTCGCATGCTTTCATTTCCATGGCTGCTAGCATGTGATCACAGCATAGCACAGAGGAATCAGAGGAGAGATTTTCTAAGAAGGCTGCACCCAGATGCCACACGGGTGGAGGAAATCACTCTAGAGTGCACCTGGCAGTATGATTATTATGGATTAGTCAAGAAATAACTATCTCCTGGTTCAGTTGTACCATAAACAAACCAGGGTACTAGCATCTTAGCAAATGGTGGTGGGTATCTGCTTGGGAGATCACGGGGGCTTGGTGGTGACTTTGGCCCTTGGAAACAACAGACTCATTTGAATGACCCTTGATTAGAGTGTTCTACCCTGCCTTAGCTTTGACACTATGAACAGTATAGAACCCTGAGGATACATTGATTCCAGAATGATTTTTCAATTCAGCTGAGAGGTCATACTATTGATACATGTAGCTCTGATGTGCAGGGTAGTGTTTCAATCTTCACTTAATGTGTAATGAAAATGAGATCAGTTAGTCACCATTCAGGGAAGAGCTGGACTAAGTAAGAATGCTGGTGACTTATCCTTTCCCAGAGACCCCCACAAGCTGCATTCTTTCTTCTGTTGTTCGATATCCTAAGGAGAAGCAATGTCTGCCCATTTCTCTCTAACATAAGAGAAACCCATGAAGTGTCTATACCACTTCTCTTCATAACTTCATAATCACTCACTTAATAATGACTTCTATAGTGTCTATTTTTCTGCCATACACAGTACTAGATCTAGGAAGACTCAAAGAATGGGTAGTTCCTGTGATTCCAACATGGGCCACTGATTCTATGGGAAGAAGGGACAATAAATATTCAACTGACTCAGGAGAGAGAATTATGAATCAGCCACTCACCATGTGCCAGGCATGACTGAACAATCGTACACCTTACTTAGTTTTTGTAACTCTCTGGTTTGACTCATGTCTCTATTTTTTCAGCAGAGTTAGCACTAATTTATATGGATAAATAAATGTGCCTTAGAGATACAATATCATATCTTTTCAAAGTATTCATTGCCAGATCACCAACACCCTTGTACAGTCAGCTAGACTAATCTTAGGAGGGGGCCTCCCTCACCCCCTGATATGTTCAATCTTGTCTGAGTTTTGCAGCTATCCTGTTTGGCTTCCTTATGTTCCACATATGAGTGAGAGCCTCTGGTATTTTTCTCCTTTTACCTACATGATCCCTTCTGGTTTCCTCCAAGTTGTCACAAAAGGCAAGATTTCATCTTTCTTAATAGCCGAGCAGGACTGCCTGGAGCAGTGAGCACAAAAATCTAGCTGTTCATCTGTCATTGGACAACTGAGATGTTTCCAAATCTTGGCTCTTATCAATAATCCTACAATAAGTGTTAGTGTGTTCCTTTATGTTTTTTTCAAATGAGTATTTCTATGTTCTCTGGATAAATATCTTGAGGTGGAATGGATAGATCGTATAGTAGATTCATTTAACTATTTATTTTGGAGGCCGGGAAGGTGGCGCTAGAGGTAAGGTGTCTGCCTTACAAGCGCTAGCCAAGGAACGGACCGCGGTTTGATCCCCCGGCGTCCCATATGGTCCCCCCAAGCCAGGGGCGATTTCTGAGCACATAGCCAGGAGTAACCCCTGAGCGTCAAATGGGTGTGGCCCAAAAACCAAAAAAAAATTTTTTTTATTTTGGATATTTCTTATATTTGGTGGTTTTTTTTTTTTTTTTTGTTTTTGGGCCACACCTGGTGGTGCTCAGGGGCTACTCCTGGCTTTGCATTCAGAAATTGCTCCTGGCTTGGGGGACCATATGGGATCCTGGAGATCGAACCCGGATCTGTCCCAGGTCGACCGCATGCAAGACAAATGCCCTATTGCTGTGCTATTGCTCCAGCCCCTATTTCTTATATTTGGATTTGGACCACAAATCAGTGATATTTGGGGACTTCTCCCAGCTCTGTGCTTAGAGGATATGGCTGGCAGTGCTTGGAGGACCATGTATATGGTGCTGGAGATCATGCAAAGTATATGCTCAACCTATTGTGCTCAATCCATTGAAATATTTCTCTCTCCCCTTCTAGTCTATTTTCATTTTATTTATATATTTGGTTTTTGGGCCACACCTGGCATTGCTCAGGAGTTACTCCTGGATCTGCACTCAAAAATTAAGTCTGGAAACTCAGGAAATCAGATAAGATTTCAGGGATCAAACCTGGCCCATGTGCAAAGCACACGCCCTACAGGCTGTGCTATTGCTCTGACCCAAGTTCTTTATTTTTTAAACTTTCTTTCACAGTTCTTGTGATGACTGATAATCTCACACTTGGTTGCAGTATTCACACAAACCCAGATGTGTGCAGTGCACACCAGAGATTGCACAATCAGTTGTGGTCTGGGACCTCCAAAGGCTGCTGGAATTAGGCTGGACATATGGTTTGGTGCTGGAACCAAACTCCCAGCCTCAAGCCAGCAAGCAGATACTCTCACTGGGACCCGGAGAGATTGTAAACAATTAACTTGATAAAAAAATTTGAGAGTTCTTCATACTGAGTTACATTACATTAAGTTGCAACTTTTATTTTATTTATGTTTTGGGGCCATACCTGGCAATGCTGAGGAAGTGCTTACTCCTGGCTCCTCAATCAGGGATCACTTGGTGGTGCTCAAGGGGATGCCAGGGGTTGAAACTGGGTCAGCCTTATGCAAGGCAAACAGCCTTCACACTGTCCTGTCTCTCCAGTCTTGAGCCCTAATTTTTAAATGTTGGTAAGTGAGGAGGCTGAAGCCAATGTGTGCTGGCTGACTTTTTATGGTATCTACAGGAAAGGGGCCTTGATTGAGTCGCTGGCCATGGTGCTGATCACATGCTTCTTTCCTGTTCTTTTTTGTTTGTTTGTTTGTTTGTTTTCTTTTTGAGCCACACCTGGTGATGCTCAAGGCTTACTCCTGGCTCTGTACTCAGGGATCATTCCTGCTGGTTTTCAGGGGACCAAATTGGGTGCTAGAAATGGAACTTGGGTTGACACCTGCAAAGCAAACACCCTCCCTGCTGCCCTGTTTCTCTGGTCTCATTTCTCCACATCTAGGCAACCATGGGAAACCATCTGAAGCAACGTTTGTACCAGCCTCGAAAACTGCTGGAGGAACTCTGGGAGACAGATGCACAGCAGTTCTACACAGCCATGAAATGCCTCTTAGAGGACAAGAAGGATCGTTGGGTGAGCTGCTTTCAGCTTTGGAAAATGAGGAACACCAGGGCCAGCATTGGTTGACCTGAGCCTAACTTCAATCTGGGTCCTTCTTGATCTCTTCCTTCCTGGGAGCTTGGGACTTGAATTTTCTCACCAACTTTCTCCTAAACTCAAATGATAAAAATTATGATGCATATTCTTACATATATTCTAATTCTATCTTCTAAGAAATGAGGGTAGTGAATATCTTCCAACAGTTTGGCAGCATAACCAACCATGAATGGTAATTTAATACTAGTGCACTTTGGGTTTGGAGGTAAAAGATGGTTGGTTCCCTCTAGGAGGGAAGTGAAAAACCAGAAGTATAATTTCTGCACCAGAGGTTTCTGATTAATAAGTCTCACAAAGCACAAAGTACAAAGCACAAGCCAGGCTTCTGAGGTGCACACAGATGCTATAGGACTGTGTCTCCTTCATTGGAGACAGGTGATTCTGAATGGTACTACCCAGAAGGAGCTGAACTGTTTAAACATTTAAGGATAGATTTGATTTTGGGGTTTGGGGTCATACCTGATGTGATCAAGAGTTTATTCCAGCTCTGTACTCAGCAATAGCTTCTGGCTATACTCATGGGATCATATGTGGTGCCCAGGACCAAGCCAAAGTCAACTATATGCAAAATAATTCTATCTACTGTACCATCCTACCTACTGTACCATCTCTCCAGCCCCAAAGATTCTTATTTTTAAGTTTTTATTTCATAATTTTCCTTATTATTATTGGGTTTGGGGGCCATACCCACCAGTACTTAGGGGCTACTACTGAATCTATGGCCAGGGTTTACTTCTTTTTTTTTTTTTTTGGCCACACCCGTTTAATGCTTAGGGTTGCTCCTGACTAAGCACTCAGAAATTGCCCCTGGCTTGGGGGGGACCATATGGGATGCCGGGGGATCGAACCGCGGTCCTTCCTTGGCTAGCGCTTGCAGGGCAGACACCTTACCTCTAGTGCCACCACGCCGGCCCTCAGGGTTTATTTCTGGCAGTTCTCAGGGGACCATATGTAGTTTCAGGGATTGAACAAACATCAATCACATAGAAGACAAATGTTTTTATCCCTGTGTTATCTCTATGACCCCTAATATTTGCTATTTAAGTAGAACCCGAGAGTTTGGTTGCACGTAATGTTCATTTGAAGGATTATTTTTGGGCCACACATAGTGGTGCTCAGGGGTTACTCCTGGCTTTTCACTCAGGAATCACTCCTGGCAGGCTCAGAGAAACCATATGGGATACCAGGGATTGAACAAGAGGGTGCCATGTGTAAGGCAAAGCTCAGAAAGGGGGAAAACTTAAATGAAAATATGAAGTAATGGGGCCGGAGAGATAGCATGGAGGTAAGGCATTTGCCTTTCATGCAGAAGGATGGTGGTTCGAATCCCGGCATCCCATATGGTCCCCCGGGCCTGCCAGGAGCGATATCTGAGCGTAGAGCCCAGAGTAACCCCTGAGCGCTGCTGGGTGTGACCCAAAAACAAAAAATCAAAGTAAAAAAATGAAGTAAAGGCAGTAAAGGCAGTGCAAATATTTGACAGAAATAGGTGATATTCATGAATGCTCATTGCAGTTTGACTGGTGCCAGGCAGGATTTTGTGGGAGTGGTCTCTGTGTGGTACTGACTCTGCATTTAAAGATCACTTCTGGTGAAACTCTGGGGACTGTATGTCATCCTGGGGATTGAATCCAGGTTGGCTTTTGGACTCTGGTTAAAAAAATTCAAATCTTTAGTTTTTCACTCACTCACTCACTCACTCACTCACTCACTCACTCACTCACTCACTCATTCACACATCTGACAGGAAAGTTATCCATGTTTTCTAGGTCCTAGGCACTTCGTGAAGCATGTTGATTGGCCTCAAGGACTTTCCTGGCTCTGCCCCAATGCCTGGGCTTCCCACCAGACTTAAGAAGAAATAAGATTATCTGGCGGGGCTGAAGATCACCTCCCAGTGATTCTAATATGTAGTCAAGGTTGAGAATAAACTGGCTTGAAAGAAATTCAGGCATCTAAATATTTTTTAATATATCATAGAGCTTGGTTCAAGATGCTCTTGGGAGGGCCCGGAGAGATAGCACAGCGGCGTTTGCCTTGCAAGCAGCCGATCCAGGACCAAAGGTGGTTGGTTCGAATCCCGGTGTCCCATATGGTCCCCCGTGCCTGCCAGGAGCTATTTCTGAGCAGACAGCCAGGAGTAACCCCTGAGCACCGCTGGGTGTGGCCCAAAAAAAAAAAAAAAAAAAAAAAAAAAAAAAAAAAAAAAGATGCTCTTGGGAGCAATACTGGAGGTTTGATTTGATCAAAGTAAGAGAACATCAGAGAAACCATCACCAAGAGGTTGATAGGTATTGGTTGAGTGTGGACTCAGAGGATAAACAAAATTTTGCTTAGAGAGAGAGGTGGGAAGAGAAAATGCAGCTAAAGCAAAGGCCTGAGGTGGCACTGATGGGGCATATGCAGAGAGACACTTCTCAGTTGTGGAGGAAACAGGTGAAGGCCTTGACTTTGTTCATTTGATGATGGCAAGTTCTAGAACGTTTCACTTAGAAGCACGGTCCTGAATTTCCCCACTGCTGCCATTTGAGATTTTTTTTCAGGGCTTCAATATAAGATGCGGCTCTCAACACAACCCAGCCTTTTCTGATTTCACACAGGTGCTGGAAGACATCACTATTGACTTTGGGGACGCTAGAAAGCAAGCCTTGCAGAGCCCAGGTGTGAATCGCAGCCTCTTTCTTGTCACCCTGGAGAGGTGCTTCCAGGTGATGAACTCCCTGGAGTGTGTGGAGATCTTGGGCCAGCTGCTTCGGGGCTCCTCAGGCAGCTTCCTCCAGCCGGACATCACAGAGATGCTACCCCTGGACCTGCGGGAAGATGCCTTCAAGAACCTGTGAGTGCTGGGCTTGTCCCAAGCCCCTGGGAGCTTGGGGGTGAGAATTTGGGGAGGCAGAACATCTCGAGAGCATTTGGGGAGGCAGAATGTCATGAGAACATTTGGGGAGGCTGAACATCGTGAGAGCATTCAGGGAGGCAGACCAGCAGAGGGGAGAAGGTCTGGAGCAAAGGTTTCAAACTTTCTAATATTGATTTTAGATGGGTTGATGGAAACTTTCTTCTGGTACCTTCCTCAGAATTTTTACCCCCTCAGTGCTCTATCTATAGTATTATGTACTTTGTGTTTTTCTTGATAGTGACTTTTTAAAATTTATTTTGAGTTTTGGGTGTGCAAATGTTTGGACCACACTCAGCTGTGCTCAGGCATCACTCACTCCTGGTGGGGCTTTGAGGGATCCTATATGGTACCATGGATGGAACTTGGGTAGGCCATATGCAAGGCAAGTGCTTTACCTGTTGTACCTCTCTGGCCCCATAATTTTTTTTAAATTTTTTTAAAATTTTTTTTATTTTTAATTATGAGAACAAGGATGCAAAGAAAGAGGACAAGGTAAAGTTACAATGGAAGGACAATACATAACATAATTCTCAGAAGTCCCCTTGCTGATATCCCAACTTTGAAATTTCATCCAAAGAACATTAAGATTGTAACACACTGTAATATTTCTTAACAGCACACAAGGCAATCTAAAGCCATAAAACTTACATAACTCCTTAAACATTACAGGCATAGCATTTTTTTTTACATTTCCATATTCATGCATATTAGCTTAAGTTAACCTCAAATCTTAAGTGGGTTCTTTTTAAAGATTAGAGTCAAAGGAGCACAGCAAAAATGGTGTTAGAGTGGCAATTGTTGTTTGCATAGGCCCACCAAAATATGAGGGACATAGAAAGAAATAACCTTGGTCTAAATACAAAAAGACCCGACCCCTGAAGGTTCCTGGCACAAGACCAACTCTAGGCTCCAGGCAAGCTAGATCGTCCAATCCAAGACATTGTCTGTAGTGCCAACACACTTATATTTTTCACACAGTCTCTGTTGTTGGTATCAAGCTTCTGTATTAAAGATCCTGGAATCTGTATATCCAACATTGAAGTCAGGATGTGGAGCGTCCTCTGGTTTCACCTCACAGTCAAAGTGCAACACAGGGAGCCCTGTCCTGTAAGCAGGTCGTTGTTGTTGTTAAGTCTTCTCAGTGTTAATGGAAGTCTCTTTTGAGCAGGACAATGTCTGAGCAGTGTAGAGTCTTCCTTGGTAGAGGATTGCTTCCAGGTGATGCTATAGACCAGCCTGGATGTTTTGTGGATGGCTTCCCTGGTTCAGGGAAATGTCCTTTCTTCTAAGATCTGTGCCAGGTCGTTATGTCAATGTTCAGGGTGTAAGGTCCCTTTGCACGATAAGATTTGTCTGTACCAATCTCTATTAGATAGGATCTTATTTATATGTATAGTATTTTCCCATTTTAATGTGCCTATGCAAAAAAGGAGCAATGCCACGTGGTGTTCTTGGCGCATATGGGGGTGATAAGAACAATTATGGTTCAATCATAAGCATTAATCTGGGGGACTCTTTCTCTAAGATTCCTTGTTAAACAGCTCAAAAAGAGAAGATGAAAAGTGGTTAGAATCATCACTATATAAGACAACATTTAGTAAGAATTATAGCTGTCAGAGAAAAAACACAAAATATTCTAAAGAAATACGTGTCCATTTTATGTATCTTGAAACAGTTTGGGGTTGTTACACACAATACACGGCTTTGGTCTGTGATAAGGCTTGTACACTACTGATTAAAAAGAGTAATGTAGATTAGAGATGTTTGGGGGGGGGATAGAGAGTAAAGGAATAAAAAAAGAGCTTTGTAGGGATGTGGGAAAGGGCACAATACAAAATAAAGATTCTGGATACGTAAACCGTAACATAACAGTAAGGAATACTCTTAATACATGAAGTACGCGCGGGGCACGCCCCCGCGCGGTTCTGTAGTTTTTGGATGCATAGGGAGGAATTTCTCCCCCCTCCCCCCAGGGCCCGATTAACCAGGCGTGGCCCTGAAGACCCACCAGGTTTGGGGGGATCTTGGTCCCCTGGACTAGGTGTTCAGCCCAGGGGGCCTGTGGCTAGCTGTCCTGCCCATAGCCCCCAATATACCAGTCAAAGACCCAGAAATCCTGGCATGTGGAGTGTTCTGAGCCCAGCTGTGCCTCTGTAGTTTTTGGATGCATAGGGAGGGATTTCTCCCCCTCCCCCCAGGGCCCGATTAACCAGGCGTGGCCCTGAAGACCCACCAGGTTTGGGGGGATCTTGGTCCCCTGGACTAGGTGTTCAGCCCAGGGGGCCTGTGGCTAGCTGTCCTGCCCAGAGCCCCCAACATCCCCATAATTTGTTTTTAAAAAACTTAATACTTATTCTTTTTTACTTAACTCTTTTGGGGACTAGAGGCATAACTCAGTGGGTGGAGCATATATTTTATATACTGGAGGCCTGGGATTGATTTCTGGCAAGTACACCACATGTGCATCTGATTACTGACAGGGTGTTCCACTGGGTGTTGCAACCTCAATCAAGACCACAGAAATAAGTTTAATATTACAAAGACAATGAGAGCATTACTGTATGATGAGAGTAAGATCCAAGAATGTTAGGTGATTTTGTCATTGTGTGACCATCATGAGTGTATTTTCATGCTCCTAAATTCTAGAACCTGTTAAATATATGAGCTAATGTCACCCCTGGGGCACATACAGGGCTACACTCTTTGACTGACCAAAGACTGCATCACTGTAGGTGGAAAGCCTATATCCTTTAGCTTAGGTAAAAGTGTTCATAAAAACATGCATGGTAGGGGGCCAGGAGGTAGAGTAGTAGTTCGGGTACATGCCTGGAATATGCCTACCTGGGTTCAGTTGTGGCTACATAGTCCTCTGAGCATCATTGAGTGTGGCTCTGGAGGTCCCCAACACTATTGGGGTGCCCCTAGGAATTCCCAGCATTGCAGGGCCTGAGAAACTTCATTTCCTCTTTCTTTATTTCTTTATACCACACATCTGAGGCAGGTCATCTGGTACTTGCCTTTGACTTTGAAGTCCTTTTATTCCATCCAAATTGCAGTAAATTGCAGAATGTCATCTCTTCTCAGAAATAAATAGCAATTCATTGTGGGTACACATCATGGCCTGAGCCCCAGTTTTGTTCACTTATACTCTAAGCTACCAATGATCTTTTCCTATGAGAGTGTCCCTTCATTAATCTCACATCCCTTTTTCAGACGAGGAACTTGAGACCCACACAAATAGTATAACTTGCCTAGGGCTCAGCTCACAAGGCCTGAAAGAATTTTTGCAAATGAGCCAGTTTACTCTTAAATGAGGTTTACTTTTTTTTTTTTTTTGGCTTTTGGGCCACATCCAGCCATGCTCAGGGGTTACTCCTGGCTCTGCACTAAGAAATAGCTCCTGGCAGGCTCAGGGGACCGTATGGGATGCCGGGGATAGAAGTTGGGTCCATCCTGGGTCATCCATGTGCTTTGCTATCACTCTGGCCCTGAGGTTTACTATTTTATTTGAATCACTGCATCCTGTTTCTTCCATCTATCATGTTCTGCAAAAGTGAAAAATACAGCAAGAAAAAAAATTTTTTAGGTCACACCCAGCAGCGCTCAGGGGTTACTTCTGGCTCTATGCTCAGAAATCGCCCTGGGCAGGCTCTGGGGACCATATGGGATGCTGGGATTTGAACCACTGTCCTTTAGCATGCAAGGCAAATGCCTTACTGCTGTGCTATCTCTCTGGCCCCAAAAATATTAAGATAGATTTAAGAACAAATTTGCCCCCTTGGCCATTTGGTGACTTGAGGAGAGGCAGCTATTTTGCAGGATGAAAGAGCAGGTGGTCAGTCCCATATATAGGAAAATTTCGGTCTTATTTGAAGAAATGAAACTTTTGGCGATGGGATCTTTTGGTCATTGGGTATTGACTACATTGTGGTGATGGGAAATCTGATTGGTGGCTTAAAAAGTGAATAAGACACTTCCTGTCCTGAAAATAGTAGGTTATGAAAATGCTAGATAGACCTGAGTATTGGGGATGAGCCCCCTTGCATGACTGGTGAATAGAAGTTGATATGGCTGCTTTGAAAAGCCTTGCAGGGGAAGCATCAACCTACTCCCCTGCGGGGAGCCATGGAGGTTCCTCAAACTAAACAAAGATCTACCATACAACTCAGCAAAGGTACTTCTGGGTCTCAAACTCAATTTACCTGCGGGCTGCAGTAGGCAAAGTCGGGGTGATCCTTGAGTGCAAAGTCAGTAGTAAGCCTTGAACATTGGGAGGTGTGACTCAAACAACTAAAACAAAACAAAACAAAAAAAGATTCCTTTAGGGCCAGTCCACAAAATGTTGTACAGGGGGCCATTTGCGGCCCGTGGGCCATTAGTTTGAGACCCCTGCTAGACAGACAACCCAGAAAAATTAGAATTGGGGGGTTTGTTTTGGGGCCACATTTAGAGATGCTCAGGGCTTATTTCTGGCCCTGTACTCAGGGATCACTCCTGGTGGGCTCAAGGAGCCATATAAGGTGCCAGGAATTGGACTCAGGTCAGCCACCTTCTTCTCCTCCTCCTTCTTCTCCTTCTTCTTTGGGGACCAAGTGGGATTCTGAGAGTGAATGCAGGTCAACCATATACAAAACAAAGACCCTGTTTTGGAAGGTACTGAGTATGGGAGCAAGAGGATGAATGGGAAAATAATCATGTAAGGTGAGAAGGTGGAGGGATTTCCTAATATAGACTGCTGCTCATCAGCTTTAGAAACCAACTCTATCTATATCCCATTAGGGCCATCACCAAAAGTCTGGTTTCTACCCTTCCTTAAGACCCTTCTTGCCTTCCCCTCTGTTAATCACGAGTGTGTTCTTACTGCCTTTGAATTTTGGTATTCTGCGTCTTGGCCTTGTATCGACCACCACTGGGTGAAATGAAGAGCATTCAGTGAGCCAGAGACAGGTTTGCTGCTTGAACCTGGCATCTAGGGGCGCCCACTGACCCGCCACCACCTGTATTCCAGATCAGCCGTGTTCAAGGAGTGCTACGACCTCACGTCAGTGCACATGCAGAGATCGGTCCACAGCTGGATGACACGGGTGCTGCGCAGCCATGCTAATGCCAATGCCAACACCACGGGTGAGACTAGCTTTGAGTGGGGTCACCTTTAAGGGCAGTCCAGGCTCCAAAGAGGACATCATCTTGGAGAAAGTGTTGGATGCTTTTTGTTTTGGGGCCACACCCTGCAATATTCAGGGTTTATCCTTGGTTCTGCACTCAGGAATCACTCCTGGCAGTGCTCAGGGGACACTATGGGATGCCAGAGATCAAATCTGGCATCCAGGGATCAGGGGTGGCTTTGTGAAAGGCAAGTGCCCTACCTGATCTACTATTGCTTCAACCCACTTAGGTTTTTTAACCATGAACACCCCCCCACCTCACTCCCAACCCCAATTTCCAAGAAAGATGTGGCTTGTGGAATAATACAGGCACTCCCACTGCCTGAATGCAGTTTTCACACTGAAATTGGGATCTAAAGAACTAGCATGCTCTGGAGCTCCCAAGTGGTGGCATGAACTTGTGACTCAGGAAAAGGCCAGTAATAAAATCCCTGGGATTTTTGATGCCCTGGACAAAGAGATTACAAGTTCAAAATATGAATGGTTTAAAAAAACATGATCGTTTGGGAAGGAGGAGAGGGAAACCATCTAATCAATAAAACACACACACACACACACACACACACACACACACACATTAGCACTGAGCTTTCTGGCAATCAGTGGGAGGGGGGAGAAGAACAAAAGGAGGAAGATCACATTGAGGATTTCTTTTATTTAATTTTTATTTTGGGCTACATCCAGTGATGCTCAGATGTTACTCCTGGCTATATGCTCAGAAATTGCTCTTGGCTTGGGGGACCACATGGGACACCGGGGGATTGAACAGTGGTTCATCGTAGGTCAGACTCTTGCAAGGCAAATACCTTACCAATGCACCACTGCTCTGGCCCCTGAGGATTCCTTTATTATCTGAGTATTTATTTAATTGCTGCTGTTTGGAGGGTCACACCCAGTGGTCTTTAAGGGGCTGCCCCTTATTTAGTGTGTAGGGCTCATTCCTGGCTGTATTCCAAGAGACCATGTGGTCCTAAACATGGCACTGAGACCTGTTGCCTGCAGAGTATTGTTGAGGCTTTTTGGGAGTATCTCCTGGCCCAGGATTTCTTAACTTCACAGCTGTTGATGAAAATCTCATTATATCCAAAGAAATCATTTCTAGGTGCGAACAGAGCTTAGGACCACATTTGATGACTCTGATTAGACACTCGCTTTTTAGTAGCTGGTGGAGGCAATGCAATTCGTTTTGGTCTCATAATTTTTTCCCTTCCTGGCCACCCTTTATTTATCAAGTTTCACGTTACCTAGGAAAGAACAGCAACTACAATCTCGGTAGCATCCCATCAGGACTTTGCTAACAGTGACATTTGGGAAAAAGAAAAGAATTTTGTTTACCTTTGTTCATGCCCAAGGCCCTTATACTATACCTCTCAGTTGGGTTTTAAATTTTGTTTTGAGCTTTAGACCAAAATAGAGTAATGTGATTGCCAGAGGCTGGGCGGTAGTGTTGAGAAATGGGGAGTTAGTGGATTTTTTGTTTGTTTGATTTTGGGCCATACCCAGTGGCACTCAAAAATTACTCCTGGCTCTGCTTTCAGAAATGACTCCTGGCAGATTCAGGGGACCACAATGGCATGTCAGGGATCAAACCTGAATCAGCTGTATGCAAGGCAAACACCCTATCCACTGTATTATTGCTCTAGTCCCAGGAGTTAATTTTTAATGGGGTCAGAGGTTCAGTGTTGAAAGACGGAAGAAGTTCCAAAAATGCACGATGGACATGTTGGCCTGTTACCAGGACACACATCCCACACTAATCTGTGCGCCTAGAAACCATTTGGGAGACAAGTCTAAGGTTTTGTGTGTTTTCCATCAAAAAACGAAAAGGAAGACTAGGCAAAAAGGAATGGCTATATAGATCAGCCTTGCTAACAACAATCTGAAGATGTTCAACTTGTCCAATGTTTAATGTCAGAAACGTGAGCACACAGAACAGACCTTTTCATCTTAAAAGAAAACTGTGTGTCAGCTGCAAGGAATATGGTCATGGAAGTGAGCCTTTGCTCTCATGGAACTATTGTTCTCTTTGGGGGAAAAAAAGTTTCAGACAAGGAAGGAACTTAGACACTGAAAACATTGAACTTTGTTCAGTCTTTGGGCTCAGACTTGCCAGCCTTTCAGATATTTCCCTGAGCCGGTGACATATGAATTGAAACCAAGATGAGAAAGTGAGTCAATCATGGGAGGCTCTAGAGGAAGAGCACTGCTACTGGAGGAGCAAGCAAGTAAGAAGGCCCTCTGGGACATGTGCCCAGTGAGTTGAGTAAATTGAAAGGAAGCCAGTGAGGTTGGATTGTCGACTGTGCCAACAGTATTTTTATGCAGTTAAGCTCTGAGATTTGTAGATAAGGGGCATTGAACAACCAAACAAACACTGTCTTTGGTGTGTGGCAGAATGCCCATGGCCTGCTGCATAATTCTGGCCTCTAGGAATTGAAAGTCTCTCGTGCTCCATAGCCCTGAGAAAACCATTCAATGGCTCCACTTGTCTGTCTGCTTTTTGCCAGGACTTTTCGAGAGACAAATGTGCTTCTAAAGTTCCTTTATGTTTTGTGATGGAATGGAAGTGAATTGAAATGAATTCTATTTGATTTCAAGTGTTTGTTTTCACAAAATTCCTTGAGGAAGCAGGAACTACTTTGCGTGTTAAAAAGCTTGCACAGCTTGGGGTCCTGGATCTACAGAAATGCAATTCATGATTTATAATTAATTAAAAGAATTAACTAAAAACAAACAAGCCAACTGGATTCTTAATGAATGGATTATTGCCTTGCCCTCAATTCCTGAAGTCTTTTTTCTTCTTCTTAAAAAATTGTCACTGTAGATAAGGTACCATGTTTATAATAATATCAATGACTGAGGTTGTGCTATGTAGTTGCTGCATCTCGTCCTCACCCAGATGCCTGATACCCCCGGTCAATGACAGTACATCACATCTAGTTCTCCTCTTGAACTAGATTTCTTTTCCCCTTTGCTTTCCCTACTGCTTGTTATTTTGTTTTGTAATCCAAGGTCAAGGGTTTCTTATAATTTAATACTGTCTTTCCCCTTCTGTTGTTTCTCTCTGTTCCATAGGTGAGATCATCCAGTATTTGTCTTACTTCTGACTTATTTCACTTCACATAAAAAAAAATTGGAACTTTGCAATTCTGCCCAAGTTGAATTGAACAACAATTGCATCTTATCTTATAGTTTCATAGTAGTTTTTGGCCACACCAGTGATGCTTAGGGATTATTCAAAAATTACTCCTGCTGGTGCATGAAGAACCATATGGGGTTCTGGTGCTCAAATCTGGATCAGATACATTCAAGCAAGTGCCCTACCTGCTTTATGATCTCTGAAGCCCCATTATGTTTTTTTTTTTTAATTCTTTTCTTTTGACTACACTCAACAATGCTCAGGGCTTACTACTCCTAGCTCTGAAATTAGAAATCAGTCCTGGCTCTATGCTCATGGATCACTCTTGGCTCTCTTTGGGAAACCATATGGGGCCCCAGGAAGTGAACCTGGGTCAGCTGCATGCAAGATAAGCTCCCTATCTGCAGCCTAGTATTATTTTGTGTACATAACCATAATTTCTTTTCTTTTTTTTTTTGGTTTTTGGGTCACACCCGGCAGTGCTCAGGGGTTACTTCTGGCTCTAGGCTCAGAAATCGCTCCTGGCAGACTTGGGGGACCATATGGGATGCTGGGATTCGAACCAATGACTTTCTGCATGAAAGGCAAATGCCTTACCTCCATGCTGTCTCTCCGGCCCCACAACTTCTTTATCCAGTCATCTGTGTTCAGATAGATGTGCCCAGACAAATAAGGGTCACTTTATTTTCTAACAGTCAAATAAAATTTCTGAAATCTCATTTATATCCTAAATCCTAAAGGATCTACTAGTGTTCACCCCACAGTGATGTTTCTTGGGTCAACTTAAATAGTGGCTGACTTGACCATCTTGCTTGGGCTTAGCCATTCCCCAGGCTTCTAGCTTGTGCTCTTAGTGACCAAGTCATTGCAAATGCTCCCTCTTTCTCTTTCATCTCTCCTAAATGCCTAAAGCAATGTGGGTGTGAGAAGCTCTTGAACCAAAGTATAGGGGCAATTGGAGGTTAAATCTAGCTCAATGAACTTGGGTTCTGGACATGGTCCACTGACTTCTCTATTGATGGGGAGTTTTCAAGGTGTGGCAGAGTTTATCTTCTAGGAATTCAGAGAATGTAGAAATGAGAAAACAAGAGATGGCTTTTTAGGAAGAGGAGACATTTGGGCTCAATTTTGAAGGCAAGAGTTAGGAGCAGAAAGGTGAAAAGAAATAAATTTTAGCTGAGGAAAATCAGTGAATAAAGATTTGGGGGTTATCTGGGACTCCTACCAGGATGGATGACTCAGTGCTATAGTCACATTGTACAAGTGAACATGAATGTTCATGACTATGGAATTAAACATTTCAGGGCTGAGAAATAGTCCAGTAGGTAGGGCACTTGCTTTGCATACAGTCATCCTGGGTTTGACCCACAGTACCCCATATGATCCCCCAAATCCACCAGGATGACACCTGAGTGCAGAGCCAGAGGAAAGATCTGACCAAAAATGAAAAAAAAAAGTGAAGCAAAAATTAAAAAAAAAATCCAAACATTTTAAGTTGGCAGATAAACTAGTAAGGGATATTAGTGATGTAAGCTTAAGGCAAGGCTGGTTTTTATGGTTCTCTATGTTAAAAATAATTAGAATTTCTAACACATTTCCATGAAATGTTGATGCCACTGATTCTGGAACTGAGCACCCACTGAGTTCCAAAGTGTCTAGGTGGGGTCACTGAGAAAATGCTTACTGAGGTCCTGAGTGGGGTACAGTGTCTGGTGGTTGAAAAACTCTGAACATGGTTCTTAACTGAGCTAATTAGGAGTTCCTTCAGTCAAAGGTTCTTTTGATCACCCATGGCAGAAGAAAAGCTTGTATTTATTGATGCCTATATTATTTTGCAGATGACTCGGTTTCATGGGTCAGTGCAGAAAGCTTATGGATTTTGGGCAGATACATGGTTCACCTCTCACTCGAAGAAATTACAAAAATCAGTCCCATAGAAGTAAGTTGGAAAAGTGTCTTTCTCTGTTCCTATCATTCATACATATGGCATTAAGGTATCTTCTCGACCTTCCATGTTTCAATAGCCAGTGATGAAGGCATTTGAAATTGGACTCTTAACCTCAGCATAGATAACCTTGAGTTTCTCAAGAGAATTCTTGAAATAAGGCTGTAGGTGGTTGGTCATTAAGCTTTGATCTAGTGATAGAATAACAATGACAAGTAAAAGCATTAAGACAGCCAAGATTGCTCTGATGGGAATGAGCATGAGATAAAGGTAATGATGGCTAAGAAATAAAAGTCATGGAAGGCTAATTTTTTTGAGTTCAAGCCAAGCCAAGGACAGGGAGCCAGAGTGATAGTACAGTGGGTAAAATGCTAGCCTTGCATATAACCAACCTAAGTTCGATCCCCAGCATCCCATATGGTCCCCTGTGCCTGCAAGGAGAGCTAACAGTGGAAAATGTACAGATTTGAAGGCTCCTCTTTGGATATCCTCGTCTGCAATATAGACTCCAAAGAATGCTGTCCATGTGTTTTGGACTTGCTTCTTGTATTTATTTAATTTATTTTTTGGCCAATAATTTGGAGGCATCTCCAAAGAAGAATTCATGGGGCCTAGGGGCCACTGCTATAATATTTGGCCTGACTATATGGGCCTCAAATGTTCAGATCTGGCAATATGGTGCTGCTGGGACTCAGTGATGCTGGGAAACACTGGAACTACATAGACAGTGATCCAGGAGTCACGCTATATTATGTATTGAACTTAAGGCTTCTACGTACAAGACACATGTTCCAGCCCTTTGGACTATTTCCTACGCCTTGTCCCTCCCACCTCTCACTTTTATCCTGTGTACATGAAAGTGAGAGAAGAGTTGATATCCATCCAGTAGCTATTCAACTGTCTTTTAACCTAGAAAAATGGGACAATTTTGAGTTTTGTAACCAGTGAATCTACATTTTATTCTCCTGAGGTGGGGGTTGCATTTTAGGAAGAAAATAGTGGTTCAATTCATAGGAAGCTGAATTGCTCATGGGGAATCTTTAAAGGAGGGGGTCAATTGCAAGTTTTCTTTATCATCTAAGAATGAAGGTAGCAGAGTACCATTATCCAGGGCTATTTTTTAAAATGGACAGTAAAATTCACAAAGGGCAGTCTACTTTCTTAGCCCAGAATGTCTGCCCTGAAATGTAGGACTTTCAGCCTAAAGCAAGACACCATTGGACAGTTAAGCCAAATGGCCAAGAATAGAAAGTAATCTAAATATGTTTAATAAAGTTGAATAGATGTGTATATGTACAGTTACACACTTAAATGTAAATAAATATTAAACATCTATCTTTTTCTCACCTGAAGGCCATTTGTAAACAAACTCCTTCTATTTAAGAAACAGATTCCTTAAGGTTTGCGGGTCACTTTCTCTGATCTCCATATAACACATCTAGAAAGAAATGAGCTTTCAGAAACAAGATATCTATAAATAAAGTAACTTTTAAAAAGTGCCAGAGCTCAACTGTTAAAAGACAAGTATACTTTTGAGAACAGTTGGAGAGAGGGAAATTATGGTGAAAGGAAGGACCAGGTACTTGGACTTTTCCTGATACCCAGGATAGGTTGGCCGGGTACCTCCAGCTGTCCTCACTGTCTCCCCATCCTCAATCCCCAGATGGGGCTGTTCATCAGCTATGACAATGCCACGAAGCAGCTGGACATGGTTTATGACATCACCCCAGCTCTGGCGCAGGTGTTTCTGGAGAGGATTAGCTCATCTGGCTTTGACATGAGGAACACCTCGACCATCCACCGGTAGGTGTGCAGGCTCTGAATGCACCCCATTTTCCCTGGGGTGATCCAAGTGCCAATATCTGCATTGCCTAATGCCAAGATAGAGGTTGCTTGTGCATGACTTTAAATGATTCTCATATCTCTGTGCATGAGAGATGCACTGTTCTCAAAAATCCCATGGGGACTCAGGAGGGGCAGGAACCACAATTTCTGAGCTACTACTGGGTGTACTTCTTCGCTTCCCTTGTCTTGTGCTAAGATTCCAGCCCTGAGTCCAGAAACAAGGCATTTTTGGCCCTCCTAGAATTCTGCACCCCAAACCAAGCATATATGTTCCAAGTGATAGAAGCCATTATTGGAACTCATTGATGGGTTTTATATTTGTGAACCCCTTGTTATCTGGATTCTCAGGTGGGGATCCCTGGGAGAGAGCTTCTCTAGTTTAGTGTTTGTGACCTTCCCCCACACCCTCCAAGAATTGCTACAGGGCCAGAAACTTTGCCTGAGGTCCCCCAGAAAGGGTTAGACAGTCGGGGCAGTGGAAGCACTTGCCCCCAATTCTTCAGCCTGCCACATGACTGCTTCCCATCCTATCTTTCTTTTTTTTTTTTGTTTTTGTTTTTGTTTTTTGGGCCACACCCAGCAGTGTCAGGGGTTACTCCTGGCTGTCTGCTCAGAAATTGCTCCTGGCAGGCATGGGGGACCATATGGGACACCGGGATTCGAACCAACCACCTTTGGTCCTGGATTGGCTACTTGCAAGCAAACGCCGCTTTACTATCTCTCCGGGCCCCCACCCTATCTTTCATCTGTTTTCTGCTGAGTCCCTGGTGATGTTCTCACAAAAAGCAGTTGGTCATCATGTCTCCCCAGATCTCCTGGGGATTCCCCAACCATGGGGATGGACCCCTGTGTCCCTGCGTTGCACAGGGAAGGACCTCAAAGTCAGGGACATGGAGCCTGGAGCCAGACTCCCAGGTTCTGTCCTAATACTTGTACTAAGTTGTGTGACCATGGCCATTTCCTGTCTGTAAAATGGGGTAATAACTGAATGCCTCACTGTGGTGCCCATCAGGACCTAACGTGCCCAATAGACAGCAAGGAACACTGGGGAGTAGGAGCAGATCTGCCTCCTTGTGGACCTTGGGGGCTGCTCGGAAGATATTAGTAACAATATGATTAGTTATATGTTTTGGTTTTTGAGCCATACTTAGTGGTACACAGGGCTTACTTCTGGCTCTGCACTCAGGAATAACTCCAGGCAGTGCTCAGGAAAATTATATGGGATGCCGAGGACTGAACTTAGGTTGGCTGCATGAAGGACAAGAGCCCTACCCACAGAGCTCTCACTGAACTCCAATCCCTACAACAACGTGATAAGTAATATGTTTTTTACTGCCCCAACTGGACTTTTTTCATCAGGCATCACCAGAGCCCTCTCAAGCCCTCTCTGCTCTCCTGTGGATGGGTGTGATGGTGTCAGCATTTTTCTGAGGGGCAGGACCAGCTGAGCAGAGAGGGACCCACAGAGCTCTCATCAGGGCAGGAGTGCAGAGGAGCCCACTGGAAGTCTGCTGCCCAGAGGGGTGCTCATACCCTTCTCATTTGGCTCTCACCAAGTTGCTTGGGCCTTCATTTGCACCTTCACTTGGCACATGTATTAGGAGGTGTGAGAACAGACTGGTTCTGGGTCCAGACTTGGAGCAACACGGACTCTCCAGACAGTAGCTCAGGACATGCATTGTACAACCATGACCCCCAAATGTTTGGAGAGGGCTATTGTTGGAGCTCAAGGACTCCTAGAAGGACCTTGCTTCCAGCCTGCATCTACTCCTCACCTTGGGCTTGTTACTGAAGGAGCCTCATGCCCTCCCTGTCCCTGGGTTGATGCGCTACTTGTCTGTTTTATCGTTGGACCTTGAACGTGGTTGAGGTCAGTGGTGCAGCTGTGAATCCTGCACCCAAAGCTCAGCCTCTTTGCAGAAGCCCTGATCTGAGCCTAGGAGACTGGAGGAAACTTCTGAGGGACCCGGCCCTCTTTTACCAGCTAGGAATCTAAGTTGCCTTTGGATCTGAGATAGTCCCAGCCCTACTATTCCTATGGTGGCTCTCAGTTTGCTCACCTGGGAAATGGGTCTGTAGTGCTCCCCTATCAACTAGGCTTGTGGTGATCAAACGAAGGGTGTGGTACAGGGTCCGTAGTAGGATTGTGATCGCTGCCCATTGGTTCTAGCTGCAGTAGAGTCTGGGTGGTACCCCAGTTTTGTCCCCCCTGCCAACCTTCCTTTCCCCCACCCCGCAGGCTAGGACTGCTTGTGTGTTTCTACGACGCCAGGGAGCTGCTGGATGCCGCCGTGGCCCAAGTCCTCCTTCATCAGATGATCAAGTGCAGTCGCCTGAGGGGCTTCCAGGCCAGTGTCCAGAAGGTGCAGACAGGTGGCCCAGACTCAGGCCCTACTGCAGGTTCACTAGCCCGAAAAAGCGGGAAATGCAGGAGGTGAATTAGCATTGGGGCCGGTGAGAGCAGAGGGAATCGCAGATGCTCCGAGGAGAATAAATAGGGAGGAAAGAGCGGCAGAACACAGGCTCAGAGATGGGCCTGGGTCTCCAGCACAGAAGGACAGGGGCGAGGTGACAGAGGAGTGTCAGAACATACCGTGTGTACAGCAAAATCCTATCAGAACAGCTGCCTCAGGCTTGATGGTGCCAGGCATCACCAGGCCTCTGAATTGCAGGTCAGCGAGGGGCTGGGAGCTGCAGTTCCAGCACATTCCAGCAGATGACAGAAGTGTAGAGCAGTCAAGAGATAAAGGCCTTCTCCCAGGGAGCTGTGAAATCTCCCCTTCTGACCACCCCATCCTCCGGCCCTTGGCTGTAGGTCTGGGTGGGGGGATTTTGAAATGCCCTTTGGGATGGAAGAAATAGTACAGTGGGGTGGACGCTTTCCTTGCACATGGTGCTGCTGGGTTCTAGCCTCTGCATCTCTTATGGTCCCCCAGGCATCACCAGGAGTGATTCCTGAGTGCAGAGCCAAGAGTAATCCTTGAGCACCCCCGGGTATGGCCCAACTTCCCCCAAAGTCCCTCCTATGGAGTTTAGGTACAGCACAAGGCAAGAGGCATTATGCAGAGGCCTTGGGGTGGGTCCCTGGGACTGCAGGCCCCAGTGCATTCTGGGTGGGAGTCTTCTGGCTTTCTGAGCACTGTGGTGCTGGGCAGCCTAAGCACTGAACCATATGGCCGGTTGGCTGAGTGGTACCAAGGCACCATGGACACTGCTTGGGGGCCTCCCCGCATCTTCCCTCCTCACTCCCACAGAAGAGACTCCACATGAATCCCATTGCAGCCAGGGCTGGGAGCACTGAACAGACTGTCAAGCTTTCTGGGCCAAGGCTCAGACAAATGGGCATAGGACCCATTCTTGCCCTATCTCTGTCCCTGTCTTCTCTCTGTCCCTGTCTTCAATCTGTCCCTGTCTTCTCTCTGTCCCTGTCTTCTCTCTGTGTCTGTCTTCTCTCTATGTCTGTCTCTCTCCTGCTTTTGGGATATACCCAGCAAAGCTCAGGTTACTCCTGGCTGTGCGCTCAGGAATCACTCCTAGTGGTTCTCAGGGGACTATATGGGATGGCAGAGATCGAAACTGGGGTCAGCTACATGCAAGGCAAACACCCTGCCCATTGTGCTCTCCATTCTCCTTCTACCTCTCGGCTTCCTATAAAGCGTCAGTTCTGCCTTTTTTTTGAATTTCCTCAGCGGCAAAAGGAATAATACCCAGCATTATTTAGTTGGTGCTATAAGTATTAAAATTCACATCAGAGAACATACCTTTATATGAAATATTGTTAAAGAACATCTGGTGGACCAGAGCAATAGCACAGGGGATAGGGCTTTTGCCTTGCATGTGGATTCAATCGCCGGCATCCCATGTGGTCTCCAGAGCCTGCCAGGAAGGATGTCTGATTGAAGAGCCAAGAGTAATACCTGAGCACCGCTGTGTGTGATCCCTCCAAAGAAAGAACATCTTGATCCTCCCATCTGTAACTGCTGTGGGATTCCCAGGTCACTCTCGAAACCCTAGTGACACAGGACACCTGGCATAGTGGCCAGAAGTTGGTCAATGCAGAGCTTTGCTATTCCAGAACAATCCTCACATCAACTCAAGCAAAAATAAGAAAATAACTGAAATTTAAGATCACAGAGAGAGATGTGATTGCCTTGACAAAAAGAAAAGAAAGAAAAGTTAGAGACAAGTGAGAAATGGAATCTTTTAGTCACAGGAGTTCTGGAATTTGGGGTGGGTGGGTGGGTTATCAAAGCCCCCCCCCCCCGCTTGTTAAAGCACTGATCACTGCATCCCCGTCCCAGAATCCCAGAGTCCCTGATTCATGGTTGAACTTCTTAAACCACGGGGGTCGCAATCGCAGAACTAGGACGTGAAAATTGGCCCCAACGATTTCTGAACGCGCGCGCGCGCGCGCACACACACACACACACACACACACACACACACACACACACACACACACACACACACACACACACACACACACACACACACGAATTAAAAATTCGCCGTGTGTTTCTGGCGGCTCTTGCTGATCTTGTCCCATTTATTTGTTGTAAAAGGGAGTGGTGAGTGGAAGTTGAAGAAACTGTCTTCGCGGTTCTCTTGGCGGGGCAGGGGTATAAGCTGAGCTTGGGGAAGGGGCTCAGCTTGCACCCCTATAGTTGACTTTGGAATCTCCAAGCGCTGGTGGTTCAGTGACTTCTTTTACTTCCCTCTGCTGCCCTCCTGTGGTCAATTCAGCATTGCCTGGAGCGCTTGAGCGCGCTCCCCTGAAATGGATACTTGGTTCTACTTTGCCTCTCTTCTCTTCTCTTCTCTTCTCTTCTCTTCTCTTCTCTTCTCTTCTCTTCTCTTCTCTTCTCTTCTCTCTCTTCTCTTCTCTTCTCTTCTCTTCTCTTCTCTTCTCTTCTCTTCTCTTCTCTTCTCTTCTCTTCTCTTCTCTTCTCTTCTCTTCGCTTCGCTTCTCTTCGCTTCGCTTCGCTTCTCTTCTCTCTTCTCCTCTCTTCTCTTCTCTCTTCTCTTCTCTCTTCTCTTCTCTCCTCTTCTCTCTTCTCTTCTCTCTTCTCTTCTCTTCTCTTCTCTCTTCTCATCTCTTCTCTTCTCTCTTCTCTTCTCTTCTCTTCTCTTCTCTTCGCTTCGCTTCTCTTCTCTTCTCTTCTCTTCTCTTCTCTTCTCTCTTCTCATCTCTTCTCTTCTCTCTTCTCTTCTCTCTTCTCTCTTCTCTCTTCTCTTCTCTTCTCTCTTCTCATCTCTTCTCTTCTCTCTTCTCCTCTCTTCTCTTCTCTCTTCTCTTCTCTCTTCTCTTCTCTCTTCTCTTCTCTCCTCTTCTCTCTTCTCTCTTCTCTCTTCTCTTCTCTCTTCTCTTCTCATCTCTTTTCTTCTCTCTTCTCTTCTCTTCTCTTCTCTTCTCTTCTCTTCTCTTCTCTTCTCTTCTCTTCTCTCTTCTCTCCTCCCCTCCCCTCCCCTCCCTTCCTCTCCTGCTTTGCCTCTCTTCTCTTCTCCCCTCCCCTCCCTTCCTCTCCTCTCCTCTTCTCTCCTTCCCTCCCCTCCTTCTCTCCTTCCCTCCCCTCCTTCTCTCCTTCCCTCCCCTCCTTCTTTCTTCCCTCCCCTCCTTCTTTCTTCCCTCCCCTCCTTCTTTCTTTCTTTCTTCTTTCTTTTTCTCCTTTCCTTTCTTCCTTCCTTCTTTCTCTTTCCTTCTCTTTCTTTCTTTCTTTCTTTCTTTTCTTTCTTTCTTTCTTCTTTCTTTCTTTCTTTCTTTCTTTCTTTCTTTCTTTCTTTCTTTCTTTCTCTCTCTCTCTCTCTCTCTCTCTTTCTTTCTTTCTTTCTTTCTTTCTTTCTTTCTTTCTTTCTTTCTTTCTTTCTTTCTTTCTTTCTTTCTTTCTTTCTTTCTTTCGTTGCACCCAGCAGCGCTCAGGGGTTCCTCCTGGCTCTACGCTCAGAAATCACTCCTGGCAGACTTGGGGGATCATATGGGATGCTGGGATTCGAACCACCGACCTTCTGCATGCAAGGCAAATGAACTATCCTCTATGCTATTTCTCTGGCCCCTTCCTTTCTTTTTTCTTTTCCTTCCTTCCTCCTCCCTTCCTCCCTCCTTCCTTCCTTTCTTCCTCCCTCCCTTCCTTTCTCCCTCCCTTCCTTTCTTCCTTCCTCCCTATCTCCCTCCCTCTCTCCCTCCCTCCCTTCCTCCCTCTCTCTCTTCCTTCCTTCCTTTCTCTCTTCCTTCCTCCCTTCCTTTCTTCTTTTCTCTCTCCCTCCCTCTCTCCCTCCCTCCCTCCCTTCCTCCCTCCCTTCCTTCCTTTCTCTCTTCCTCCCTTCCTTCCTTTCTCTCTTCCTTCCTCCCTTCCTTTCTCCCTCCCTCCCTCCCTCCCTTTCTCCCTCCCTCCCTCCCTCCCTCCCTTCCTCCCTCCCTCCCTTCCTTCCTTTCTCTCTTCCTTCCTCCCTTCCTTTCTCCCTCCCTCCCTCCCTTTCTCCCTTCCTCCCTCCCTTTCTCCCTCCCTCCCTCCCTTTCTCCCTCCCTCCCTCCCTCCCTCCCTCCCTCCCTTCCTTCCTTCCTTCCTTCCTTCCTTCCTTCCTTCCTTCCTTCCTTCCTTCCTTCCTTCCTTCCTTCCTTCCTTCCTTCCTTCCTTCCTTCCTTCCTTCCTTCCTTCCTTCCTTCCTTCCTTCCATTTTGGATCACACCCAGCAGCACTCAGGAGTTACTCCTGGCTCTGTGTTCAGAAATCGCTGCTGGTAGGCGGGAGAGCATATGGGGTGCCAGGATTCAAACCACTGTCTGTCCTGGACAGCTGTGTGCAAGGCAAATGCCCTGCTACTGTGCTATCTCTCTGGCCCATTTTGGTTTATAGTACAAAGAGGGTGTAGTGTTCCCTATGCTGAAAGCAGCCAGGAAATGCACCAAACTCCATCTAAACAGGCATAGCCTAGTAATTATGCTAGTTAAAGTGTTCGAGGAAACACAACAGGCAACTTTATGTTAGCACAGAAAATTGCACTCCTGTCTGCATGACACCCACACATAAATGATACACAGAGTAAATGCTTATTGGCAGAGGCAGAAGAAGTCTTAGGAGGATTTGCACTGATTATGAATCATGGTTGATGTTAGGAGGTAAGCAGTTCAAGAGACTTTCATAAGCTTTCTGGTTGCAATCGAGCATTATTTTTACAGATTATAAATGGGCTACTTATAAATTCTGGATAGTTCATGACAGTAAACATCCGCATTTCTAGCTATATGCACCAAGAAAAATGGGTGCAAAGAGAGCATATGAAATTAGGGGTCAAACAAACAGGTTTTCTTCCACCATGTTTTAGGACAATTTCAGACCAAACTTCAGACATTTAGTTGAGGCCCAAAGTGAATGTGCAGCATGAGGCAATATTCTCAGCCATCAGACCCAGTGTCTGGGTTCAGCAGGGGTGCCCCTTATATGTTTCTCTCTTGTGCCAGCCACCTCATGCCAGTTTGCTTTCCCTCTAGCTCAAAGCAGACCTCCTGGACATTGCTATGGAGAACCAGACCCTCAACGAGACCCTGGGCTCTTTGTCGGATGCTGTGGTAGGCTTGACCCATGCACAGCTCGAGTCTCTCTCTCCCGAGGCTGTGCACGCTGCCATCTCTACCCTCAACCAGGTCTCTGGCTGGGCCAAGGGCCAAGTCGTCATCTTGTCTGCCAAGTACTTAGACTATGACAAGGTCAGTGAGGGTGTGGGACTCTTCTGTACATGCCCTGAGATCCAAGGTGGGAGCAATTTTTATACACATGTGCATGCACTCACATACATATGATGGAGGTGCTAAGAAAGGAGGTTTTCTCCACCACAATCCCAGATACAGTGATCCAACTTTCCTGGCAGTGGGGTGAGAGGACTTTTGCTAAGAAGCCAACACATGAAGGAAGGCTTTGCCTTCTTTGGGGACCCTCAGAGGCTCTCTGTCCTACAGAACAAAAGCATTATCATTGTCTTTGTTGGTAGGGACACCCTTAATGATGCTTCGGGGTGATTCTTGGCACTGTGCTCAGGAGTGACCCCTGGCTGTTCTCCTGGGAACATACTCATATAGGGATATGAACCTGGGACAGGAAGGCAAGTGCATGAAGCCTTGTAGGATCTCTCCAGCTTTCCACTGTCCTTTTTATGTAGACCTAAGGAATGTCCCTAGTAAACAGAAATTCCCTTAAAACCTTCACTCTAACTCTATGCTCATGGGTCACTCTGGGTCTGTGTTCAGGGATCACTATGTCTCCAACGCTTAAATGTAAATTTTTATTTATTTTTTTAATAATATCTTTATTTAAAGACCATGATTATAAACATGTTTGTAGTTGGGTTTCAGTATATCTCCTTTGCCAGTGAACCTTCCCACCACCAATGCCCCTCATCTTCTTCCTTCCCCACCTGTCTTTAAGACAGGCATTCTATTTCTCTCACTCACTACCATTGTCATGATACTTGTTAGTGTAGTTATTTCTCAAATTGCATTCACCAATCTTTGTGGTAAGCTTCATATCATGCGCTGGTCCTTCCAGCCCTCATCTTTATTATCTCTGGGTATTATTATTATTATCATATTGTCTTATTTTTATTAAATCTTACACATGAGTGAGATTTATTCTATCTCTCTCCCTCTGACTTATTTCATTCAGCATAATAGTTTCCATGTCCATCATGTATAGGAAAATTTCATGGCTTCATTTTTCCTGATGGCTGCATAGTATTCCATTGTGTATATGTACCACAGTTTCTTTAGACACTCATCTGTTGTCAGCCATCTGGGTTGTTTCCAGATTCTGGCTATTGTGAATAGAACTGCAATGAACATAGGTGTGCAGAGGGCATTTTTGCATTGTGTTTTTGTGTTCCTAATGTATATCCCTATGAGTGGTATAGCTGGATCATATGGGAGCTCAATTTCCAGTTTTTAATCTCCATATTGTTTTTCACAAAGGCTTGACTAGAGTACCTTTCTCCCCACACCCCCTCCAGCACTGATTGTTCTTGTTCTCTGTGATGTGTGCCAGTCTCTGTTGCGTGAGATGCTACCTCATTGTTGTTTCGATTTGCATCTCCCTGTTGATTAGTGATGTGGAATATTTTTTCATGTGCCTTTTGGACATTTGTATTTCTTCTTTGAGGAAGTGTCTGTTTATTTCTTCACCCCATTTTTTGATGGGGTTAGATGGTTTTTCTTGTAAAGTTCTATCAGGACCTTCTATATCTTTAATATTAGCCCCTTACCTGATGGGTATTGGGTAAACCTGGAATTTAAAAATGGGGTTCCTCCCACTTGAAAAGGTTGAGTTCAGAATGACCACCAGAAAGCCCACCTGCTCAGTGGTGACATGGATATTTGCTATAAATATTTTCTCTTTGTGTCCAGGTAGCCTTGCCAAGGGGCCTTTCAGATCTCCTTTTCTGCCTTCTCTTTCTTAAAGGGGGGCATCTCCCTTCAGGAGAAGGGGTGGGGCCTAGTTTTCCTCAGAGGCTTGGTGCCTGGAAGAGGGAGGGAGAGTCTAAGAGCACCAGCACCCCCTACTGGGAAAGGGAGGAAGCATCTGAGCGCACCAGCGCCCCTGCTGGTAGAGGGAGACTGAGCACACTAGTGTCCCCTGCTTGGGAGAGCTTTGGGGAGCGTCCAGGGCATGGAGCTGAGCCTCAGTGCTGGGCCTCCCCAGGTCCTGTCCTTCCACAATGTGAGCCAGCTGGGTGTGCTGCTGCCCGGGGTGGGCACCCAGGCCCTCCACACCATGGAACGCAGAGACCTCGCGCAGCTGCTTCGGAGCACCAGCTCCCTGCATCTGTCTGCCCTATCTTCTGCGCAGCAACTGGGTATCTTCAGCAAGGTGAGAGTTAGACCCTGGGCTTCGATGATGGGACTGGGGGAGGCATCTTATGAACCTGCACCCCTTGACTCATGTCATAGTTCTCCTCAACACTAGCACATCAGATCAGCATTCAGATCACATCAGATCAGATTCACAAAAGAATCATTTTTGAACTTAAAAAAAAGGGGGGGACATTTTTGTTGGTGATCAGCCCAATGGTATGACCTGATGGTGTGGTGCTCAGCACAAAGGAGCTCCGAGGGCTACCAAGGGGGTGTTTAATGACTACATGGTGCTGTCTTGAGAACTCAGGGCCTTACTTCTGACAGGCACCACTGGAATTGTCACACCTGGTTCCTGAACATTTGCTTTTTTTATTTTTTTCTTATTTTTGGGCCACACCCAGTGACTCTCAGGGGTTAATCCTGGCTATGCACTCAGAAATCACTCCTGGCTTGGGGATCCATGTGGGATGCTGGGGAATCGAACCACGGTCAATCCTAGGTCAGCTGTGTGTAAAACTCCATACCGCTTCGGCCCCAACATTTGCTATTTTTTGAACTAAAAATGATTTTAAAATTCATGGAACTAGGAGCTGGAGAAATAGCATGGAGGTAGGGCATTTGCCTTGCATGCAGAAGGACGGTGGTTCGAATTTTGGCATCCCATATAGTCCCCTGAGCCTGCCAGGAGCGATTTCTGAGCGTAGAGCCAGGAGTAACCCCTGAGCACTGCCGGGTGTGACCCAAAACAACAAAAATTCATGAACTAGTACAACAGCTAGAGTGCAAAGCTTCCATATGCTGGATCCAAGTTCCATTTGTGAGGCCCCCAAAGCATCCCTGCAGACCCCCCCAACACAGCTGGGGTGACTAGCCATTCCCATCACTCCAGGATCTAAACAGCATCACATCCCCAGTCCCCTACATTGAACAGATAACCTGGTTGACTAAAACTCTCAGGTGGGTCTTCCGGACCTCCTGAACATCACTTCAAAGCTGCTTCACCCCCCAAATCTAATCAAATCCTAAAGTTTCAACACATTTCTGAGAGCCCGGCTATCAGCCCCAAGTCACTGCCACATTCCATTGCCTTATGTTCTCACTTGGGCCTTCGAGTCTTCTGGTCATACAGGCCAGCTGTGCCCAGTGAACAATTGTTATGAGTTGATTCACAAAAGACTCACCTGAGAGCCGGAGTGTTAGCACAGTGGTAAGGCATTTGTCTTGCAACTCAGGACAGACCTGGGTTCAATCCCCAGGATCCCATATGGTCCCTCGAGCCAGGAGCAATTTCTGAGTGTCTAGCCAGAAGTAACCCCTGAACATCACTGGATGAGGCCCCAAAGCAAACAAACAAAAAAATACAAAAGACTCACCTGAAAAGGCTGACACCACACAGAGGGTGCGGTTAAACCAACTAATGTGGGGTTCAGGACTGAGATGCAGGCTTGGGAACCTCTTTTTTTCCTATTTATTTAACTTATTTATTTTTTTTTATTAAATCACCATGAGACACAGAGTCAAACAGTTGTTGATAGTTGAACTTCAATTATAGTGTTCCAACACTCTTCACAATGTTCATTTCCCATCACCAATGTCCCTAGCATCTCTCCTGTTGTTCCATCCCCACCTCCTTTCCTGCCTCTAATGGCAATACTTTTTCTCCTCCTCCTCCTCCATATCATTTTACTTCCTTTCAGCACTGAATTCTTGTCCAGAGTGATCATTTCCAACTATGATGATCATAATGGTCCTTTCTCTGTCCTCACTGCACTTCTAAGACATTATTTCTATTGAGTCCACTTCCTAACTTGGAATGATTGAATTATTGAGCCTCAGTTTTCTTGCTTAGAGGACAGTGGTTGAAGACTGTCCCTACCTTTGAAGGCTGCTGTGCAGACCTGCTAAGTTTCCTGGTCTGTGTTGGGCCTTTCTTCAGCCGGTATACCACTTCCACGCTTCTCATTCTGTTTCTTCTCTCTTTGGGCAGATACTGGAAGCAGGAGACAGACCTTCAGGCATTGTGGAGATCCCAGGGGCTCTCTTCAAGCAAGTGTCTCTCTTCGATTTATGGAGGGAACCTGGACTCAATGCCACAGTCCTGAAGGAAAAGGAGCTTAGGAGGAGTCAGGTACTGGTGGGGTGCTCTGCACCAGGGTTCTAACAGTTGGTGCCTGGTTTCTGGAGAGTTTTGTCTGAAGGTCACACTGCTAAGAGGTTAATTCTGGGGCAAGTAAACTCAGAAGGTGGAATGGCTTGACATATATTTGGGAAGCTTCTTTTGTTAATTTTTGGGGGTCTACTTCTCCCTTAGCCTTAGTGTTGACATGTGGAAAATCAGGGTCATTTTCTAATAGGATCAGTGATAGGAAATGTAGCTTCAGAGACCAGGCACTATGCTGGGCACAGAATTACCCATGTTAGACTGCAGTGCCAGTTTAGGAGGAGTTGAGGGGTACATTGCCTGGGAGCAGGGCTGGGGACCACCCCTCCAGGGGCTGTCTAAGATGTGTGGAACCGTGAGGCCCAGCCCTGGTGCATGAGAGGACAAATGCTTAACTCTCTCCCACCCCACTGCCTGAGACCCATCTGCCTGGGTGGTAAGTGATGTTATAACTATGATTTCCATCCCAGGCTCCACCCCCCTGGGTAGGAATGTGATCTCATTTGACAGAAGAGCTCTTTGCAGCTTAAAGAGCTGGCCACTCTTGATTTTCTGACTGGTCCTGACATAAGTATCAAGTCTTTCTTTGAGACGAGACTCAGACAACAAGGGTGCATGTGGCTATGAGAGATCTGAGACTGTCAGAGAAGGCAGAAAGGCAGACAGACATCGGGCCAGGTGTGCTTGGAACTGACAAAGTCTGGAGGGGGTGAGGAGCCTCTGGGGGAGACTGGCCTTGCTCAACCTTGATTTAGGATCCCAGCCCTCAGATCCGAGGGGAACACCAATGCTTTTTCGGGGGTTGCTCAGGGGCTGTTCCTGGTGAGGAAGCACCTGCAGTGAGGGTTCCTGCATGCAAATTCTGCACTCTAGCCTGCAAAGTCTGCACTCTAGCCCTCTGCACCATTTCCCTGGCCCACATTTCTATTGTTTTTAGCCACCAGATTTGTGGTCCTTGTGTGGAACTCTCCAGGAATCAAATGTGAGACCACCCCTGGGTGCTGGATTGAGCCCAGGGCCTATCATGCCAGGGATATGCTCTATATCCTGAGTCATATCTTTAGCCCATGATTTTATTGTTTTTCCATGTGCATGATTGAAACTCAGCCCATGCAAGTGCCTCACATGTGACATGGACTTTATCACTGAGCTGCCTCCTGAGCTCGGGCTGTGCTTTTCACCAGAGGCTCAACTGGGGGACACTTTGCTTCTGAACTCTTTTCTGGGGGGGGGGCAGAATCTGTTTTTGTGAGTTGGTGATGAATGGCCTGCTCTGACTGCTTACAGTAGGAGCCACCTCAGGCCACAGAGGCCTCTGGATAATCTCTGCTCCGGGACCCCTCCCATGACTGTCTCTCTGTCAGTCTGTCACCTGCTGTCTGCATCTTCAAGAACAGCAATGATTTTGCTGTTCTCACTAAGACAGAACCTCAGGTCAGGTCGTGTGCCCATATAATGTAGTCCTACCTTGGCAGCATCAGCAAGCTTCAGTCTTCCCATCTATAAAATAGGGTTATAGCCCATTCCCCACAAGGTCCTGTCATGATGTTTTGTTCCTTCAGGCCTTGTTCCTGTACGAGCTCCTGTCAAGCACCACAGGAAGGCACGAGGAGCTCCTCAGGTAGGCAGAGACCAGCCTGGAGATTCTGAGTCCTTTGGGGTCTGAGTGGCCCTGTTTCTGAGTTGAGAAAAGTGGTGAGTCCTGAGTGCAGCCTGTGTGAGAGCAGATCTGCCTCATCTGCCTCTTCTCTCCCTCCTCTCCTACGGCTCCCTCCTCTCTTCCAGCTCGGGGCAGCTGATCAAAGGCCTGACATGCTCCCAACTGGCGGCCATGAGCAAGGACTCATTTCTGGCCCATTTTCAGGATTTTGAGAACAACTTTTCACTGCTGTCTCCACATCAGGTATTGATAAAGCATGTGTCTTCTGTTGTTTCTCTCTCCTTAGCTGCTCCGCCAAGCTCTGATGGCCCTAGTCTGCAGATACTGTTACCTGATGATTTTGATGCAGTAATGATGTGCTCAAGAACACTGGATGCTCAAGGCTATTCCTGGCTCTGTGCTCAGGAATGCCCCCTAGAGGTGCTTGGGAGAACCATCTAATATATGATGCTAGGGATTCATGTAGAATCAGCCACGTGCAAGGCTGCCAATCACCTTACCTACTGTACTGCCGCTTTAGTCCTCAAATTCTTTTCTTTGCTTTGTTGGTTCTTGGGCAACACGTGGCAGTGCTCAGGGATTAATCCTGGATCTGTGCTCAGAAATTACTCCTGGCAGGCTTGGGAGACCATATAGGATGCCAGGGATAGAACTTAGCAGCAGTGTACAAGGCAAATGCCCTACCTGCTGTGCTATTGCTTTGGCCACATCTTTGTTTGTTTGTTTGTTTGTTTGTTTTAGAGGGCACACCCAGTGGTACTCAGGATTATTACTGGCTTTGCACTTAGGGATCACTCCTGGTGAGGCTTGGGAGACCATATGGGGTACCGAGGTCTGATACTTAGGTAGGCTGTATGTATACTATGTAAGTATGTAAGTATACTAAGTATACTTAGTATCTACTTAGTATACTACTAAGTAGTAGTATATTACTTTCAGCTTTCAGCTGATCCCAATTGGCCTGGACCTGGAAATAAGTCTGTAAGGTAGAATGCTCATTTCTGTGTGCTTAAGACTCTACTCCCAGAGGCTGATGGGTCCCTTCAAATTTTTTGATCCCTCCCCAGGCTGCCTGGGCTGGAAACAGTACTCTGAGAGAATGGTTTTATTTTCACAAAAAACTTTCTTTTTTTCAAATGGTCATGGAGATGTTTTAACCCTTTGGGGAACCAGAGGTGGAAATGAACTTTTCTGAGGATTGCAGCAAGTTCAACAAGCCTGGGAGACAGTATTTGGACTTGCAAGTTTCTCTAGTCAGCTGTATTGTGCCCTGAGCAGGTGAGAGGGAAGCAGAGGCTTCACTCTCCCAGGGGACACTGGAGCCACAGCACAGTAGGTAAAACATTTAGCTTGCATGTGTTGGGTCCCATTTACTCCTTGACTGGTTATTGATGGATCCTCAAAGAGCTCCGAGAATGAGAAATTGATCCTCAATCACCTAACCCCTTGAAGGGGGAAGAGATCTTGGTAATATTTACCTGCAGCAAATAATCCACATAGACAAGAGGGTAAAAGGGTAAGAAGGTTGGATACAGAGTCCTTTGTCACCTTACTACCAGCTCCAAAAACCTAGAGCCAGCTAATAAACTCTCCCAAAAGACCCCAGCACCTCGCCCCCAAACTATTTATTAGGCTCTCAACAGCACCCCCATCTGGAGGGCAATAGGTGGGTCAACAGGCAGAGATAATAATCTTATGGAAATGCTTTCTTTTATGACATGCATGTAGCTGACCTGGGTTTGATCCCCAGAATCCCATATGGTCCCCCACATGGTTAGGAGTGATTCCTGAAAGCAGCAGTCAGGAGTCATCCTTGAGCACTGCGGGATGTGGCCCCAAATAAAAAATAAATCAGTTTCTTGCATCACCCTGGACAGAGCAGAAGTCTTCCACACACCAAAAAAAATAAATAAATAAAAAATAATAAAAAAACCCACCACCGGGAGAGTAATGATCCTGAGCAAAGACTAGAGTTGATCCCATGACAGTATACTCCAAGGACGGAGAAACCCCATATCGCATAGAGCAAGTGAATTCCTTTTCGAATGACCCCAATATTTACTGTGCCAGGGCAGAAGGGAAAAAAAAAACACACAAAACCTTGGACATTTATATATATATGTATATGTATATGTATATGTATATGTATATGTATATGTATATGTATATATATATTACCTTCATTTATTATTGTTATTATTATTTTTATTTACCTAGCTATTTTGGTCGATTTCTCTGTTTGGATGTGATTATTGAAATCGTTGTCCCCAGATATCCTTATTTATTTATTTACTTTTTTTCTTTTCTCTCTTCCTTTTCTTTCGAGAGGGGCTACGCCATGTTTCTTATTTCAAGACCACGGCGTGTTTTTTTTTGTTTTGTTTTTTGTTTTTTGTTTGTTTTTTGTTTTTGTTTGTTTTGTTTTATTTTGTTTATCTATCTTTTGTGGTGCTTATCGATATAGCTGGAGTCCTCACTGGATATTTGACACTTCTTTTGGTACTGGTGGAGTGTTTCACATTCTTTCCCTCACTCATTTCCCAAATCGATGATGAGAACCTCTAGAAGGATTCTGCCCATCTTCGGGGTATTAGACTTTTACCCCCAGTTTATATATTTTCACCTTTTCAGGCAAAACCACGCAACTTGAACTAGCTAGCCCTGCCCCCACTTAGAGGGGGAAATCAGGGAGGCATCAAGACCAAACTGATGCAAGACTACTAAGTAGTAGGTTAGATACAGAGGGGACCACATATTCTAGACGCCCTGGGGGAGAGGGAAGAGGAAATGGGAGGTAGGACAAAAACGGAGGTGTAGGGAGGACAATTTAGGGATGGGAATCCCCCCTGATTTTATGTAAATATATACCTAAAATATTATTGTCAACAATATGTAAGCCACTATGATCAAAATAAAAATTACATTAAAAAAAAAAAGTAAAAAAAAAATCAGTTTCTCAGTGAAGAATTCTTACCCCCAACCCTAGACCCCAGGAAGCAGACAGCTAGGACATCAAATTGTTGCAGCTCATTGAGTGGTGGGGCAGATGTGCACAAAGTTGGCAATGAGCCTGGTGGGGCTCAAGGGTAGGAAGAGTTCCTTTCTGCCAGATGAGTAAGTTTGAGATAAACTGTGTATCCAGTCAGTATTCCTGATGTGTAAGGAGCACAGTCCTCAGGCTGTGTTTGAGCATGAAAACAAAAGCAAAGAGCCAGGGGCCAGAGTGATAGGACAAAGTACAATGGGCAGAGTCCTGGTCTTGCACAGGGGTGTTAGATGGGAATTTGAACCCAGGCACCACCTGTGGTTCCCCTCTGCACCCACCCCTGCTCTCTGGCATTGGCTACCAGGAGTAAACCCTGGCACTGCTAGATGTGGCAAACAAACAAATAACAAACAAACAAACAAAAAACCCCAAAAAGCAAAAAGTCAGAGTAAAATTTCCCCTAGTACAGTTCTCCACAGGGACCTTTGGGCTGGATCTGCAAACAATTTTGCAGAATAGCAGTCCAAAACAGGTTGCTAGAATTGGGGGTCCTGGAAACTGGCATGCAGAGGCTGGGATGCAGCTTAATACCCATGCAGGCTGAATATAGTCCCCCAACCATGGTTATTTAGCAGGGAATATGGCTGAATGAAGCAGGTGTATGGACATGCCCAGACTTCCTTAAGGCTGTGCTGGGCCTTTCTTCTCACCACATCAGCTCAGAAAGAGCTTGCATACTGCCTTCCTCTCTGTGTGGAATTTTCTTGAAAGCAGGTTTGGAGTGATCATTTGCATCACTACCTCGATTCCTAGCGAGAACTATTGAACAAATTCAGTTTGTGACTGACCATAGGGCTGGAGCCAGAGTCCCTGAGAGGAACTCCAGGTTCCTCCAGGAGTTGCCCCCTAGAATATGACTTTTTCCAGGCTCTCCTTAGTTCCTTTAAATCTGTCAGCACATTAGTGGGTACCTCCACCTTCACACCTCACAGGTCTGTTGAAAATACATTATCATAAAACATAAAGCAGAGTAAAATTTTCCCTAGCACAGTTCTCCACAGGGACCTTTGGGCTGGATCTGCAAACAATTTTGCAGAATAGCAGTCCAAAACAGGTTGCTAGAATTGGGGGTCCTGGAAACTGGCATGCAGAGGCTGGGATGCAGCTTAATACCCATGCAGGCTGAATATAGTCCCCCAACCATGGTTATTTAGCCCCTGCTGACCACAATGCTGAGATGCGATCTTTACCACACTGCAGGGGAAAGTTTGCTATTGACTTAGATGCTTATTAACTTGTAAGTAATAAGTGAGTTCATATGAAGAGAGTTTGGCCACCTGTTTATATATATGAACTTATATAATATATCATATTCTGTATATCTCTTGTTGAAACAAAATTGTCACTTCGTACAGTGTTTAGATGTACTATATCTTGCCTGCCCAACAAATCCCCATTTGGGGCATCTATCTGGATTAAAAGACAATAATAAGCACTTTTTATTTATTTATTTTTTGTGTGTTTCATCTAGTGGTGCTCAGGGATCACTCATGGCAGGGTTTGAGGGATCATACGGGGTATTGGGGAATGGAACCCAGGTTAGCTACATGCCAGGACTAGTGCCCTAATCCCTGTGCTATCTCGCTGGTCCTGAATTTTTAAAATTGACTTGAGCAAAAATCAGCTACACGTGTGCTGTGTTTGAACAGAAGCAGTTAGGAGTACTTGCAGAGAAAAAGTATAAAAATGAAGAAGAAGGGACCGGAGCAGTGGTGCAAGCGGTAAGGCATTTGCCTTACATGTGCTGACCTAGGATGGACTGTGATTTGTTCCCCTGGCGTCCCATATGGTCCCCCAAACCAGGAGCGATTTCTGATCGCACAGCCAGGAGTAACCACTGAGCATCACTGGGTGTGGCTCCCTCTCCCCCCACAAAAAAAAAACAACAAGAAAGAAACAAATAAGAAATTATTCTTTTAACTTTTTTAGATATGGTGCCACCCCGAGTGATACTGGGATGGCTGGTATTTGGGGATCATTAGAGTTAGAATTCTCAGGGGGCATACAGCACTGGGGATGGATGTTATGGCCTTCTTAGCGTATGTTAGGAATGCACCCTATCACATGAGTTATCTCCCCAGCCAAGAAAAAGTACAGTTAAAACTTTTTTTTTTACAAAGTTATTCATAGTAGAGTTTCAAACATAATATAAAATACATAATGTCCCAGCACCAATCTTACCACCAGCATCAGTTTCCCTTCACTGTGTCCCCTGGTTCCCTCCTACATTCCAATTGGCCTCCTTGACAACCATTATTTTTTTGGGTCACACCTGTCAGTGCTCAGGCGTTACTCCTGGCTCTATGCTCAGAAATCGCTCCTGGTGGGCTTGGGGGACCATATGGGATGCCAGGATTCGAACCATCATCCTTCTGAATGCAAGGCAAACACCCTGCCTCCATGCTATCTCTCCAGCTCTGACAAACATTAAAAATTTTTTTTGGGGGGGGGACCACACTCAGTAATGCTGAGTGTGTAAGTCCTGACTCTGTACTAAGGAATTACTCCTAGGGGTGTTTGGGGGACCAAACGGGATCCCAGGAATTGAACCCAGGTTGGCCAGGGCTCTTGTTATCATGTCAGCCTGACAGACACATTTTAAGTTTGTTTAAGTTTGTAGTTTGGGTCTCCTTGCTGCTAACAGCTCTCAGGCTCTGAGGTATTGGTCTGGGATCCACCACAGCCTCTGAGGTGTTGGTCGGAGATCCATTTCAGTGCTCCTCCAGCATGTGCCCGATCTGCCTTTTCTCATTGTCCTTCCATTCCTTTCTGGCCCTCTCCTCCATCCTATACATTAGGCAAAGGATAACCAAGATTTCTCCACTTATTACCTTACAACCGCTTGTCCTTTAAATCTATGTCATACGATAAAGGAGATCATCTGTATAAAAAAAAAATCAGGATTTATTTTTTTTCTGGCTGAAAGCCCAATTGGCTGTTTGTCCCTAGCTACTTGGGGCATTTCTAGGCTTACAAGGGCCCCTGACATTTGCCAACTCCATCCAGTGAATTGGTTGTACATTTAATGAATATTTCTCAGTGTGTGAACCTCCTGGACTGTGATTATAAACAAACCTGTGGAGAGATTAGCTTACTTATATATGCATACATCACATACATACACATTTGTGATATATTTATACTCTATCTCTATCTATTATCTCTCTCTGTCTCTACCTACGTACCTACCTATCTACTATCTATCTATATCTATCCATCAATCTATCTAGTTAAATGGGCCACAATAGGCAGTGCTCAGGGACTGACTCTATGCTCAGGGACCATTCTTGGCAGTGCTCTGGGACCTTCTGCAGTGCTGACAATTAAACTGAGGTTGATTTCATAGAGGCAATGCTTATCCCTTCACTAACCTTAACCCCTGTGCTCTTTCCAGCCCCAGCCTACACACACACACACACACACACACACACACACACACACACACACACACACACACACATATATTATCATTGTCTTGCTCCTGTCCTCAGCCCTTCACCACCATCTGTGCACAGAAAGTACATCTGTGTTTGCTTTTCCTACCAGCACTAACTGCCCACATCTGCTTAAAATTTTAGGTGAACTGTCTGGCCTGGAAATACTGGGATGTTGCCAGGCTCTCGATGCCGCCTTTCCTCTTGGCTGTACTTCCGTGAGTGAACATGGGACCCCCCAGTCAGAGTGGGGGGGGGGGAATCCCCCTGAGTTGGTGATTGTCTCCCTGCTAGGTTTTGGTGAATAACAGGCAGCAATGTGAAATATATTAATTCTATAAGAGCCAGGACTGAGATTCTCAGCCCCACGCAGATACTTACATATTTATTTTTAAATTAAATTTTGATTTTTGTTTTTATTGAGTCATACCAGTATTGCTTAGGGATCACTCCTTGGGAACCATTTTGGGTGCTGAGGATTGAACCCAAGCCAAGTCAACCACCTGCAAGGCAAGCGCCCTACCTGATATTCTGGTGCTCCAGACCAGATAATCAGATATCTTAAACCCATACCAAAGAAACTGGAATCTGAGTGGACCCAGTGAAACTCTTCCTGTCTGGACTTGCCATGCCCAGCTTTCAGGAGGATCAAGGGTACTGGGACCATGGGGACTATCCTGGGATATGTCAACATTGTATGGGGGAGGAGAACACCCTGCTTTTCTAATATGACCCAACATTTTCTATCCTTTTATCTTCCTTTCCCTCTTCTTTCTCTTGATGCAATTGTCTTCATTCATTTAAAACATATTTGTCGAGTGTGGTCTGTATACTGTTGTCAGAGATAATAAGCCATGTATGCCAATCTCCTAGGAGGGTGGTTTCACAAGACAACTGTGATATAAAATTAATATTTGATTGAAAACAATAGAACTTAAACTTGTTAAAAAGGAAATTAAGGTATAGCTAACTGGAAAGTTCAGGAAAGGGCTTTAGGCATGGATGAATCCAGGGACTCAGATGACATATTCTGTTTGTCCTTTGGCCAGCTTTCCTCTTTAACCTCCCTTCAGGCATGCTTCTTTTCCTAGATGTGGCCCCTGGTAGCATGGTTATATTTTCTAGGACAAAGAAAGAGACCCTCTTTGTTTTCTCAGTGTCAGTTCTGGGCAGGTTCACATTGGCCCAGTTGATTTGTTCTTCTTGAACCAATTCATGAGGTGAGAAAGATGAGTCACTTCTATGGGTTTAGGTCTGTATCACCCACCTGGGGCTAGAAGTGAAACAGGTTCCACCTCATACCAGAGTAGGGAAATTCGTGGGGGACTCTCCATAAAATGCAGGTGCTATTTGCATGATCTGGGTAATGAGCATGAACACGTGGCACATCACCATCAGGGGTTCTGAGGGCACTGAACTAAAGCTCAAAAAAATGAATGAGCTGGGCTGAGAATTCAAGTGGACCCTCTTGGTTGGGTCCTCTGTGTTGTAGTGAGGAGATTGATGAGCTCTAGGAAAGTAATTGGTGGTGGTGGAGGTGGACATCGGCAAAGTTGCTGAGGAGAGAGGCTCACAGGGAAGATTCAGGCAGCTCAGGGAGACTTTCCTGAGGCCCTAGACCAGCTCTTTGTTGCTCTGGGCTCCACTCTCTTCCTTTATTTTGGGAGCAACATCACCACAGATACTACAGAAAGAGGAAGAGGGAGACGGGAGCTGATGTCTGTGGACTGGCCTGGTGCTATGTTTCTGCTCATTTGTCTCAGCTGAATAGCTCAGCCTTAGAAGTGTGTGTGTGTGTGTGTGTGTGTGTGTGTGTGTGTGTGTGTGTGTGTGTGTGTGTGTGTGTCCTATCTAAGAGAACAAAGTACCCTGAGCTCAGGACCTGGCCCTTTTGCTTTCTTTACAGCCACATATACTACTCAGATAGTGGAGGCTCTGTAAATACTTGCAGGATGAATGAAGAAATAAATAAGTGGTGTCAGGAATGGAGAAACAGGAGTAGACTTTGAGTACTACTAGTAGGAGAGCAATGGCAGATAATGACCCAGCAGTGTCAGTGTCTTTAAAGAACTCGCAGGAGGACAATGAGGGCAAGAAGATCTCAACTCAGCCAAGCTACCTTGTGGGTCGAGTGGTTCTTGTTAGTCCATACTTTATCACTGTATCCAGGGAGGGAAAGCATAATTTCCTCTAATGTGAGCTATCGCAGTAGTAAGATTTTGCTGAGTAGGACTGTTTTGGTGGGTCAGAAATCATCCCTAGTCAGAGCAACAAGTTCATCAGAGAGATAGAGGGAGGGAGCAAAAACATATGATATTGACCCTTGTGAGAATATAAGGTTAAAAATTTAGGTTCTGGTCCAAAGACGGAATTGAGAGTCATTTCTCTTACTCTCTGGATTTCACCTCATCTTTCTTTATCACTTTACATTTTTCTCTTTTGTTTGTATCTTTCAATATTTCTTTTTCTTTCTCCTCTCTTCCTTTCACCTGTCCTTTAGCTAACATGATTTATGAGATTTCATTCTTTGATTATTCTTATTGAGAACAAAAGTTTGTTTCCTGCCAAAGGGAGCATGAAGGAAAGGTTCTTCCAACTCAAAAAAGCATGATGGAAAGCTTGTTCCTCACCCATAAAAGAAAAGCATGATGGGAAGTTTGTTTCCCATTCAAGAAAGAGGAGCATGATGGGAAATTTGTTCCTTTCCCATTGGAGAAAGCATGATGGGAAGTTTGTTCCCATAAAGAAGAGCATGATGGGAAGTTTGTTCCTTTCTCAAAGAAAGGCATGATGCGAAGTTTCTTCCTTTCTCAAAGAAGAAGAGCATGATAGGAAGTTTGTTTCCCCACTCATAGAAGAGAATGATGAGTCCTAGGTTTACCACTTGTTTAAAGGAGCCATAGACTCACTGGGAAGACTGTCCTTTGAGGAATATTTCTCTCTTGAACTCTTTGCCATGCACACCTGATTTCAGGCCTGATTACAGAATCCTTTCCTTGTCGTCCCATCTCCCTCTAGTGCTCGCTACTTGGCTTCTGTCGCTGCCTCCCACTGTGTGCCTTTACTGATCAGTCTGGGAAAGAGGGATTTGAACTCCTTGGTCTTAGATCCCCACAAGAAGAATTTGGTCCTCAGGAAAGTGCAGCAGTGCCTGGTAAGGAAATGCTTCCTGGTGACACTTTCCTGTGTCCCTTCCCTGTCCTGGCTATTGGCCCTTTTACAGAGCCCTCAGGAGATCTTGAAGTCTTATACCTGCAATGCCAAGAACTCTGACTTGTGGGTCTCAAAGCTGATTCTGTGGCCATTATCTGGGGCAACCCTGTCATTCGTTATGAACATGCCAGCCCAGGGCACAGGTGAGAAGAGGCCACTTTTGGGGATCTGGAAAGTGCTGTATGTACAGGGCCTGGGTTTTAGACACATTTCTGATAATGATGGACTCTGTGGTTCCAGGAAGGTCACTTCTCCTCTGAGACTCAGTCTCCTCATCTGTAATGTGGCTCTGATAGCATTTCCCAAAGAGAATTATCCAAGTCACTCAGTAGGTAAGATCAGATGGTCCTCAGGCCCAGCCCTATTGCCAGCTGGCAGTGTGTCTGTAAACAGGGATCACTGTGGGCACTGCCTGCACTCATTCATTGTTAGAGATGGACAGTGACCTGTGAATACCCAAATCAGACCCTGTGGGCAGTAAGCACTTAATAAATATTAACTAATTTGTCCTTTTGTAACAAAAACTTTCAAGCCTTTTGAGGGTCAGATAGATGCTCCAATGTGGTTCTTATTTATTTATTTTACTTTTTTTGACTAGAATAGCCAATAAATTCTAGTTTCTCCTCTTTACAATAACAATGGCCAAGATGACCAAATCCCTTTTCTTTGTTGTCATGCCCACACCCCCATGTGGATCTCTGACTTCTGTTTGTGCCCTTGGGGTAGAATCAGGCCCTGTACCTCTTTCCTATTTATGGCTGGGCCAGAACTTCGAGTCCTAGAACCCTGATGAGGTTCAAGGTTGGAAGCATTATTAGGGGGTCTTGAACTGAGCTGGCTGCATCTTTCTGTCAGCTGCCCTTTTGATTTCAGAATCAGTCTATTGCTGATGAGTATGATGTGGACATCGTGGGCAACCTGCTCTGTCACCTGCCAGCAGCCATCATCCACCGGGGGGTGGCTCCCAGGGCTTGGAGTACAGCCCTGCATGGCTTCAGACACTGTACAGACCTGGGCCCTGAGCAGAAGGTGGCACTGAGGATCAAGCTCCTGGAGCAGTTTGGGTGAGGAGGGACTGGAATGGGCTCTCCTGCCCTCCAACATAGGGTCACCTTAAGGTGACAGCAGAAATGGTTGTTCTGTAAGACTCTCACCTGCTTGTTACTAGAACCTTGAGGCAGATGGAAAGGGAGCAAGGTTTGACAAGATGGCACCTTCCTTGGCAGTGGAGGCGTCACTACTATTTTTGGTTTTGAAATGATGCCAAGAACATAAATAATGGAGTTTCTGTTGGCTCTGGATAATATGAGCTTCTTGGGGGACAGTGTGGGAGAGTGTTCAGAAGCTGAGCCAGAACCTCGGGGACAGTCATTCATCAGTCAGGGGCTAATCAATGACTGGAGTGAGCACTGCACCTCGGACGCTGTGTTCTCATTGAAGAGTATAGTCTTGGAGGCTGGAGCTCTTCAAATGTCTGTATCATCTACTGACTGGAGAAGCAGCTTGATCTTTTCAGACTTTAATTTTTGCTTTAGTCCAATGGAAAGAGTAAGAGTCCCATTAGGGGTCTTGCGATAATTTCTGTTTGTTTATCTTAGAGTCATACCTGGTGGTGCTCAGGGCTTATTCCTGGCTCTGTTTTCAGGGATCACTCCTGACAGTCTCAGAGGACCATATAGAGTATCAGAAATTGAACTCAGGTCAGCCCATTTCAATGCAAGTATCCTATCCTAATGATTAAATTAGCTTTAGGCGAGTAAAGGAATTGCCCTGACACTTGTCATAAAGCTGAGCTTGAAAACAAATGCTTTAGCATGAAGATTGAAGAGCTGTCGGTTTATACAGTTAGATGTAACCCATGACAACATGGAGTTCTGATGTTAGTGGGATAGTAGCTTGAATCAAAGATATAGGGTGCAGGCTGCAGATTGCATTAGCAATGTCATCAGATAGAGTGAACCCCCTTCACCATCAAGATTTGTGGACCCTATGAAAACAAAAGTGGATTCTGACTCAAGCTACTAAGTCCAAGAGGAAATTTTATCAGAAAAGACTAGTGGAGGCTGTACAGCAATAGTATAGTGGAGAGGGAACTTGTTTTGCATGTGGCTGACCTGGATTTGATCCCCAGCATCCCATATGGTTTCCCTTAGTACTACCAGGAGTGATCCCTGAACAGAGTCAGGAGTAAGCCTTTAGCATCGCTGAATATGGCTCAAAAACACAAAGAAAGAGAATACTATGCGGTGACAAATAATAAATAATGTCTATGTTTGCTGCTCCATTGAGGAAGGGAAGGAAGGATATTCTGTGATGTAACCTTTACACAGTTACAGAAATTAATCAATTCAATTCAATTCAAGCTAAAATGACAACTTATTGCATTCAGAAATGAAATTTAATGGAAAATTCATGAATGGATCCAGAGGCTCCAGTCATCGAATTTGACATGTGTTCAGTTCTGTGTTTCTTGGTGGGGGTCTATGTTTTTTCTGCCTGGTGAGAGGTAAAGCTTCAATATGATCTTTGCTGAGGATAGAGGGTTTCATTAGTGGTTCCACCAACATTCCCAGGCATGACTCTGATTGGTCAACTTGCATCACATGCCCATTTTCTTGGTCAAAGAAGTGGGACCAAGTGATAGCCTTTCCAGGTGCAGAGAGAATCTATTTCCTTTTCTTTTTTTAAAAATTTTATTAAGACCAATGGGAATTACAAGTCTTTCACAGTTTTATTTCAGGTACATAGTAACAGTGAATTAGGGCCATTCTCACCACCAGTGTTGACCTCCCTCCACCGTAGTTCCCAGCATGTCTCTCATACCTCCACCCTTAGCCCCCTGGACTGCTAGTGTAACAGGCCCCTTTTGTGTATAGCTTGTTGTCGTTTGGGTTTCTTGATTCTATTGTCGTTGACTTTGGTTTGGATATTTAGGTCTGACCAGTTTTTATTTCCAGAGGGTCTGTTTCTTAATGAAAAAGATGTTGGAGTTGGGGCAAGGACAACAACATACTTTTGCAATTTATGGCTTATTCTCTCCACTCAGACCCCCACAGAACTGGACATCGGAGACTACAAAGGACTTAGCACCCTTTCTAGTGCTTTTCTCAAGGGATGAATTAAGCTCTATAGCCACAAAGGTAATCTTTGAGTTCTGTCTTTGGAAGGTTGAAGGAATTTGAGAGGGAGCAAAGGTATAGTCAAATCATACTCCGTTGGGCTTGGTTAGATGTGAGTACTTAGATTGAGAGACGCCTAAGGCTCAGGAGAAGAGAATGTGACAACAGCAAGGTGAACCCTGGGCTGTCCTCAGGCAGATGTGCAAAGCCTGGAAGCTGTCATGTGCTCTTCCTCTGTTATCTCTGTGCTTTTCAAACATGTCCATTTGAGAGGCCTTATCCCTCCACTGTCATACACACATATGGAAACACAGGTCTAATGTGAGCAGCCATGTGTTGTGCACTTCTAGAATCAAAGGACAGTTGTGCTTGGGCTTAGATTGATATAAGAAGCAATGATCAAAGGAAATGTCCCCAAGGCAGTGGTTTAAATCCCTGCTTAATGTGCTTTAAATAATATCTCTCCCCTTTTCTTTTTCCTTTGTGGTTATTGTGATGATCAGAGGTTGCACACACTTGGTTATGTTGTCCACTGGAAGTTGTACTTTTTAGCTGTGGTGTCACATACCTCTGGCTGTGTTATCCCTAATCTCACACTCTCACCAGATTTTGTTTGTTTGTTTGTTTGTTTTTGGATCACACCTGGCCGTGCTCGGGAGTTACTCCTGGTTCTGCACTCAGTAGTAGCACCGGCAGGCACAGGAACCATGTGGGATGCCAGGATTCAAACTACCTTCTGAATTGGCTTCGTGCAAGGCAAACACCCTACCATAGCATCAAGGGGTCCCAGAAGATAGGGACCATGGGAATTACACTCATAGGTAGTGAGTGGGTCACAAGGGATGTAACTCACATACAAGCTTTATGCTTGCCTGGCAGACACTTTTACCTCTGAGCAGCTTCTGGCCACAGTCCAACAAATGAGCTTTAATATTACTCTTTCTTTCCCCTTCATCTTCTCCACCAGTTTCCAGATACCCTTCAACAGACAGCTTCCATGATGACAAGGACCTTGCCTCCCCAGGAATTCCTTTGGGCTGTCTTTGAATCTGTTCAGAGCAGCAGCGATGGAAACATCATGTCTTACCCTAATCCTGGTGAGTATTTGGGGGGAATCTAAGCCCATGCTCTGATGTAATCAATGGACCCAAGACATCTTCTGTCAGGGGACTGGATGGAATGTTTGTAAGGCAAAGAATATCAAAGACACACAGATCCAAGAATTGCATCTTTGTAGGCTCAGAGTGATAATATAGCAGGGAGGGCATTTACCTTTTGCACAACAACCTGGGTTCAATCCTCACTATCCTATATTGTTCTGCAAGGATTAATTTCTCAGCACAGATACAGTTACATAGGAGTAACTCCTGAGCACCCCCAACAAAAAGAAGTGCATTTTTGTAAATTGATGGAATCACATCCCATTCTCTTTACCGAGGTGTATTTATCAGGCTCATTATATTTATAGAGGGAAAGATGTGTAACCAGCATTTTGAAATAAAGAACCTACATAGCTACATGGTATCATGACTGTTGCTATGCTTACAGCAGATGGGCTGGTTTTGAAGCTGGGCCTGCTGGTTTTTGGCTGTGGCTTTGTTCTTTAAGTTCTCTATGTCTCTGTTTTCATTCTCTTGAGAACTGTGGACAATGATGGACCACATGAAGTTAGTGTGAGGCTTTATGGATAAAAACTATAAGTATGCAGACAACAGTCCTGGTATATAGGAAATGCTTAATATGGACAGACATTGTTTTTCTTCCTGTTCTTATTCTCATGCACCTATCAAGAATTGTGTTGGGCTGGAGGAAACAAAGCTAACAGACCCAATTACAAACATGATAATAAAAGTTGATGGTCCAATGCTTGGTTCTTGTCCCATGCAAGTAATTTTGAGCCCATTTATGGGAACTGGACAGATATTCTTGCCTTCAAAGTTTCCTCTTACCTGCAGTTCAGCCTGGAAGGACAATGCTTCCAATGTGGTGGGATTCTAAGGAGAAATACTATATGGAAGAAACAGTCAGGAGGGTTGGGATAAAATTTATTATTTCTCCTCTTTTGGGAGCAGCATTGGGTCATACACAACAGTGCTCAGGGATGACTCCTGGCTCTGAGCTCAGGGGTCACTTCTGGTATGGCTCAGGGAACCGATGTGGTGTCCGAATTAAACTTGATGTGGTTACATGAATGGCACATGTGATAATCTTTGTACTATCTCAGTGGTCCCTGTCTTATTTCCTTTCCTTTTTTTTGGTAGGGAGACACACGCAGTGGAGCTCAAGGCTTCTATCTCTGCTCTCAGGGACCACTTCTTGCCTGCTCAGAGGACCATATAACGTGCTAAAGATGGAATATGGGTTTACCACATACATTACAAATGTCCTACCCACTGTATTATCTCTCTGCCTGTTTCATCTTCCTATTTCTTGATAAAGGAAATGGAAATCAAAAAAGATTATTATTTTAGGGGGCCAGAGAGATAGTACAGGGGATAGGGTGCTTGCCTTGATCCTTGAAACTGCTTATGGTCCCCTGAGCCCTGCCAGTAGTAACCCCAGAGAGCTGCCAGGTGTGACCTCAAAACAAAACAGAAACAAGAAAGAAAATTTTGTTTGTTTGTTTGGGTCACACTCTGTGATGCTCAGATGTTACTCTTGGCTCCTCTGCATTCAGGAATTACTCCTGGTAGTGCTTAGGGGACCATAAGGGATGTTGAGGATTGAGCCCAGATTGGCTGTATATAAGGCAAAACAACCTTCTTGCTGTACTTTCACTCTGACCCCAAGAAAGACACTTTTCAGAGTCTTCAAATTAATCCACAGCAGCTCTTGGATTTGTACCTGAAGCTGGTGGTGTTCCACTCTGGCCTCACAGCCTGCCAGTGTCACTCTCTTCAGTGCCATCCTGCTCTACAGGGGAACATGCATTGTTCATTTTCAGGACTGTCTGCACTTTGGGGGACTGGTTCTGTTACAGTGCAGAGTTCTCAGTAGTAAAGACTTGCATGCATTAGTGTAAGCCTCTGATAATTGATGATTTACCACTTGGGTTCCTTTTTGTGAGCTTTTTGTATGTATGTGAATTATTTTAGCAGATATAATTATTTCGGCACCTACTATATCTAAGGCCCAGGAACAGAGCAGTGATAAGGCCAAGTCTCCACTGCACTCTTTAGTTACCTAATTCTCTTGGATTCTCTCTTCACCCTGAATCCTGTTTTCATAGGAAAATGGGAGTAGGATGGGGGCCTAGGAGGGAGGGTCTTATGCACTTCAAATAGGCTATGATATTGATGGTTAAAAACCCTTGGCCTGGTGTACTTGAGCTTTTTAACTAGACAGCATTGACTTTTCATTGAAGGTTCTCAGAGGAGGTCTCAGCTGTTGGGCATGGGAGTAGAGTTTATTAGGAGCTGAGCTTATTAGCCTCCCTGAGGTTAGTTGATAAGATAATAGACTGAAAGTGTGCTTAGGACAAGAAACCTTGGGTTTTGTTTCTGATTGGGGCCTGCATAGATGGGCAAATACAGTCCCTCTTTGACCATAAACACTGGTTTACCTAGAGCAGGTTCAGAGAGTGAAATGATTGGTTTTCTCCTGTTGTCATGGAAAATGCTTCAGGGCCATTTGTTCCTCCTGGGAAGTGAAGGCCAGTGTCCCCACTAAGATCTTGAATGGATGCTAAATCATCCTCTCTGCCCTGGCTTAGGAGTGCTTCTTCCTCAAGACCTTGGGAGTTTTAATTCTGTGTTAGAAACACAAATACACGGATGGTGGAAGGTCCTAGAAATAATCAGAATATTGCTCAGACACCCTATACAATCCTGAGGGTGTTCTCTGTAAAGACAACAATCCTTCCAGAACTTAAAAGAGACTGTATCTTCACTTCATGATGAGGCAACCAAAGCACAGAAGAGTGAAGTAAACTTGGATCTGACCCTAAAGCTGGTTCATTCGTCACCCATCCGAATGCTCTAGAATGCAGACTTTATTCTAAAGGACATTCATGGGAGAAGCTGTGCTGCCCATTTCAAAGGAAAATCCCCCTTTTCTGAAATTCTCTCTCTCTGTCTCTCCATCTTTTCTTTCCTTGTAGCTCCCCGCTCTTCAGGCTGTCATGAAGCCATGACTCTGTCCTCTGATGCCATCTTCAGGTTGGGGGAAGCCAATGCCTGCTGGACCCCCCAGGACCTGCTCTGCATGGAAGCAGATGTGTTCTCCAGGAATGTGGAGCTGCTGGGGGCTGTCAGAGCTTTCAACAAGGATCAGCTGATGGCCCTGAAGGAGAAGACTATCCAGGTAAAGCCTGGTAAAGAAGGGCCCCAGATAGGGCCCCAGAAGGGCCTCAGTGCATCTTTGCAGGGAGCCTCAGAGCTAGCATTTACTCACCTCAGCCTTGTGGATATTTCGGCATTGGCAGAGTTTGATGTGCAGTCTGAAAATGGAACATTGTTCAGTTTTTCTAGACCTCCCTTGTTAAGGAATGAGATGTACCATGCCACTTAATGGATGAGAAGGAAGCCTCCTACTTTTGACTACTTTTGAAGAAATCTACACACCCTGAATGACATAGTTGTTTACAATGGAATTTCAGCCCAGTGCCATCATCCATGTCTCCATTCCTTCGCCACTGACCCCAGATTCCCTCTCACTCCCCAAATTGACTTCACTATCTCCATCTGACTATCCTTTGGTCCCAGGCTGACCATATTCTTGGGTCTAGTGGTTGAGTCTATACAGATACTTCACTGCCACACCACAGATTTAACTTTGTTATTCCCAAGCCTTTCCTTCTTCCTTTCCTTTCCATCTCTCTCTCTCTTTCTCTCCTCTTTCTCTCCCTCCTTCCCTCCCTCCCCTCTCTCTCCCTCCCTCTCTCCCACCCTCTCTCCCTCCCACCTTCCCTTTCTCGCTCTCTCTCTCTCACTCTCTCTCTCTCTGCAAACTAGAGCCAGTGTCTTTCTCACCATTTACTACCCATCATTCTCCAGACCTGTGATTCTCTATCCCATGGATTAGTGTCTGTGCATGACAGCCTCATATTTGACCATGTCCTTCTGACTTCAGAAATCATAGTCTGTTTTCTCTGTGACTCACAGGCTGTCCTGGATTCTTGCCTTTTCCTTTTCCACTTGATAACCCCAACTATGCTGTTCACAGGTTTTTTTTGGTTGAAATTTTGCTGAGTCAAAAGAGGGTGGACAGTCTCTCCCCAGCATCGAGGTGCTTCTGTGTGGCTTGTTAGGAGAGTCCTAGAATTTTCCCTGTGGAGTTGGTGTTGAATTTCTTAAGATTTTATTTAGAACTTTCTTTTTTCATTTAAGCAGCTCAGTGTATTGTAGAAAAGTTGGAAACTAAGAAAGAAGGAAATAAATTGTAATATTAAATTTAAAACAAAAGAAATCATTTTGTTTTGTATTTGGGATCATCCAAGTTTACTCCTGACTACACTCAAAAATCATTGCTGACAGGCTCATGGGACCACATGGGTTGCCACGGATTGAACCTGGGTTAGCCAAGTGCAAGGCAAATTCCCTACCACTGCACTACCATTTTGGCCCCACCTTGACCCAGACTTAAGTTTTGTTAATAGTTTGGCATATTGATCTATAGTTTTCTGACTTTTGTTAGTGTTAATAAAATACATGGATATAGTTCATGCATGTGTTTCATTTATATTCATGTATATATGTACCAAAAATTGAATTACACTTTTCTAGTATTGAGTAACTTGGTTTTTATATCCAACAGTATACATGATTTTTCATACCAGGTGATCAGGAGTTTGTATAGTTATATAATATTTATTTAATGACTGTCCTTGTTTCTTTAGTGGATTATTCAATATTTAGATTGTTTCTATGTTTTTAGTGCCTCAGGTATATCTTTGTGCATATATATTATGTATATATTTGGTACTTGTCTAATTGTATACATAGTCTGAAATACCAGAGCTGAGATTTCTGGTCAAGGGGGATAAATCATTACAAAACTTTTCAAACCTCTAGCAATTGCTCTCTAGAAAAGCAGTTAGTAGATTTTTATTGTTACCACCAAAAATATAAATTATTTTATCTACCACCACAGATAATAATTTTTTATCATTGTCAATATGATCCACTAACCTGATATTCTTTGATTATTGATGTTGTAATTATTCTTATTTTTTTGTGGTTTTTGGATCACACCCAGCAGTGATCAAGGATTCCTCCTGGCTCTATGCTCAGAAATTGCTCCTGGCAGGCTTGGGGGACCATATGGGATGCTGGGATTCGAACCACCATCCTTCTGCATCTAAGACAAATGCCATACCACTGTGCTATCTCTCCGGTCCCTGGTGTTGTCATTTTAAAAATTATACTGAGATCGAACTTCCCCCTATGGGTTTATAATTTTCTTTTGTGAGGCTCTTGTTCTAGGGAAAAAGAAGGATCATTTTTCCTCCTCATTGATCTGTTTTTAAAAGAGAACTTTATTTGGAAGATTTACTCTATGTCTACTTTTTACCTTTTGGCTTCACCTGGGGTGACTCTCAGTGACTTTTGGTCACCTGACTGGCCAGTGGGTCCAGTTCATAGGCCTAGTGGTGGATGATACACTGATTCCACACCTCTGGGCACCACTAGGGCCACCCTGGCAGTGTTTGGGAGCTTCCAGAGCCACATTTGGTGGTGCTGCCGATTGAACCTGGGTCAGGCATATGCCAAGCAATCACCCTGTACTAATTTCCTGGCCTCTGTTTTCTGGTTTTGTTTTCCTTTTGCCATACCCAGGGTGCTCAAGAGATCATTTGATGTCAGAGATGGTACCCTGGAGCTCTTGTAAACAAGGCGAATGCTGCAGTTTCCTTTAAGTGATCTCTCAGCCCCTTAAACCCGTTTTAAACATTTCCATTAATGTTCTGCTTGTTGGTTTTCATTGGCAGGTTTGGGATGTGCCTTCTTCGTGGAGAGAACATCAGATAGTCTCCCTAGGACGCATTGCTCTGGCTCTTACTGAGACTGAGCTGAAGCAGCTGAACCTCAGTTCCATTGACACAGTGTCTTCCTTCAGCCAGCAGACAGGTTGGACCATAGGACAGGTGGGCCATGTCACTGGATCTTCAATGTGCTCAATTCCTTTTCTGACTTAGTATCTTTTATTTTTCTTTCTTTTTTTGGTATTTTGAATGTACTCATAGTCTGTAGGAGCTGCTTTAAAAAATCCTTGTGCTGATTCCATCAACATCACCATTTGTGAGCCACTTTCTGGTTTCTCATTTGTTTCCTAGCTATGGGTCATATTGTCTTGCCAAGCTGCAAACTTAGTCATTTTTGGGAGTTTGTTTTTTGGGCCACACCCACTGGTTTTCAGGGCTTGCTCCTGGCTCTGCATTCAGGGATCACTCCTGGAGGGGTTCAGGGTACCATATGGGGTACTGAGGATCGAAGCTGAATTGACTATATATAAAGTTACCCCATAAACCTAGTGTTTTTGGCCAAATGATGGATATTGTGATTTTGACATTGCTGATTAGTTGGTTTTGTTGTTCTTTGGGGAGGCTTAAACATTTGACAAACATAAATTACCCTCAGATCAGTCCATTTGAAATTTCCTTTGGAACTCAATTAGGGAGGCTCAGAGTAACATTTCTTCTATGGTAAATTCATCCCCACGATGGAGACATGATTCTTTCACTGTCTTTACTTAACACATCATGTGTTTTAGGAATTCTCTGAAGGAGGGAGGACAATCACTCCTCCTAGGTACTCCTAGATCCTTATGTAGGAGCTCCAGGGATTTCTTAGTCCTCTGTTTCTTTATATTCTATATTTATGTGAAATTTCAGTCTTTGCATGTTAATATCAATACTCAGCCTATTCTCACATCACATTCTATTCTTCAAACTGCTGCAAATTTCTGTAGCTCTCAGCACTCTCTATCTCTCTCTGTCTCTATCTGTCTCTCTCCCCCTCAAACTCTCCCCTCTCTCTTTCTCTCTTTCCCTCTCTCTCTGTTCAGGTGATAGTAGTTCTTTCTCTTAGTTACTTAGTCCCTTTGATGACAGTACTCCTGGTTTTTTGAACATAAATCTCTGTATGACCAACTCAGTCCACACCAGGCTCAGTGGAATTCTTTTTGTTTGTTTGTTTTTTGGGTCACACCCGGCAGCGCTCAGGGCTTACTCCTGGCTCCACACTCAGAAATAGCTCCTGGCAGGCTCGGGGGACCACATGGGATGCCGGAATTCGAACCACCAACCTTCTGCATGAAAGGCAAATGCCTTATCTCCATGCTATCTCTCCGGCCCTGCTCAGTGGAATTCTTTTCCAGTCCCACAATCTGGAAGTTTCTGAGATGTAAGTGAAGGCAAGTGCAGAGCGCGCCATTTTTTCTCTCCTCACTTTGGCATCAGTGCTCTGAACTCCTGTTGTCTCATGTCTGAGGACAGTGGTTGCATTTATTTCATTCCATTTGCCTTTTTTTTTGGGTTTTTGAGGCCAATTCTGGTGGCGGTTAAATAAGAGACAGGCTTTCTAGAACTTAATGGTTTCAATAAAGAAAGAGGTTAATCACTGCATAGCTATGTGCTGCTTAATGATGTTCCAGTCAATGGTGGACCTCCTACTTGCAGGTGGTCCCCAGAGGCTCTCACTGAGCCTGTGAGTGTAGTGGGCCACACCATTGGGGCTGTGTAATTTTATTTGTTGACACTTGGCAGTGATGAAGTCACTTAATGATGTATTTCTCCGAATAGATTTCCTCACCATTAAGCAGAGCACGGCTATGTATTGCTCCAGAGGGGAGTCCTGGCTGCATTCTCAAGCTATTTTCTTGCCTCAGTCGTTTTCATATGATCTAATTCATGAGCAATGACATTAAAAATGCCCCTTGGGTCTGGGGTGCTAGTACAGAGGGTAGGGTATTTGCCTTGCATGCAGCCAACCCCAGTTTGGTCCCTAGCATTCTATATAGCCCCCTGAGCACTTTCAGGAGTGCAGAATCAGGTGTAACCATTGGCTATATCTGGATGTGGCCCCCAAAGAATAAACTGTCCCTTTCTTATTAATTTTTGGAAAAACCTCAACATTAACTTTACCATGTCACTGTCCACTCAGATCATCTCTGTGGTCAGGGAGACTTTGTTGAATGGTCAAGTAGAGGGCCCTTCTCACCATGACTACAGGAATTGAGAGATGGGACTGGGGGTCAGAATGACTTCTCCAAGAATGTTCACATTAGGGTCCTGGAATTTGTCAATCAAATACTTTTTGTAGCAAAGAGATCTTTGAAGATAGGACTGAGGATCTTGAAAAGGGGCATTTACCTTGGTGGTCCCTCTGGAGGTCTTTTCAGAGGTAGGCAGTAGGGCACAGAGAGAAAAGACCACAACAAGCCGAGGAACACAGAGAGATTTAAAGGGTCTGTGCTGGAGTTGGTTGATGGGGAATGGGGCTGTGAGCCCCAGGAATGCAGCCAACTGATAGAAGCTGGGGAAGGCAATTGCCTTCCAGCTTTGTGCTTAAAAATCATTCCTGGGAGGCTTAAGAGACCATTATGTGGTGCTGGGGATGAAACTAGGGTTGTTCATGTACAAGGCAAACTCCCTAGCTGCTGTAGTATTGCTCTAGTCTGTTTGTTGGGTTTTATGTTTTGGTTCATACCCCATGGCACTGTGGTGCTCCTCTTGACTTGGTATTTGGGTGAACATGCATTGGGTATCCTCATGATCAAGAGATCAGCCTATTGATCTATCTCCCCTATCCCAAACAAATTCTTTTCATTGCTGCCATTGTCCTCATTAACACCATCACTTCACATTTTCTCTCCTTGAAGTTTCATATTTTCCTTGTTTGCAAGAGGACAGTCCAGAAACCAGAGGTTCCTTGTGACCCTGATATGCAGTAATCCTGGGGGTTCTTGATTCTGAAACTGGGGTTGACTAGTTTGAGAAGTGTCATAACAAACTCCTCCTGTTAAAGTCATTTAGTTTGCAGCCTGGAAGAAAACAGGACAATACATCTAACTTAAAACTAAACTATCTCCTGTGCTTTTGCACCAATTTTAATTTCCAGGCATGGCAGTGAGATTTATCAATATGTTTGCGGAGGATATGAAAACCTAACATTTGCATATATCATTTACAGTTAGTTTCTCAACTTTAACTCCCAATCAAACCCTTAAGTGCATGTTTCTAGATTAATAGTCAGACCTGGTGGAACTATATTAACAGATATTCAGCTTAAAAACCAATGTGAGGGGGGAAAACTATTAAGGGAGCCAGAGAGATGAACAGAGAGATTGGAAACTTATAGCTTTTCATTTTTCAGAGGTTAATATTGCCTAAAAGTGTTGGTATTAATTGTCTTGGAATCATTACATGCACAGTGGTCCAGTCCTTTAAAGAAATATATTTTGGTGTATCACTTTGCAGGCTGAGCTTGCATTTTCTAGGTTCCAACAGCAAGGACAATTTAATATTGCATCTTTGAAGTAATTTTATTTGAATTGTATTTTTGCGCTTTCATTTTAAAGTGGGCATGCTTAGTAGTTGCTGAACACAAATTGCTCTGAGTGAAACTATTGAAAGTGGATTGAGAAGACTTAATGACGAAAGTTCCAAGTCTATATAACTTGAGTCTCCATCTTTTCTTCACTTCCCACCATCTTCACCACTTCTAAAGTCAGAGTCTCTGACTTTAATGTTTAATTTGAACTTTGAACCATTCTTTATTAGCAATATATAGTTTGGTGTCCATATCAGTGAAATGGATGTATTAATACTTTTTTTGGAGTATTGTTGTGAGAGTTAGATGAGATAGTACATGCAAAGTGCTCAGAACTCCATTGTCACACATAAGCATTCAATTCATATAAAGCATTTGGGCTATCCATTTTTATTCAATGACAGGTTCCTATCAGGATGTCATTAAAGCTCTCTCCTGGGTCTGGAGCGGTGGCAAAGCCGTTGGGCATTTGCCTTGCACATGGCTGACCTAGGAGGGACCATGGTTCGATACCCCGGCATCTCATATGGTCCCCCAAGCCAGAAGCGATTTCTGAGTGCATAGTTGGGAGTGACCCCTGAGCATCACAGGGTGTGAACCCCCTCCCAAAATAAGCTCTATCCCATCCCAAAGTACCTGTGAACTTGGTAATAAGTGATAAAGAACAACTTTAGGAATACACAGAACAGCTGATTCTCAGAAGCACAGAAAACTCCCAGAACTAATTCATCATGTGAAGACCATGGTTTGATGTTATTGGAAAGAAGCATATATGCCTTTCGATTTCTGAGAACGATCACTTGCTTGAGTGTAGATCAACTCAAATTGAGTGTAGATCAGCTTGAGTGTAGATCAATCATTCATTCATTCACAAAGTACTCATCAAGGGGCTGCAATATTATAGCAGCTAAAGCACTTGCTTGGCATTCCATGTAGTCACTTGAGCGACTGAGGAATCTGAGGGATCCCTGAGTGCAGAGCCGGGAGTAAGCCTGAGTACAGCCAGGTGCAGTCAAACCAACAACAACAACAACAACAAAACAAACAAACAAAATCACAGACCTACCAAGTACTTGGCATTTTTGCTGGGTTCTAGGGGCCTATAAGAATGAACTAGCTGATAGGGCCGGGAAGGTGGCGTTAGAGGTAAGGTGTCTGCCTTGCAAGCGCTAGCATAGGATGGACCTCGGTTCGATCCCCCAACATCACATATGGTCCCCCCAAGCCAGAGGCGATTTCTGAGCGCATAGCCAGGAGTAACCCCTGAGCGTCAAACGGGTGTAGCCCAAAAACAAAAACAAAAACAAAAACAAAAAAAGAATGAACTAGCTGGATAGACTCTTTGTCTTTGAGAGTCCACTTGAGAGTATCAACAAAAAAGTGAGTGGTCACAGTATCAACTTTCTTTTTGAAGACTTGAGCAGGATTTTATTTTATTTTTTAACTATTATTAAACTTTGGGCACCATGGTTTACAAACTGTTATTAGCAGGAATTTGTACAGGAATTGTTCTGGAACACACCCTCCACCTGTGTGTTCATCTCCCTCACCCTTATTTCCTCCCCTGTGCTAAGTTTCCTGTCAGAGACCATTCTTGGTTTCTATTGTCTTTGAGCATTTGTTATTTCTTTTTATGTTTCTTTCTTTTTTCTTTTTTTATTTGTTTTTTTTTTTTTTTTGGACCACACCCGGTGACACTCAGAGGTTACTCCTGGCTATGCTTTCAGAAATTGCTCTTGGATAGGGAGACCATATGGGATGCCAGGGATCAAACCAGGTCTGTCCTGGATCTACTGCATGCAAGGCTAACACCCTCCCACTATGCTATCACTCCAGGCTCTATTCTGTTTCTTTATTTCTTTCATATCCTGTGTCTGTCCAAACTTTTTGACTCAACTTCACTCAGCATGATGCTCTCCAATCTTATCTACATGGCAGCAAATTTCATTGCATTTTCATTTTAAAAGCAGCAATCAGTGATAAATAGAACAAAAGGCCATTTGCTCATGGAAATAGTGAACATGATGTGGCACTTTGAGTTGGAGGGATTCTGGAACTATTCTCTGAGGAGGCAATATCTGAATAGTCCTAATGGGTAGGCATGAAGATAGACCCACTGTTACATTTCTTTCACCATCTTCACCATCACCAACACTTCTGACCCATATTGTGTGATGAGGATGAACTAGAAAGAAAGGCAGGTGGGGATTGAACCTGGGTTGACTGCCTGCAAGGCAAATGCCCTACCTGCTGGGCTATCACTCTGGCCTGGGATCCATATTTTTATACAGGTCCCATGTCAGGAATGGACTTTAAACCTTTTTCAGGTATACATAGGTATTTTTGAAAAATCAGGGTTCATTTAGTTACACATGGCAGAAAACCCAAGTCCAACTGGCTTGGTCAGAAATAGGAATTTGTCATGGGCTCCCATAATTGAGAGTCTAAAGTTGATTATTTTGGTACAGCTGGAGTCAGGGGCTGTTGTCAGAAACCATCACTGGTCATTTTATTCACTACAGTTTCTTTAATTCAGAGGCACACACCCTCCTTTGTTGTGTCCTAGTAGATTGAGGGCTTTATTTTACTCTGGGACTCTCAATTATCAGTGCAAAGTAAAGAAAGTTGTTTTTGGCAGCACTTAGGGGCTACTTTTGGCTCCATGCTCAGAAATCACTCCTGGCAGGCTCGGGGGACCAAATGGGATGCCAGGATTTGAACCAATGACCTTCTGCATGCAAGGCAAATACCTTACTCCATGCTATCTTTCTGGCCTCTGTAATGAAAGATCTTTCCTGCTTATTCCAGCCACAGTCCTGCTTGACCTTTACTGGGTCTCATGTCCAATTTAGGCATAATTCATTATAGCCCAGTTGAGAGGTGACTTGTTGCTCTAGGTAGGATCGGGTCATGGCACCCATCAGCCCCCAAACCTAGAATGCATTTACCTGAACTAACACAGAAGAGAGAAGGAAATTCATTTTTTACTGCAGGACCTGAAATCCATTTGTGGAGCTAGATAAGTTGTCATGAAGATGACCTTGGATTTGAACCCCTGAAATAAAAAAGGGTTAGATTTGAACAGTTAGGAATATAGGAAGCAGATATACAAAGGCAGAAGGTGTTTGCAAGGAAGTGATGGAAAGTTTGCAAGGATTTTGTCAAGGTGGCAGATGAGCAAAATGTTGGACTCACCTCTTGCATTTTCCACTAAGGCATCAATGAAGTTAAATGTGAGCCAGTTAGGGAGGAGCAGTGCTTGGCCAAGGCAAGGCCTGGAACCATCAAAATGGGCAAGAGATGCTGCCACCAGGTATCAGGGTACTATGTGACTTTGAACTTGAAAAAGGGAGGCAAACTGTGTTTCAGAACAAACCAGGTGCTCAATAAAATGGGAATACTCCCAAAACATTCATGACCAAGTGCAGGGACATACACCCCTGGCACCAACCAGCCTTTGGCCTACAGGAATTGGCCTGCAGAAGAGACATTTACCCCTGCTGCAGGGAACCCCCATACTGTGAGTGTGAGCACTGAAAGCTGAGTCCAGGTGAGATGCTGGAATCTGAAGTTTCCTTGTTGTGGTTGTTGGTTTGCACCTCATGGTTGATTCCTGGCTCTAGGGATCAAACCAGAATTGGAGGGGAGTAAGGCAATCTCCTAACCCTCACATTCTCTCTCAGATCTCAGGCAGCTGGGATTGAGTCTAGATGGTGGAATTTTATGGGACTGAAGGATATGATACCCTAAGCCAGGATCCATCCTGGACTTCTGCAGAAAACCTACAGAAAGCCATGCCTGGGCTGGCTTTTTTAGTTAAGGTGCTTCCTACTTCTAGGCTCAGCAATTGCATCCAGCTAGCTGGTAATGGGAGGCAAGTTTTTAATTATTTATTTATTTTTGATTTATACTTCTGATGCAATTGAAATCAGTGTCTTCCTGTGACTGAGAAGGTGGCCTGACCCCAGTCCAAACCTGCCTCTCTTAGATCATCATCCTACATGCACTTCTCAGGAGAGTGGCAGAGCCTGCAGGGAAAGATGGAAATGCCCAGGAGAAAGAGCAGAATCTGAAAGGACTGGGAAACAGCTAAGGTGGAGCCTGCCTGGAGGAGAGGAAGGAGAGGCAGGTCTCTCTCAGCTGTGACACCAGCTGCTTTTTGGGACCATGACTTTGTGTATCTCTCTGATAGGAACCTAGATGCTCTCTGTGGCATCTGCTTCTTCTTGAGTTTGGGACTAGTCTACCACTCATCTAAGGAGGTATAGGAGAGTCAGTATAGAAAGTGTCCTGGGATCACACCCAGAGGCCTACATATGGGTACAAGGCCTGCACAGTGAGCTGGGAGGTGACAGTCACTTTGCCAGCGTGTGAAAAGCCACATGTTAAACTACTCTAGTGAACTGAGGCATTTGCCATAAGTGATAGAGCAGAACAAAAACCTGGGGCAAGTTCAAAGTCAGAGGAACTGAGCTGTCTGCCCAAGAAGAATTTAAAACAAGTTAAATCAGTGTCATAGGACATCAGAGAAACCACGAATAATTCAGTCATGGTTAAGGAGTGTTGCCTGGGGGTGCACAGAGCTTGTAGTTTTCTCTGCTGATATCTTGGTCTGATTTGGGGATAAGGTACGGTCGGCCTCATAAAAAGCATCAGTAACATTTCTTCTTCAGTTTTGTTCTGGCATGAAGTCTTAGAACAGGCACATGTTCTTTGAAAGTTAGATAAAACTAACTGGGAAAGATGTTTGATTTAGAACTTTTGTGAGTTTTTTTTTTTGTAATGGGTCATTTCAGATTTTCTGTTTATTTTTGATATCAGCAGACAGTATTGATCTGAAAATGTATCTAGGTTCTCTAGGTCATCAGATTGGCAGGCATATAATTATTCATCATAGCCTCTTCTAATGCCCTATATTTCTATTATAATTTCATGTGTACTCTTGGGAGGAATGGAAGTTGGTGCAATAGCTTTGAAAATGACATTAAAGTGCTTCAAGAAGCAAAAGACTGACTATCATATACCTACCATATGATCTAAAAACCCCACTTCTGAGTATTTGTCAAAAGAATAAAAAAATATTCATACAAACTGTTACACTTCCAACCTCGGCAGTGTTTATTTTGTGTTGGGCCACACCTGTTGGTGTTCAGGGATTACTCCTGCTCTGTGCTTAGGACTTTTTCTGGTGGGGTGTTCAGAGACTATATGGAAATCTGGAACCCAACCCTGGTTGGCCATATGCAAAGCAAGCATTCTACCTGATGTATTATCTTTTCAGCTCTATTCTTGAAGTCTTGTTTACAAGCCACTGACAGCCTATCAATAAGATAAAATTAATTAAATGATTGATTGGCTAAAGATTACATGGTACAGTTATACAATAGAATACTACTAGGCTATTAAGAAAAGATGAAAATGCACATTTGCAACAAAATGGAAGAAGCACAAGAGAAGTCAGTAAAGCAAAGCAAATCAGAAGAAAACAAATTAAGTACCAGGAGATTCTATCTATTTTTACAATAAAAGAATAAAAATCAGTGAACAGACAAATCAGAGAGACAAACCAGTGGACAATAATAGTAAAAACAAGATTACCTGGGGATAAAATAAAATAAATTTGCAGGGTTGAGCAGGCAAGGCAATGGGGTATAAAAAAATAACAAAAGTTGTGAAGTTTGGCTGCCAATGCAGAAAACTTAAATGCCCAAGGCTCTGGAGGTCATGTGTGCGTGAAGGAGATAAACCGGCAGACACGGACACAGACGCAGGGCTGAAGCTCCTTTAAAGCTGGTGAGGGCACAGGTGCTTTTCAATTGAAAGGCAATGCGATAGACCAGGGACTGACTGACTCAAGGCAGCGCCTTTGGGCCATCAGTCTGATTCAGTGACTAGAATGTTCATTCAGAGGACTAGGGTGGAGCATCAGTCAGAGGCTCAGTTAACCTCTCGATCTTAAGCCTTCATCCCTGGACAGATCATCTCCTCTCTCTCCTTCCTCCTCCTCTAGGCTAAATCCATCCTGCAAGGATTCCTGGAGAATTCTGGTTGTCGCATCCAGGACTTGAAGAGTTTCCACTTAGTAGGACTTGGCACATGCCTGTGTGCAATGAACACCACTGAAATCTCACTGATCAAGACCTCAGAATTCAGGTAACCAAGTGTAGACATGCCAATGATGAACTGATTCATGAATGCCATCATTAAGAAATTCTCTGCCACCTTTCTGGGTAAAATTAGGGAGTGGGTTAAGCTGATTTCTTTCTTGGTGTACAGCCTACTTTTGCACATCTTTTATTTTTATTTTTCCCCTTTTTTGTCTGGTGAGTCTCTCAGGCTCACATGCTATTCTTTTCTCTGAACCAGGCTAGTAGTGGCCAGGCTTGGCACCTTGCCCTGCAGTACTCAGGTCCTGGCTGAATTGAAGAGGAAGGCAGAGGTTGTATTTGGGCACCCCACAGAGTGGTCCAGCTCTGTCTTGCAAGAGCTTGGGACAATCGCAGGTAAGAAGTACAGAGAGTTCACATTTTCTCTCTCTTCCCAACCTTCAGTCCTGGGACAAAAATCCAACAGGAAGTGTGGAGACTCCCAGGAGGGAAGGTCTCTAGGTTAAACCCAATGCCTACTCTCAGGGGGTTGGATATGCAAATCTCAATCTCAAAACAAGTTTTCTTGGGATTTCATTCTGGGTCCCATGAATGTGGTTGAGGCTATAATGAAATGGGCTCCAAAAGAGTTTGAGTTGTGCCAAGTGCAGCTCCTTCTGGGCATGCATTCACCATAGGAGGTGAATTGGGGCTAATGTGACCCATATTAGACAAAGATCTGAGCTGATGAAAGCATTGGATTCTGCCGTGTGACTTTGCCTGGAACAGGCAGATCTGTACATTAGGCAGCGTCATTAATAAAACAAGCAGAGTTCCTAGGGCTTGAATTAACTCCTCATGGTTCCTTTTTCTTCCCAGCTGGATTAACGAAGGAAGAGCTCCAACTCCTTGACAAGGATTTGATGCCGCATTTCCAGCCCTCAGCAATCAAACGCTTTCCTGATGAGATATTCAAAGTAGGTCCTCAGTTCTTCAAGGATAATGAGAGCTTGACCCCATTTCAGATCACACAGGAAGCAGATGGCTGGCCCCAGATTTGGGCCTTGCAATCAGGTTTCTGCTAACAGGGCCAGAGGGCAGATGTGGGGGGTCATAAGATGGTTGAGTTATAAGGTACAGGTGTTTTTTTTTATTTAAAAATTTAATTTATGTTGTAATTCTATGTCTTTTTCCTTTTTTTGGGTGGGGGGAGGGCGGACTGAGCAATACTCAGGGGTTGCTGCTGGATCTGCACTCAGGAATCACTCCTGGTGGCCAGTTGTATGCAAGGCAAGCATATGCAATGCTCTCCAATGTACTATTGCTCCAGCTCCCTAGATAAACTTTTGTATTTGCCTTCATTTCCAGCACACGGTACTGATTTTCAATTTGGGATGGTATGACAAGTTTATCTCCCCTTCTCCCAAACAGCTGGGGACAGATCTATTTCAGAATTCAGCATTTCCCAGATTTTAAAAAGATCCCTCTGTGAACGGACCGTGTGTGACTTAGTGTCTGGGGAAGCGCCTTGTCAGCAGACACATTAATATTTCTGCAAAGAATTCGGTGACAAGTAACACTAATTGGAATAAATAGAGACTATAAATGGCCTCACGGCGAGTCAGGTCAGATTTCACCAGCCAATAAGTGTGTCTTAAACTTCCAGCATGAACTTTCAGTTCTCAGACTTTAGAGTCATGGTGGAAGGCTTGTAAGCCTGAATAACATCATCTTTTAAAAACCAAGTCAAATGCTTTAGTTGCTTGGAAGAACAATTAGGACCAGTGATGAAGTATGGAAAGATGAGAGACTGTCCTGAGATCAGCTGAAGTTAGGGAGAACTTTGGTTCCTGTGAGGGACTGGAGGGAACAGCCTGAGGAGTGACCCCAGAGCTTTCTCAGAACACTTCCCCAGCACAATGACTACTTCAGACACAATAGAGGGGGATGGAGAGATAGCACAGCAGTAGGGCATTTGCCTTGCATGTGGCCAACCTGGGACAGATCTGGATTTGATTCCTGGCATCCCATATGGTCCCCCAAAATTACCAGGAGTAAGATTTCTGAGCACAGAACCAGGAGTAAACCCTGAGTGCCGCTGGATGTGGCCTCAAACAAACAAACAAACAAACAGACAATAGAGACAAGATCAGTTGCTATAGACTATGCTATAGGCCAGGGGTCTCAAACTCGAGGCCCGAGGGCCATTTGTGGCCCTCCGTACAACATTTTGTGGCCCTGCCCTAGAGGAATCTTTTGTTTTGTTTTAGTTGTTTGGATCACAACCCCCAATGTTCAAGGCTTATGATGACTTTGCACTCAAGGATTTGCCTCCTGCGGCCCCCAGGTTTGAGTTTGAGGCTTTGAATCAGGTCAGCACCAAGGACAGATCCCACACCATTTAGGGCCAGTCACTTTTTTTTTGGTTTGTTGTTTGTTTTGGTTTTGGGCCACATCCAACTTTGCTCAGAGGTTATTTAAGGTTCTGCACTCTTGAATTATTCTGGCAGTCCTTGGGGGAAGCATATGGGATGGCAAACATTGAACCTGGGTTGGCCATGTGCAAGGCAAATGTGCTATCACTTTAGTCACAGGTCCAGTTTACTGTTCTGAGGCTATAGGTCCCTGACCTGAAAATAGGTAGCTAGATTCCAGACACTGGCTCCAACTGCTTCCGTGTTGTGAGCAGTCCTAGCACTCAGAACTTCCTCCTTACCATCTGTGTTTTGGTCAGCTCTGAGCTCTGTGCATCAGAGAATGCAGAGTGAGGGGCGGAAGAACATCATCCTTTCAGGAGCTTAGATAATAGCTTCAAGGAAGCAATAGGCTGTGTCGGCAAAAGTGACCCGGTGGTTGAGTTATGGGGAGCCTGTGTGCTATCTCTTGCACATTCATACTGTGGATCCACTACCCTGAGGGCCTTCGCCTCCCTTCTATAAGGATAAACCGGAAGTCTCCAGTCCCACGAGGCATCCTCTGATAATGAAATACTGGCACCTCTTTCCACTTATCTCTTGAAACCCTGATGCAGTAAGCCCTGAGATTCAGGCTGACCTGTGGGTTGCTAGTTAACCCCATTGGCAAAAGAATCTGTATGATGCAGACACTGTATTCATGGTTGGTGTAACTCAGAGAACTGGTAGGCTGTGTGTTATGTATGTGTGCGTGCATGCTTAGTAAAGGAAGGAAATGAAAAGGTCCAGAGGGATAACACAGCAGGTAGGGCATTTGCCTTGCACATGGCTGACCCAGGTTCAATCCTGGCATCCTATATGGTCCCTGAGCCTGCTAGGAGTGATTTCTAAGTGCAGAGCCAGGACTAATGCCTGAGCACTGTTGAGTGTGGCCCCAACCCCCTAAATAAATAAACAAACAAACAATAACAAAAAAGGGAGAAGATGAAACTTCATGATGCAGGCCTGCTAGCTAGGTGTGGAGGGAGGAGCTATGTTCCAGCAAGGGTGCATGATAGCAGCTATGCTGCATGGAGTGATGGGTTGGGCAAGTGGGGAGCTCAGTGTCCTGTAAAGAATCTGGTGGGGAGTGGGATGAAGGGGGTGGAGAAAGAGAGGTGAGTGGGCCTCATAGCTCTCAGGACCCAGCGCTTGTCATGTTCAGGGGTTCAAGATGTGACCTGGATTCAATGCAGGTCTGGTTCAGAGCAGGAGAAGGACTTGACTCCCACTGCTCTGGGCAGGGATGGTAAGGGTGCAGGAGAGGAGTAGAAGGAATGGAGAAGCACAGCTCTCCTCTCCGCTGCCTCTGCTCTGGAGCTTTAAAGGCTGCCTGACAAATCTTGCCATCCTTTCACATCCCAGACCCCCTGGCTGGTCACTGAGCCCCATGGGCTAGATGAGACCCAGGAAATGTCTGATACAAGATCTCAAACACAGCTTGGTGCACAGCACTATTTGTTCCCCTGGTTGTCCATGGAGGATACTGCACATAGACACTGAGTCCCCCTTTCCTCCTCTGAGCCCTTAGAGGATGCATGCTCCCCTGGGGTTCAGGCATCCACACAGAAGTTCTGAATCCACACAGGAGAGAATTCTCAGTGCTGTCCTGCCTGTCTAGTGCAAAAAGCCCAGAGAAGTTATTTGCACAAGGTCACACTGCTCTTGGGGCTAGTGTTGCGGCTGAGGCACGTCTGCTTGGCATCTCTCCTCTATGCTTGTGTTTCCTCAGTGGGGGGCCTGTGCAGGGGACTCCCGAAGCAGAGCACCCACCTGAAATCACATGGGGAGAAACTCACAGTTGGTTCTTTTCTACCTTCTTTTAAGATGTTGCAAGTTTCATTGTGAGGTGAAGGTGTTTTTTAAGCCCCCCCCCCCAACACTTTCTAAAACACCTTTTTTTAAAAAAGAGCATCCCCTCTTTTTTGCTGATGGTGAGGTAATTGGGCCATGCCCTGTAGTGTTCAAGGACTACCTTTGGATCTGTGTTCTGGGTCTATGCTCAGGGGTCAAATAAATGCAAGGCAAATGCTTTAACCCCTATACTATCTCTCTGGCCCTGTTTTGAAAGAGATTCCACATCTTCAGATGCTGTTGGCCTATGAATCTAGTTGAAACTCATTAATTTTGTGTGTATCTAATTTTTATTATTATGGATAGAAAGTCATTCTGCTTTGCCATTTTTGGAAATTTCCATATAAAATTCATCAGGGTGCGTGTGGGGGCTCTGGGTCACCTAGTTCAAACTTGATACAAGAAAAAAATGCCCCAAACCCTGCATTCTATCCCAGGCTGCAAATATTCTATTAAAATGAATTGTGAGTTATGAGTCATTTTATTGATTCGTTTATTTTTGTTTGGGGACCACACCTAGCACTGGACGTGCTCGGATATCAGTCTTGGTGGGTCTTGGGTGTTGGGATCTAACCAGAATCAGTCACATGTAAAGCAAATGCCTTATTGACCCCCTGTACAATTTCTCCAGCCCAAGAGAGGTCTTATCTGGAAGAAAAGTGCTAAAGAGGAGTCTAGATGGCACCCGAGAGTGGCAGTGTGTGTGTGCCCTGTCCCCTCTCGTCTATGCAGGAGCTGTCCCCAGAGCAAATCGCCTATTTGGGCCCAGAAAACGCGGCCGCGGTGACCCCCACCCAGCGCCGGCAACTCAGCGTGCTGCAGCTGCAGAGCCTCCAGAGGGCGCTAGATGGCGCCAGGACTCGCTCCTGGCAGGACGGACCCTTGAGCGCCAGCCCCACCGAGACCCCTAATTCTGGTTCTCTTCAAGGTGAGCATGACAGCGGTGGGATCCCCTACTCCCCTGTCCCCGCCCTTTGGTCTACTGTCCTGATCATTGGGTTGAAGATTCCTAAGATTCAAGGTGGGTCTCTGACAGGGGTCAGACTGCACTCAGAGAACAAACCAAAACCCTACCAAGTGTTTGTAAGCGATTCCCAACACGGGCTGAGCTTTAAAATCAATGGGAGCCTTTAAAAACCGCTAGTTCCGGGAACCCCGCCCAGAACTGAGCAAATCAGGGTGCTTGTGGACTGATTTATTTCATTATTCCTTTGCATCCTCTCTCCTTCTCACTGCCTAGAATTGAGCAATCTATGCGACCCGCACACACGGTGCTATTAGGTACTAAACCTGCGGGGGTGGGATGGGGGGTTTGTTTGTTTTTGGACCACACCAAGCAGTGCTCCTGGCTTATTCCTGACTCTGGATGCAGAAACTGGGAGCCCTGCTGTGTCGCATTTGCCAATCGGACCTTTGATTTGCATTTGAAATGATCTATGTTTCAGTTTTTTTTGTTTTGTTTTGTTTTGGGGTCACACCCCCTCTCAGCAGACCCTGTGGGATGCCAAGGATTGAACCCAGGTAGGCCTGTGCAAGGCAAATGCCTTGCTCACTTTCCTGTTTCTCTGGCTTCACTGATTTTCAGCATTTTTTTGTTTTGTTTTGTTTTTTGGGTCACACCCGGCAGCGCTCAGGGGTTACTCCTGGCTCTACCCTCAGAAATTGCTCCTGGCAGGCTCAGGAGACCATATGGGATGCCGGGATTTGAACCACCGACCTTCTGCATGCAAGGCAAATGCCTTACCTCCATGTTACCTCGCCGGCCCCTGATTTTCAGCTTTTAATTAAAGTGCAGTATATCTCCTCTCAAAGCTTTCCCCCCTAAACATTATATATTTTCAAAAGCATCATAGATGACACATAGTTCAAACATGTGTGGTCAGAAAAAGGAACTTAGAGGGATGTCCCTAATTTTGGTGATTTCAGAGTCTTCAGTTCCTTTCCCCAGAAGTTCCCCCTGTGATCAGGGGTCTGGGCAGTTCCCCTTAGGGGTGTCTGGAGAAGAACCCACAATTTTATAGGTTGTCTCTGCACTTTTCTGAAAGCTCCCCAGATTTTTTCAGCATGTGACTAGTATGTCACCCCTGAGCATGCATGGCAGGCTGAATATGGATCCTTTAGGCCTGCCTGACCTGGTCCCCAGAATTTATGGAGTTCTGAGAATTGAACCGGATTGGCCATCTACAAGGCAAATGCCCTATCCACTGTACTATTACTGCGTCCCTGTCCCAACATCTCTTAATCTCTTAAGCCCCTGCTCTTCTGCAGGTATCTGAGGGTGCCTCATGCACTGGGCTTGCTGCTGTTTCCTTGCAGGATTCTCCTCCTGCCTCAGGTTCTGCTGTCTGCTGCTGGCTCTGATGCCCAAGATTGCGTGGTGAGCATCGGAGCAGGATCCTCCTGGTGTCAGCACCATAACTGGTCCAGGGGTGAGGAACCAGGATGCTTTGAACAGTGGGAGAACCACCACCCCTCCCCCAGACCCAGAGTCTCCCCCAGAGCAGAGAGACTGGGGCTTGACGTAGAAAAGGCCCCAGGAGGAAGGCGAATGATGATGATGGTTCTTGCAAGTTCTTTTGGATCCATTCTACCCGAGTTGACTCTTTCCATGTGAAACCAGAAAGGCTGTGAAGAGGAAATGTATTTTCTGCGGGCATCCGGAGAACCTTCTGGAAAAGTAACTTCCCTCCCTCTGGAGAGAGGTGCTAGGGGAGCCAAAAGCACAGGAAAAGGCCCCAGCCTCAGTTCTGGCTCCCCTTCCCTTCCTCAGAGCCCCCAGGCTGTATCGATTTCCCCCCTCTGAGATATTTAGCAGAGCTGAAATAAATGAATCCCTCCGCACAAGCCAATATTCGAGGCTGATTGCTGGGGCTAATTGATGTTGCGCTGGGCACTGCCTTGCTTGGAAATTAAAACATTTAACATGGCTCAACGTTAAATCAATTTTTAAATACATTTTCCAGATGCCTTTCATTTCCAGGCGGGTCCATGGAATGGATGACTGACTGGTCGTGGAGTTATCATTGGAGCTTCCAGAAGGAGCCTTTTACATGGGGCTGGTGCTACCTCTCCTGCCCAGATGGTCTGGGCACTGGGGATAGGCCCAGATCAAAGAAAAAGCACAGAGAAGTCAGACTCTAGGTGAACTCAGGGAGCTACTGGCCCAGCCTTAGAGAGGCCAGGCAGGGGTGGGGTAGCCAATTCTTCTAGAAACACCCTGACATGCCCTGGGCTGTCCATTCCGGAAAGCACTCAGGCAAGGGGGCCACATTGATGTGAGGTATTGCCATGACCCAGCAAAGGGGTCCCACCTTCTTCTCCATGGGAAGGCCAGGCTCCCCTTTTCCTGGCCTGAAGCCACAGTCTCATCTGGAGATAAATTGGGAGAAGTAATCTGTGGCCTTGTATCTTTGGGAGGGACCACTTTACAGATGGGGCTGGGGTCTGGTCTGGTTTGTTTTACCTCCTGGTGGGGAAGGGGCTGCTGATGGGTTTGCAGGTTCCCTGGTGGAACCTTTCAAGATTATGGAGCTTATTTTAATTCCCTTCTCTTGGGGTTCTTGTATTGTGTCAGGGAACTGAAGGCAGAGGACAATGAAACTGCCTCACCAAGGTCTAGAGAGATAGTACAAGGGTTAAAGACCCAGTATAATACTTGGTCAACTAGCACCCAGCACTACCAGGCATGATATCTGAGCAGAGAGCCAAGAGTAAGCCCTGAGATCCACCAGGTGCGGCCCCCAAACGGAGAGAAAAATGAAAATAAAAGAAAACAATTTACCCTGGGTCAATCTTTGCCCTGCCATGCTACAGGAGCTCTTGAGCTTCCTCTTCCCTTCTATCTTTAGTTTTTTATTTCAACTACAAATCTATCCCCCACCCCATCTTTGATGAGAATATTGATGCCAAAACTGGTTCATAGCTGAGACCTTCTCAGCAGGCCCAAGACCTCTCCAGGTGCTTGTTGCTTCTTTTCCAATTTCCAGAAGAGGGGGCTGAGCCCAAGAGCTTCTGGATGCTCTAGTCAGGCCTCTCTGAGTGAGTCAGAGATTTGAAGTCCTGTGGGAAGGCAATCCTTTGGCTCAGCTGATAAAGTTAGATCAGAGAACGATTCTGCAAACCCATCCGGTCTCCTCTGGCGGGCGGCCTGGTCTCCTCACAGCACGGATAATTGGTGATTGCCTCAGGCGTAAAGACAAATCGAGCTTATGCCCTGCAGGACCCTCGGGGTCTTGGCCAAAGGCACAGTTTCCTGCATGCAGCAAAGCATCGGGTCACATGGGCAGAGCTGCTCCCCATCACCTCTCAATGTCACCCCTCCTATTGGTGTTGCGAGGCACTGGTGGGTATGGTGCATTGGCCACAGTTTTCTAATCAGTCTGGACCTGAGCTGTTCTGCTTAGAAACTGTTTTGAATTTCCCCCACTCTAATGTCCTTTTGCATAAGCTTTGGCCTACAGGGCCATTCCAGGTACTGCTGAGTCTGGCTCAATGGATGCACTTTTATCCAAATTTTTTTCAAGAAACAGGCTCTGGAAGAGAGGACCAACACAGTAAGCAATATTAAGTATTTACATATCAAGCATTTCTTTGAACTTAAAAGTTCTTTGTCTGTCTTTGCCTCTAGAGGGTCTTTACAAGCATTTCAGGATCAGGAGATGGTACAGAGGTTCAGGCGCCCAACCTGGGTTCAGTCCCTGGCACTCCATCATCTCCAGCATCTTTGGGTACAGTCCCAGAGGCCCCCCAGCACCGCCTGACTGACTCTGGGTATTTTCAGACATGGTTGGACCTAAGCAGTGTTGTATCCTCAGACACACACACCCTCAGTTGAACGTCTGGCTCAGCTGAATATCACCGGGTTGCATCTGAACACCACCTGGAAACTGTCTCCCTCCACCCCAATAATCAAAAAACAACATCCATCTTGCCCTCTTGTCCCTGTATTAAAAAACTGCAGAGTGGCAAGATCAGACAGATCTGCCATGTCTGGAAGCAATACAGAACGAGTTCCAATCCCTGATTCCATCTGAGCAGTCAGTAATCCCTGGATCCTGGATTGCAACGTGTGTGGTTCATTTCATTCTGCTCTGCCTTTCTGCCCCAAGAGTTTCTGAAAGAAACCAGGGTGGCCTGATCCTGGCATTACTGTGTGTGTGGGGAGCTTGATCAATACTGTTCAATTTTTGGTTAGTTTGGAGAGTCACACCTGGTGATCATAAGGCCACTTTCTTGATGCCAGAGTTGCTCCTGGTGGAGCTCAGGGTCCATGCAAAATGTGTCCTCACCCAGGGCTTGAGTGAGGAGGGCATTTACCTTGCATGCAGTTGATCTGGATTCTTTCCCCAGTATACCTGAGCCTGCTCAGGAGTGATTCCTGATTACAGAGCCAGGAGAAACCCCATGAGCATTACCTGGTATGGCCCAGAAAAAAAATATCCTCAGCCTTTGAGCACGCTCCCCAGTTCATTTGCAGACTAGGGTAAGCCATTCTTCCCAGGACCTCTGTGTATGTCCTCGTCTACAATGATGCATCTAAGCCTTTGCCCAAATAAGAAGGTCACTTCTTACAGGCACTCCTTCTGTGCTGGCTGACATGACCCATGGCCGTAGGTTCCCTGAGCTCTCATGACTTCTAACTCTTGGTGGCTTCTTTTCTATGCAGGAGATGGGCTACATATCCTGCCAGTGCCACACCCAACCAGAAGTATCCTGAGCAAGAAATAGTTGTGCTCTGGCCAGTTACAGAGATTTGGGGTTATTTATCACAGCAGTAAAAGTTGACACAGTCTTCAGTCAAGTGTCCTGCTCAGTGCTGATCTGAATAAAGGGAAGATGGTTTGCTTTCTGCCTCTCTTCCTCCTCCAGCTTCTTATTATGTACAATAGCCTCTTTGCAAAGTGTTTCTCCTATACCACTTGAGGATTAACCCTGCCCCTAACTTCTGCACTAATTTATTTCCCATATTTTTGGGGGCTTATACCTGGTTCTGTGCTCAGGTGGTAATGTGGTGCCAGGGATTGAATCCTAGCAGGCTGCAAGCAAGGCAAGCACCTTACCCTTACATTATCTTTCTAGCACTGAGATTTTTTTTTTTTTTGGTGGGGTGGGGAGTGCACACCTGACAGTGTGCAGGGCTTTCACTTGAGTCTGTGCTCAGATCAATCCTAGCAGTGCTCAGGGGACCAGATGTGGTACCAAGATTCTAACAGGGAATGGCCATATGCAAAGCAAGCACCTTAACCCCTAGACTGTCTGGCCCAGAGCTCTTGTTTTTATAAACTGTCTTAATTAACACAGAGAAAAATAACAAAATTGTGTTCAAGTTTTTGCCCTGGTCCCTGGGCTTGTTCTGTAGTTGATTGTCCTCAGAGCCCAGAGATTTGTTCCTCCTACCCCCGGGGGCCTGCCCTATTGGGAATTTGGCCCCAAGCACCTAAATTCTACCTACCTGCCTACTATCTAAGTGTCCATACCCCATTCTCTGAACTGATGACTGGTTCCCTTGGGCAGTGGAGATCACCTCCCACTTTCCTGCCACCAGTTTAATATCAGTAAAAAAAACAATTCCAGGCTGCAGAATTATTGGCTCTGCCGTGTAGTCTGGCTTTGCTCACACCACAGCCTGCTCTTATCAAGCCCCGTTTCTTAAGTGGCATCCAGTAGTGCCTTGTCACAGATTTTGTTTAAAGGTCACTCTGGCCGGCACACAGATAGGGGGCTTGGCTCCATATTGTTAGTGTTGAGTCCACGACAGTCCTGTCCCCGCACACTGGCATGCCTTCTGCCCATACTCAGGCATGGAGAGGAAAGAATAAAAAGGCAGACAAAAGGCATCACGGCTGAGCCCAATCCTGATTCCTGGGGAACCTGCCATTAGAGTTTCCCTCCCTCTGTCCCCTCCCATCTCTACTCCAAAACCCAGCATTCTTGCAGCAGTCTTTAAGAAAACCTTTTTCTTTTTTAAATTGAGATCTTGTGGTTTATAATATCATTACTAATTTTTTTTAATGCTCATAATTCCAACACTAGGGTAGCCACTTCCTTTCCCCAAGGGCCTCAACACTCCTTCCTCTCAATTCCCCAACTCAATTGTGTGGGTCAGTTTTCTCTTTGTGTTGCCTTTGGCCTTTTGCTGCTTTCTTGCTGTGACTCTTTTAGTCCAGCATATATGAGATCATTTTGTGTCTGTTTATCTCCTGACTGACCTCACTCAGCATGTTCTAGTTTCAACCCTGTTCCTGCAAATTGCATAAGTTGGTTCTTTTTCAGAGCACTTACATATCGTTAAGGACTGCCCAAAACCCATCCGCTTCCCAGTAACTGTATGTAGTGGCTGTAGGTGCTTCTGCTGGCTCCAAAATAAACTGTTATCCAGACTCTGGAGAATTGTGCATGTGCATTGTATATGAGCATGCATGTACATGTGTGTCTGTTTCTGTGTGTTCATGTGTCTCTGGGTACACCTGTGCATACATGCAATGTGTGAGCACATATGTGCATGTATCTGTCTTCTATACATGTGTCTGTATGTGCATTCATCTGTGTATGCACATGTGTGTGTGTGTGTGTGTGTGTGTGTGTGTGTGTGTATGTGTGTGTGATGGGTCCCTTCCAGCCTGCTTAGTAGACTGCAGGCCATCAGACTTGCTCTCCCAGACAAGGTCTTTGTTTTAGCAGCTCCAGAGCTTCTTGGGCAGATCAGAGCACTGTTCCCAGAGCCCCAGGGGGGTGCTGTTGTCCCAGGAGAAATTTGTTCTCACTTCTGCTCTCTAAAGCTCAGATCAAGCCGCCTGGCTTCTGATTGATATCCTGGACTCTCTGACAGTCCCCATCCTGAGTCTCTCTCCCTCTCTCTCTCTCTCTCTTTCTCTCTCTCTCTCTTTCTCTCTCTTTCTCTCTCTCTCTTTCTCTCTCTCTCTCTCTCTCTCTCTCTCTCTCTCTCTCTCTCTCTCTCTCTCTCTCCCCCATTTCCACTCTGACAGGTGGAGGTGTGACAGTCATGCACTACTTCTCATAGTCTGAGGACTGGGGGTGCTTGTGACTCCCCAGGAAGACCTCTGGATGGCTTTTTCTTTGTTTTGAGGTGGGGAAAGAGTTTTGGGGTCACACCCAGCAATATCTAGGGATTACTCCTAGCTCTGTACTCAGATCACTCCTGGCAGTGCTGGAGGACCCTGGGCAGTGCCAGAAACTGAAGTGGCTCAGCTACATGTGGGGCAGCTGCTCTCTCAGGCCGTTGAACAGCTCTTTTTTAAACATTAAACAGTTTTTTTTTATTTAGTTCAGGAACTGTGATTCATCAGGTTTTAGAGAGTTGAATTTTAGGCATATGACATTTAAACACCAATCCCACCACCAATGGCAACTGCCATCACTAGTGCTCCCAGATGTTGTCATCCCCACCCTCCAACCCCCACCCCACCCCACCCCCTGACAATTTGCACATCACACATCACAAAGTTGGAGAGTTGCAGCTTAGAGCTCATGTTTTCAGTGTCAATAAACTTTCTGCCAAGGACCAGAGAGGAAACATTTTAAGCTTCATGTGCTATATCTAATCTCTGTCAAGACTATACAGTTTCATTGCTATATAACAAAGAAGAAATAGGCCATCCACAAATGAACATAAGGACACAAACCAGTTACAATAAAAATGTGCCTAGAGAGAAGGGCTGCAGGCCAGATGGACCCTGCGCTTTGTAGTTCCCTGGCTGTAAAACAGAGGGGAGAAGAAAGGTGGTGACTGGGGCTGGGACTCAATGAAGAACACATGTCTGTGAGTATAAGAAACAACTCAATCCCCTGCACCCAAAACAATAGCAATGGCCCACAGAGATCTTTTAAGTAATAGAGCTCTTGCCTAACAAGTGAGGACCCTGGCATTATATGGCACTCCCAAACATTGCATTACCAGGCACAAATCTATTCATTCCACATGCCAATCCTATCAGCCCAGCTGGGTATAGTCCCTATTTTATTTTATTTTATTTTATTTTATTTTTGTTGTTGTCTTGTTTTTGGGCCACACTTAGTAGCGCTCAGGGGTTACTCCTCCTCTGCACTCAGAAATTGCTCCTGACAGGCTCAGAGGACCATAAGGGATGCCCTACCTGTTGTGTTATTGGTTTGGCCCCTATTTTATTTTTATTTATTTATTTATTTTATAAAAATAAGCTTTTTTTTTTTTTTTTTTTCGGTCACACCCGGCAGAGCTCAGGGATTACTCCTGGCTCTACGCTCAGAACTTGCTCCTGGCAGGCTTAGGAGACCATATGGGATGCCAGGATTCAAACCACCATCCTTCTACATGCAAGGCAAATGCTCTACCTCCATGCTATCTCTCTGGCTCCCAAAATAAGCTTTTTAATTAAATCACTGTGAGATTTAATTACAAAGTTGTTCATGATTGTGCACAGGCAAACGGGTGGGTATAAGCACCTTCTAGGCTACAGCTCTCCCTGCACCCAGAAGCTTCTTCTCTTACCTCTTAGACCTGGCCTGAGTGAGGGCTCCTCACTGTTTCCTCTCTTCTGCCTCCAAATTTATATTCTCTTTCTGACATGGCCTCAGTGACTCCAGGCAAAAGTACTGGCCAACCCTGCCTTGATTGGACTGGCAGGCCATCCAGTTTCAAAGGGAACCCCAGGGAAATTCCTCCAGTGCCCTGACTTGGGGAGACACCACTTACGGCTGAATCAGAGACATCCACACTGCCCTCTTGGATCTGACTGGGTTGAAGTTGATGTCATGGAGACATGGAGACTATGAGTCTTATTTTGGCTCTGAACAAGCTAGTCAGGAAATGCACATATAGTCCAAGATCCAAGACACATTTATCACACTGAATTGGGTGTCAGCTTCTAAGACTATCACCACACAATCCCCAATTCCTACTATTCACACCCCAGTCAGCCCTCTTTTCTGAGTCTGGGCTGGATTCAAATGTTTCTTTTTGTTTTGTTTTGTTTTGTTTTGGGGCCACACACAGTGATGCTCAGGGGTTACTCCTGACTATGAGCTCAGAAATTGCTTCTGGCTCGGGACCATATGGGACACTGGGGATCTAACCAAGGTCTGTCCTGGATTGGCTGCATGCAAGGCAAAAGTGCTACCACTGTGCTATCACTCCCCCACCCCCCCCTTTTTTTTTTCCCAAGAGAGGCCACCAGCACTATATATGAAGGTACTGAAACAGGGTGTGTGGTGCTGAAACTTCAACTTAAGGTCTTGGACATCAAGGGATGTGCTCTACCACCTGACCACTCTGTTCTCCAAAGACCTTTTTCTTTGTTTTGTTTTGGGCCACATCTGGGGATGCTTGGGCTTACTCTTGGCACTATGAAAGAGAACACTCCTGGCACTGTTCAGAGGACTGACCATATGGGCTCAAACTCAAACCCTACTACTATACTCTCTAGCCCCTATTTTTAATAACTAAAATAGAGCCAGAGAGATGGCTGTCATCATCTGAGACTGAAATAGAGTGATAAAGGAGGGCCCTTCCTTCTTGCTGGTTCACAATTTCCATTGCCTTATCACTTACCTGCCCAGGGTTAACCAGTTCCATGTTGGAAGCTATTGTGGGCACCCTCTACCGATATGCACAGGGACTGAATCCTGCTAACTACTGCACATTTGAATTGTTTTTTGGGGGGATTGAGAGATAAAGATACATATTCAGGGGCTGCTCAGAGGCTATTCTTTGTCCTGCTCAGTAGGTCCTTTGGAGTTGTTTGGGGGACCATAAGTGGTGTAGCAATGGAGCCTGGGTTTATCAGGTGGCTGTGTGCAGGGTAAAGACCTCTCTCCCATGTTATCTCTCTGGCTGATGTGTGTGCAGCTGAGAGGGCTTCTTGAGATGAACCTAATACCTGCATTGCAATTTGTGTTCTTTCATGGAGTTCATTTGCCTCAACTTTCTCACCCTCAAAAATATGTTGTTATACACTGCCAGGTCTTGGGGTAATTGATTTTCTTCCATTTCCCCTCTTTTTTCTTGTCTCTCTTTTCTTTAATGGGAAGATCTGGATGCCAAGGATCTAATTAGGGTTCTCATACATAAAGGCAAATGTTCTGCTGCGCCTCCCTGTGCCTGGGGATTAACTGTTAGATGTCAAAAAATATCAAATACAGTAAGCTCATATAATATTTCTTGAAACATTATTTTGTTATATTATTATTGTTTATTTTTAGTGGGGGGCTACACCTGGCAATTATTAGGGTTTACTTCTGGCTCTGCAGTCAGGAATCACTCCTGGTGAAGCTCAGTGGACCATATACGTCCTGGGGATTCAATCTCCGTTAGCTTCATGAAAGGCAAGTATGTTCCTTGCTGTACTATCTTTCCAGTCCCAACATTATAATATTGATGAGAGAAAGAGAGAGGGAAAAAAAAAAAGCACCAACAATCCTCATCAAAGTGAAAAGAAACACATTATTCACTTTTGTTATGTGTCATTTCATAAAAGTTGTAGTGTTAGGCCCAGGAAGATGGCTTTGTGCATAATCAATCCTAGGCTTGCACATGTGAGGCCGTGATTTTTGTCCTGCACTGAGGTTGTGATTCTGGGTGTCACATGTGTGTGACACCAGAGGGCACTGCAGCCAAGTGTTCTAGCACTGTCACAAGTGCCCTGGACATGAAACAGTGGTGGCAACCACAAAGGGAAAAGAAGGCAGAAGGGAGAATCCTATTTCTTGACAAATGTCAACATTCTTCAGAAACCAAATGTGCAGATTCCTAGAGCTGTGAATGACGTTAAGACTTGGCTGCAATGATCTAGATTTTAGTGATGATTCCGAGGGGGTGCTCTGGAGCAGGAGACTGGACCAGCTCCCAAGGAAGAACTAACAAACCAAATTTTCATCATTTCTCTGCATCTTCACCTTTCTTCACACTTGGGGATCCTCTTTTGAAATCCCTCTTCAATTTTGTAATGCCCAATTTCCTTTGCTATTTTTTTTCCTCCAGGTTTCTGGTTCTCTCTGTCCATTTTGCAGGCAATTCTAGATCCTTTTGAGGTTTGCAACTCCAAATGGTTGCCCAACTTCAGTGATCATTTGACAAAAAAAAAAGCCCCAAAACAAAGAAGCACTCCTTTGTTTATCCAGGCTACCTTCCCTGGGGAGCTGTGTAGGTTAAAGACCTATAAAAATCAGTTACAGTTACATAAATCTTTGTTTCCTCTTGCCTCTATTGATATTCAACAGCTTAAAACTCTTGAAAAAATAAAGACATGACAATAATTTAATATAACAAAGACAATGCCCCTGTGATAGTGCTCACATCAAACAAACTTGTCCCTTGTGATGAAGAAGTGCCTTCCACAGAAGAAAAGCTTTTCCAACCCTCTGCTTTTTGACATTTCTATGCTAGACAAGAAGGCTGCAGCAGAATTATAGTTAGCGGTGTTGTTAGAAAAAAATACGGGCTAGCAAAGAACACCAGAACATGTATCATTGAACTTGAAATAATTTTAGTGGCTGAGGCTGTGAAATAATCTCAGGGAACATGAAGAGAGGCAGAAGAATTTCTTGCTTTGCAGCTTCTGTTTCAATTGCTTCATGCAGGCCAAATCCTAAGAAAGCTAAGACTCAGTGAACTTAAAAAATGTTCGTGTTTACATCAGGGGCTTTAATGTGAGATCCAAGATGTCAGCAAAAGGACTCTGAAATAATTGCAGTAATGGTTTTAAAAATGCAAATGCCAGGACCACGGGTTATGTAGAAACACAAGGGAATGTGGCCATGGCTGATGTCCATGCCGATGGGGCCACACACAGCTCTTGGCTGGATCCTTACTAGGATTTTCTAAATCTTCTCTCTCAGATTTGTCTCTTATGGGTCTGTTTTCCATTCTATATTCAGAAGGTAAGTTGGAGCATTCCTTAGAACAGCCAAAAGCAACACATGTGTCCATCTACTGATGAATGGCTGAACCAGTGGGGCTCACCCATAAAAAGGAATGAAACACAGATGCTGCTGCAGGTTGGTTAGATCTTGAAAATATCATGAGAAAGAAACCAGAGTCAAGAAGCTTTTATGGTTCCACTGATGGGAAATATCTAGAATTCTTAGGAGCAGAAGAGAGATTTGTGGTCATCAGGATTTTAGGGCTGGAGGAATGGGGAGTGTCTGTGAGTTGAGGAGTTCTTTGGGGAGGACAATGAAAATGTACACTTGTGCTAATGGTTGTACAGATCTGTGTTCCAACTGAGAAAATCCATTGATGGGCATACTGCCCTCTAAAAGAGTGAATTTGTGGTAGGTGAACCTGACACTCTCCAAATGAGTGAATTGTGGGGTAGAAGAACTACATTTCAGTTACAGCTGTCAAACACATGGATGAAGAAGTTGAAGAATCATTGGATTATCCAGTTCCTGCCTAGTCTTCAGGAGGAATAAATGCACATCCAAGACAAAACTGTTCTTAACAACTAGGAAGCACACAATGGCATTTTTAGCAACCCATGAGAGTGTGTGTGTGTGTGGGGGGGGGGGCGGATATCCTAGTATATATGTGTATGTGTGTGGATATCTCTGTGTACATTTTCTCCACATTGTTAGGTAGTGCTGCAGACTCCATGGGCAACTTATAATTAGCTCAGTTCCATCATTGTCTTCTCAGAGAAATATCAGCTTTTACAGGTGAATGGCTTGGTCTTAGATGACTGGAGTCCCCCAACTCTCTCCACAAGTCAGTGTCTTTCTTTACATTTTTTTTTTTTTTTAGTTTTTTAGTGCTGGGATCCTGTGCTTGCATCCTGTGCTTCACACGTCCAGGCACATAGGTGACCATTGAGTCACAGGCCTGATCTTAATATTTAAATAAATTTGAGGTAATTTTGTACCTACTTGCAAGGAATGCTGTTATGGCAGAAGAGGTTATTGGGGACTTGTATTATTTATCTGAATTAGAGACAAGTCATTTTACTTGAGGATTTGTCTCTGATGACCTTGTTTTCTTCCTTAGAGAAATAAAAAAAAAATGCTTTCTACAATGTCTTGTGTGATATTCCAGCAGAATTTGAATGTGTATATGCGGATTTTAAGGCTGATTTGGAAATTAGCACTGGAATATAGAAAAGAAACTGACTTGATTTGAAATAGTCTCTTTTCTTCTTTTTGATTTATTGGTAACTAGGAGTTGATTTATCCCTAAGTAGTTCAAAGCCTTTTCTGTTTTAGCTTGGGGAATAATGTTTTTCCTCTTTTCAAAGATGTAATATTTTTGTTAACAGTACAGAAAGATAACAAAGATAAGAACCTTGGGGAGGGCTTTGAAGATAAAATAGGATTTGGAATTGGACATCCCTTGGAGTGAATGGAGCAATCTCTAGGTCTGGATTGTCTTGATGCTAGGTTTATTTGTTTAGGAGATTTCTTTACTTAATCTCAGGTGCATGCATGATAATTTCTCAGAGCAGAGAGCTGAACAAACCCTGTTTGACTTAGACATCTTTCAAAGGCATTTACCATTGATCTCAGGGCTGACTAAGCTTAGTTTCTCACATTGCTTGGAAGAAAGCAGGAATGATTGTCTTGTTCCCTCTCCAGCTCAGAAAGCTGGGCCCATTTTTTATAAATACCTGATAGGACCTCAGAAGCTTTAGGCCAGTGGTCTTTCAGGAGGGTGGGAAAGGAAGGGGTGGAATTAGGGAGATAAGCTTTTTTTTTTTCTTTTTCTTTTCTTTTTTTTTTTTTTTTGTGGTTTTTGGGTCACACCCGGCAGTGCTCAGGGGTTATTCCTGGCTCCAGGCTCAGAAATTGCTCCTGGCAGGCACGGGGGACCATATGGGACGCCGGGATTCGAACCGATGACCTCCTGCATGAAAGGCAAACGCCTTACCCCATGCTATCTCTCCGGCCCCGGAGATAAGCTTTAATATAGGGGAACATCTGGAAAAGTGGCTGGTGTAGAACTTCAGGCTTTGTGGTGGATCTTGTAACAGAGAGCTTGATCCTGATGTGAGGAGGATGGAGATAAAGGCTCAAAGTGTCCTGCCTGGGACTGGAGTAATGGTAAAGAGGTAAGGGTGTTTGCTTGTTTGTGTCTGATTCAGTCCCCGGCATCCCATATGGTTCCTGGAGCACTGCCAGGAATGAAGCCTGAATGCAGGGTCAGGACTAAGCCCTCAGCATTGCCGGGCATGACCACCTCCCTCCAAAATTAAACTGTTAATGCCTGCTCTGGCAGGCAACTCTCAGTATAGTAGGCACGATGGTTCACTAAGGCATGTGTTTTAGGACTTTTGTGCCAAGAACTATGGGAGAATACAAGGGTGGTGGCCCTTTGGGTCCTCAGTGAACATCTCATGATTTAGGTTGGGAACATGGGGGAAGGTCCTGGGATTGGTTAGCTTTATGGAAGGTGCTTACTGTGGAGTAGAATGTCTCAGAGTATCAGATAATCTTTGCCACTAGACCCAGGGAAGAGTAGTGCCATTTAGTTTCTGGGGCAAAGGAATGGAAACCCACAATCTATGCATGGAAACTTTTTTAAAATAAAAATTTATTTAAATAAACTTGATTTGCAAATTCTTGATAGTTGAGTTTTAAACAAATATTTCAGCACCAATCCCACCACCAGTGTCAGTTCCCACATCATTGTTATCATACTCCATCATAGCCTATCTCCCACTCTCACTCCTTGCTTTTCTTTGTAAATTTACCATATTTTCTGGCGTATAAGACAACTTTTAAAACAAACAAAAAAAAAGCCAACCGAAATCGGGAGTCGTCTTATATGCCGAGTATATCCCGAAAAATGTTTCAATATGCCACTAAATGAAAATTGTCTGAATATTGCCACAAAATGAATTTTCCAACTCGATCCTGCACCAATCACTGCAAGGCTTCTCGGACCACCTCTCTAACTCAGCCAATCCAAGCAGGCTTTTTATGCATGCAAATTAGACAATGTTCTGGACCCGATCTACACTGTCAAAAGCCTGCTCAGATTGGCCAGAGTCAGAGAGGAAGTCTATGACAGTATAACCTTTGAACCTTTGCTTGTTGTGATTGGCTCACTGTGGTACATACAGTTGCAGCACAGGAACGTTCTGTCTGATACAGCGAATATAGGCCTACCCCTATGTTTTAACTGCAAAATTAGGGGGTCATTTTATATGCCCAGTCGTCTTATACGCCGGCAAATACGGTATTGTTTTTTTCCCCCAATTTTTATTATAACACCATGATCTATCATCCATCTATTATGTTGTTCATAATAAAGTAATTTCAGGCATTAAGTATTCAAATACCAATCCCACCTCCAGTGTGACCTTCCCTTCACCAGTATCCCCAGTCACTCACCTATTACTATAGCTGCCTCCATGCAGACACAAACATATACATTTCTTGTCACAACAAAGGCAAATGGAATGATCAAATATTAGATCAACACAGGTCAATTTGAAGTGATTGTTATTTGTCTTCATGGAGTTAGTAAAGTTAATGTCTAAGGATTTACTGGGCTGTGGTGCTAGTTGAACCTTCTGTGCTGCTGGTTAGGCTCACTGAGGTGGGAAAATTACTGTGTAATTCCCCTATCAGATTTCCTGTGGTACTACTGGCTGATACTATAAGATATTGAGGTGTCACTCTGCTGCTTGCAACCGTATAGTCTAAGAATTATAGATCTAAAACAAATTAGGTGGCTTGGAAGTTTGATAAGGTTAAGTAGAGAAGCGGTGCTGTTTCTGTCAGAGGGTGTTAAGGGGTGGTGTTGGGCTGCTGTAGTTCATGCAGAAGAGGAGAGAATTGCTTCCTTCCTTTCTGAGAAAACTACCAAGCTATCAGCCTGCACTGGACTACCAGGGTGGTATTGGTGGCCATCATTTTCCTTCTGGAACAGAACTGGGCCATTTTTCTGCAGGGAGATGGAGGAGGTAGGCGGGGGCTGCCCAGGTCTCCAGTTGTGGGTGGCAGCAGGAGGGTTTGACTCCACCCCATTTGTGCATGAAAGTATGTGTATTGTGTCTTTCGGGATTTTATTTCTTTCTTTTATTTTTGTTTTTGGGTCACACTTGGCAATGTTCAGAGGTTACTCCTGGCTTTGCTTTTAGGAATTACTTCTGTAGTTCTTGGGGGGGGGTCCATATGGTTTGGCTATGAACAAAGCAATCTCTGGATTTTCATAGAACTTGCATTTTAATAATTTGCAAATCATACTTTCTTAAAGTAAATAGAAATACAATTAGAGTTTTAAAATTGGATGGCCTTAATTAATTTGTTTTGTTTGTTTGATTTGGTACCACACCTAGGATGTTCAGGGACTAACTATTACCCTGAGCTCAAGAGTGACTTCTGGCTGTGCTCAGGGAACCAACCATATGTAATACCAAGGATTCAAACCTAGGTCAGATGTATAGTAGGCAAGCACCTTATTCCCTGTCCTATCTCTCCGATCTGTCTTAATTCATTTTTATGTTTATTTTTTAAGTGATAACCTCTTGGGCCTTAGAGTACAGAAATACCACCTATCTTGCATGAGTGAAGCCAGTAAGGCTTTGGAATTCAATTTCTAGCACCTCCTCCCTCATATGCATTAGTGTGACCTTGGCAGTCCTTCTACTTGGGATCCCTTATATCAGAAGAAAGAGTGTGCTCTCTGTTGCACCATGGTCCAGTGTGTACCAGCACTCCAAGCAAAGGTGTGCAACCCCCCCCAGTTAACACTCTAACCAAGAATGCAAGTGCCATAGCTGAGTGTGGATCACTCATGATCATAATAGAAAGAGCAACAAAGCGGTAGAGGAAGGAAGGAAACATCCTATAATGGCTCCTTACCTAGTAATCAGGCGAGCTCTCAAAATGGAACAGATGTTTTCAGCATTCCAGCATCCCCAGTGATGTATTTACATGGTCAGTCTCAGGAAACTCATTTGGCATAATAATATTCCAATGGATCTTAAAACTTTATTTCCTAATCCCTTAATTGATTTAGGGAGTTATTCAGAAACTGTCAGAACAAAACACACACATTGGGATGTATAGCCCAGGAAGTTGCAGTGAGAAGCTAGGAGAAGAACCAACAGCTTCTATTCTAGAACTTTCCATGATGCTGTCTTTTTAGTGTAAGAAGCCAACATGAGATTCGTGAGTTTCTTCCTCATGGAGACTCTGGGAGAAAACCCTGTATCAAAACGAGTGTAGCCTTCACTCCTAGGGGCAACTTCATTCTCCATTTATTTGTGCAAATGGACCAGCAACCATGATGGGAACTGTGAAAACCTGCCTGGCATATTCTGTCTCATCAAAACTAATAAAAGATGAGGAACTGCTAAATAAGCCCTCAGAATGAAAGGCCCTGTAGAGAACAGAAGGGGACCCAGCTCTTTATTCAGCTTTGCAGAGAAAATTATCCAGGACAAGAAATTTGATGGAAATCGAGGGCCTGGTGGACTGATAAGAAATAAACACTGTCTGGCACAAAAAGCAGAGAAAGGTCCAGCACAGGTGGAGGGACAATAGCAAAACCATAAAGGGTTGAGCTGAAGGTGTGGTACACAAAGGAGAAAATCCTGAGTTTTATGTTCAACGTGACCCGTTCTTGGTCTCCGGGCATTATCCCTTCCAGTCACCCCACTACTTGTAAAAGCAGGCTTCAAGGCCAAGACTTCTGTGGGATGTGGGAGACACCAGAAGCAAGGGCTTGAAAAGGGGGATTCTCTTCACATTCCAGACTCCCTTCTTTCTCAGTCCCAGCATTGTCTATTTGACCAGTAAAGCCAGTTCTAATGCATCTGCTTCTCTCTCTCTCTCTCTCTCTCTCTCTCTCTCTCTCTCTCTCTCTCTCTCTCTCTCTCTCTCTCTCTCTCTCTGTCTGTCTCTCTGTTTCTTGCAGGGAATAGCGGTGCTCAGTGGCATCTGGAAAAGTTTTCAGCCAACCAGGGTGGTCATTTGCTGCTTTTTTTTTTTTTATATCTTCTTTGGTGTCACTTAGGCCTCCCTCTTAACCAATTGTTCTCCCTACTAGATAGCAGAGGACTCACACGATCCCCCACTTCTTGGTTTGCTTCCTACCTCCCCTGTTCTTTGAACACAGTCTCAGGAAACCTCAAGCCAATTTCTTTCTTTTTTGGGGGGTGGGTTTGGTTTTGGGGGCACATCCATTTGACGCTCAGGGGTTATTTCTGCCTATGCGCTCAGAAATCGCCCCTGGCTTAGGGGGACCATATGGGGCAACGGTGGATCGAACTGTGGTTCGTCCTACGCTAGCGCTTGCAAGGCAGACCCCTTACCTCTAGCGCCACCTTCACGGCCCCCCCAAGCCAATTTCTATCTGTTAAAGTGCATCCCTTTATTGCAACCTTCAAAGATGCTCACATGGCCCAAGATTCCACCCTTTCTGCCTGCCTAAGTCCCAGGTGGTGCCATCCCAGCCACTATCTTGGTTTCTTTCTTCAAACCTTCATCCCTCTACCTTAGCTAGGCTGACCTGTGGTTTCCATGACTACCTCCTCTCCTTCTTGGACAAGCTCCTCTCTTACCTTGTTTCCTCTATTGAGAACTGATCTTCCATTTTGTCCCAGGGACATTAGGTATCTTTCAGAACTGCCCTGTCCCCTCTAAATTCAGATTAAAGCCCTGTCTCCCAATTGGAGAGCATCAAGAGATGACACTGTGAGGGGTAGTTAGAATGAGTCAGCTGAGGTCCTGTGATAGGCCTGAGAGGAAAGCTCTCTTCCTCTCCCTGCTCTCTGCCCTTTGAACACCCCCTGAGAAAGGTGCTGTCTACAACCTGAAAAAACAGATCCATTCCACAGTGCAACCATGCAGGTCTCCTGCCCTGCTTACAGGTTTCCTGCACCAGAACTTTGGGAAATGCGTTTCTGCCACATTTAAGGCTCCTAGTTTACGCTATTTTATTATAAGCCACCTGAATAGTCTAAGGCCAGATCCTATCCTTAAGCATCAGTTTTCAAATACTCCAAATTTAAGTAGTTCTCCTGACTCACGTAGAATATAGTATATGACCTTAATAAATGAAAACAAAGCAAATTTTAAACACCAAAAGTTAAGAGATATATTTTTCTTTGGAAGGATTTTTTTTCCCAAAAAATGTCACTGTGCCTGTATAATTATTGATTTAGTAACTGAATCTCTCAATGAGATCCAAAGTTTCACATGGTCAGGACCTTGTCCTTATTGTCCCCCAAGATATATCTAGGACCCCACCCTCACAGTGGCTTTCATGTGAGTAGGCTCTCAATCAACATAAGTAAAGAGATACATATATAAAGGTTTGTTGGTTGCTCAGGGTTAGTTTATACATTTCCTTTCTTAAAGAGCTCTTAGGGCAATGAGGAACTTTCAACTCAAAGGCATCAACATCAGGAGCCTGAGTGATAGTACAGTGGGGAAGTCGTTTGTCTTGTATGTGGCAGACCTAGTTCCAATTCCCAGCATCCCATATGTTCCCCCAGCCTGCTAGGAGTGATTTCTGAAGGCCACTGAGTATAGACCCCCTCCCCATTTAAGCATCAAAATCAGAGGTGAAAACTTGAAATTAGTGGCACATGCCATGTCCCGAAGAAGGGCCTGCAGTGCCTGATGTTTCTGAGTTCTGAGATCTCTGGGATGTGGCATTGCTGCTGAGTTTGCTACCACGGACTTGACCCTGAAGATGCCAAGAACACTGCCAGCCACGACTAGCAATTGAACAGTGAACAGCAGCGTCAATCTTCAAAGCCGGAGATATTCTTAGATGCTTATTTTTGTAATTGGCTTTATTATGGAGTTGCTAAAATGGGCCCGAGCCATATGGCTCTCCATGGAGCAAAGTCTGAGAAAGGATGGCAGGGAGGGATGGAAACCCAGTCCCGACGGAGACTTTGGGAAATCACTGGTTGACTTCGGAGGCAAAACTCTAGTGTTTTGTTTTCTTTTCTTTTGCAGCTCTAAAGAAAAGTGTTGGCCGGGAGCAGGACAATGAGACAGACAATCAAACAAACAGATTTTAAAAAATGGCTTGTTTCTTCACTCAAGGTCAGTTCGGAATCACAGTGCAGAGGTGACTGTAATCATAGGCAATCCGGAATGGTTGAAATGATGTTGGGTCAGAAGGAGGCAGCCAAATTGAACCAGCAACCCCCCTCTCCGTTAAGCGAGCAGGCACCTCAATGAAGCTTGGAACGTGGACCTGCACATTTGGGGTAAGGGTATCCAGGCCTTTGATAAAGGGGACCAGTTTATTCAACTTCTATGAGTCAAAAGGGGCATGATGCTCAGTGTTCAGTGGCGGGGCCATGAACCAAGGCCTTTCCCATGAGATTGAATTTTGTCCCTTGCCTAACAAGCATCCCATTTACCACTTGGTTCCAGAGATGTACTGCGTGTGCCCCGGAAGCACTCTGACCCCGAAGGTGAGCACAGAACTGAGCCTGATGTGCAATTCCCGGGCACCTGGACGGAAACCAACTTTTCTGGTGCAGAGACATCGCCCTCACAGGGTCTGGCTAAGGATACTCTTTCAGGGAATTTTTATTTCATTTTGTTTTTCCTGATGGCAGGGAATTTATTCATTCATCAGGACAATTAAACAACTCTAATGATGCTCTTTTTAGAAAGATGTAATTGCATGCACATGGTAAAAGTGGAAGCGGCGCCAATTTGTTCAGTGAAAATGGTCTGCCGCCTCAGCAGCAAGCACCGTGCCAGTGTTCCGAGGCTCCTTCCAGAGGTTTCCATGCCTCTCTGGGCCTGCATGCGTGTACATCCAGTTCCTTTCAGAGCAACACCGCGGTAAGCACGCTGTGTTCCCTTCAAAGACTTTTTTTTGGGAAGTGAAATTCTCAAAACAAAGTTAACCATGTTAAAGCCTGTAATTCAGCAGCATTTCGTTGATTCATATTGCTGCGTGGCCATCGCCTCTGACAAGTTACCAAAACATGGTGCTTACACCCTGTCTTTATTTTCTGCACTTAACAATAGACCCTGGAGATGATTACACAGTAGAAAGTTAAATGGGGGGGGGTGAAAAAAAGAAAGTTAAATGGCCTGGCTCCCTCTGTCCCTCCCACCCTTCCTTTCTTCCTCCCTCTAGCCCAGGGGTCTCAAACTCAATTTACCTGGGGGGTCTCAGGAGGCAATGTCGGGGTGAGGCAGGGCCGCATAAGGGATTTCACAAAAAAAAAAGTCTTCAAACGTCATTATTAACAGTTTTAACTATTTCTTCTGAACATGAATAGAACATTGAGTGAAGATCATGAACAGTTCTTCTGAACATGGCATCTTTTGCCTATTCCTTGCTGCCAGAGACTTGACAGCGCTTCTCACAAATCTGAACCACATTTGGCTTTAGAGAGGAAACAGTTGAGACCCTCAGTATGGCTTGAAGATGATCATCATTAAGTCTAGACCTGTACTTTGACTTATTAAAGTTCAATGTGAAGAATAACTTTTCACACAAAAAGGCACATGGTGCACTTGAACATTCGGGAAAGCTCAGGGAAGCTGGGGGGCAATTCTCTCCCTCCCTCCCTCCCTCCCTCCCTCCCTCCCTCCCTCCCTCCCTCCCTCCCTCCCTCCCTCCCTTCCCTCCCTCCCTCCCTCCCTCCCTCCCTTCCTTCCTTCCTTCCTTCCTTCCTTCCTTCCTTCCTTCCTTCCTTCCTTCCTTCCTTCCTTCCTTCCTTCCTTCCTTCCTTCCTTCCTCCCTCCCTTTCTCCTATCCTTCCTTCCTTCCTTCCTTCCTTCCTTCCTTCCTTCCTTCCTTCCTTCCTTCCTTCCTTCCTTCCTTCCTTCCTTCCTTCCTTCCTTCCTTCCTTCCTCCCTTTCTTTCTCCCATCCTTCCTTCCTTCCTTCCTTCCTTCCTTCCTTCCTTCCTTCCTTCCTTCCTTCCTTCCTTCCTTCCTTCCTTCCTTCCTCCCTCCCTTCCTTCCTCCCTCCCTTCCTCCCTCCTCTCCCTCCCTCCCTCCCTCCTCTCCCTCCCTCCTTCCCTCTTTCTCTTTCTCCCTCTTTCCTTCCCCTTTCTACCAGACTTGGAAATGCTCTCAGATCCTCCTTTCAGGAAGAGTTTGATGCCCAGTTGCTGAACTTTTTTAGGGTGTCACTCAGCTGTTGAACTGGGGATACTTCTGTGACAGTGCTCTCTCCCCACACCACCATGCCTAAACAGGATGGCAGTGTCAAGACCCAACTATTTCTCTAATGGGCAATCTTGGCTTTTTATTTTTATTTTTTCTGGGCTGGGTACAATACTGCTTAGTTCTAAATTCTGCATTAATGGCATCCTCCTGTTAAATCTTGCCCCCTCCTCCTTTCCTTCACAGATAAACCTTTCGCACTTTCTTTTTCTCTGCATCTACTTCTTGAAAATCTATTCAACATATTTCCATATGCTTTATTTCATGTACTCATTTTTAATTGATCTCTACTGAGGCTGCTTCCAATAGCAGCTCCTGATTTTTACTATTACAAAATACTGAGTGCAAATCCTTGCACATATGTCTTCACACACATGTGCTAGACTCTCTGAGATCAAGTTGGGGGAGTCAGTTTAAATTTAATAGTATGAATGTGCATCACTTAACTACAGACTCTTCCCAGGAGGCTGTACTGGGTCTTGAACTGGACCAGATTGAGAGGAAGGAATTATTTTCCCACATTCTTGCAGACAGAGAATGTGATCATATTGAACAATATTCCTGGGTTGGAGACAGCTCAAAGAGTAGTGCACAGCCATTGAATACAGGAGGTCCTGGTTCAATCTTTGGCATTGCATGGTCCCGAGTACTATGCAACTCAGAGAGAGAGAGAGAGAGAGAGAGAGAGAGAGAGAGAGAGAGAGAGAGAGAGAGAGAGAAGGAGGGAGGGAGGGAGGGAGAGAGAGCTAGGAATAGCCTTTAAGCACTGCCCAAAACCATCTTCCCAAACAACAACAAAATGTTCCCAATTTTATATATGAAAAAATTGTCATTGAATTCTATTTATTATGAATGAAGCTAAACATATTTTCAATGGATTTACAAATGGTGGCAACAGGGCTGAAGGTGCTTGTTTAGCACACAGACAACCCGGGTTGAACCCTGGCATCTAATATGGACCCCCAAGCACTGCCAGGAGTGATTCCTGAGAAAAGAGCCAAAAGTAACCCAGGTATGACACAAATCAAAACAAAAAGTGAAGGCAAGTTTGGGCTAGAGCAATAGCATAATGGCTATGGAGCATGCCTTACAGCTGACTCAGGTTCAATCCTCAACCCAGGTTCCCTGAGCACACTAGGAGTGATTCTTGAGAGCAGAACTAGTTAAGTATCACCAGGGGTGGCTTTAAAACAAACAAAATGATGGCTAGCAAAGGAAAATGTTATTTCAGGTTAAAACCAGTAGTGTATATAGAGAGTTTACCCTGGAATTTAAAGAAAAAAAAATAATGCTTGAAAACAAAGCTCTGTTTGTCAAAGGTGACCTTGTGCCAAGTCCCCAGATATCTTTAGATACCAATTCTCTGTACCTTTGCTGTTCAGGAAACTGGAACAGAAAGTCCCTCACAATGAGCTAAGGGAGATTTTCTTCAATGCAGGGAAGATTATGTCCACCTGTGTAGGGAATTGACTGAGTACTGAATCTGATTATGATAAGGCATTCTGGATGCGTTTATTTTTTTTTACTCACCTCTCTGGATGCTTTTAGAATAAACAATGAGTTAAAATAATTTAGTTTTATGAGTTAGTTGTCAGAATGTCATTCCTGTCATCCATTACACTCAGCCTCAGCAAGATAAAGGTTTGTGCTGAAAATAGTCCCAAATCCTCCATTTCTGAAATGTACTCTGTAGTGAGGACCAAGTTCTCATCTCTAATCTAATGGCTTTGGGGGAATAGGACCAGGAGGAATTTGTCTTGTCTGATAACAGGACTGTATGGGAGGAAGCAGAGAAATTCAGATTTAAGGTTTGGTCCCAGATCCCAGATCCCAGGTTGATGTGTTTTTCCCATTCTATCTGAATGATGCTCTGAGACTCATCTTCCTTTCTGGATGCCTGGGAAAGAGGGAATCTGGGGAGGTATAGTTGTGAGCCTAGATATTGAGCTGTAATGAAATCCTCAGTGAAATGGCTCCAAAGCATGATTGAAACATTTGCCCTGGATTCCACGTCAGTTTGGTCCCAAGTTGGATGCTTGTTCATCGGTTCCAGGAGTTTTGCATCTTCTGTCTCAGCACTTTGTCAGCCCTGGAGGTTGTCTTTATTCATGTGATGGGAGCTGACTCATCTGTATGGCACCTTTGTTCCGACTCACAGGAAGGGTGAGCAAGAGGGCGTTGGACCAGCCATTTCTTTTTTAAGCAAAGTGAGGAAGATGCAGTTATATCATTTACTCTCACACTTCTTTGGTGAGAATTTAGTCATAGGGCCATCCCCAGTTGCAGAGAAGTGAGAATCGGGTAGGATGGCCATGTGTCTTGTGAAAAATCCCATCAAGAAGTACAAAAAAGAAGTCTACAAGGAAAAAAAGAGAGGGACAAATGTTGGGGGACATTTTGCTATCCCTATCAAATGGTTCAGAACCCAAAAAAATGATGGTCCAGGAAAGGCAATAATTCTTTGCTTGTCTATCACTTGTACTTATTTTAAGCATTCTGACTGAATGAAGGAATGGGAAAATACAGAGGAAGAAGAGGTGGCATCTTTTTTTTCTTTGATCTTTCCTTTTATGAGTTTTGGAGCAAACTGATATTATTCAGGGTTTACTCCCAGCTCTGAGCTCAGGAGTCACTGCTGGAGGGGTTTGAAAATATTCTGGATTGAACTATATTGGCCACATGCAAGGCAAGTGTGCTATCCACTGTACTACCTCTCTGGCCCCTCCAATACATTTTCTTTCCTTAGAAACTTCTGTCAGAATATATCTGTATCTAACTTGGGAGCTATTTTGTATCCAGAAGATAATTAGTATGGCATCTGTTACATGCTAGGCATCTGGGTACTGGATGCTTAGAGTCCCAGGAGCTTGAGTGGGCAGGGTTTTATTTTTTGTTTGTTTGTTTTTGTTTTTTGAGAGAAGCAAACCTGGCTTTAGAGGAAGCAGATTTTAAATAGCCTCATAGCTAGATCATAAATTTTTCCTAGGAAGAAAAATTCATTTGGGTCTAATTTATATTAGGGATTGATGGAGATTTTGAAGGAAATTTAAGCTGAGATCTAAAAAAAAAAATAGACATGTTTATAGTTGCTGATGAAAGGCAAAGGGAAATAGTGTTCAAGGTAGAATAGAATGGTGACCACGAAGGAAAGAGAGAAACTCTAGGGGCACAGGTAGGGGAGATTGCTTATACTGCTGTAAGCCTTTTGCATCAGCTTCTGTTACTGGCAAAGCTGTCCCCAAATGAAGTGACTTGAAATGACAGTAATTCATTGGTTCACGAGTCAGCAGATTGGCAAGTTCATAAAGATTTATTTTTCTTTATTTTTTTGTTTTTGTGCCATACCTGGCAGTGCTTACTCCTGCAGAATCAGGCTTACTCCTGATTATGCACTCAAGAATTACTTCTTGCCAGCCCAGGGGATCATATGGGATACCAGGGATCAAATCAGAGTGGGTTATGTACAAGGCAAATGACCTACCTATTGTACTATTGCTCTGGCCCCAATAATTCTGAGATTTACATTAAACTTATCTGCATGATTTTTAAGTTCTAGAATGAGCCCACTTTTGCTTCTCCCTATGCTTCTGAGAGTAGATAGCTGGTGGCTGGTGCACTCAAGCTCTATTCTCCCCCTGGTTTTTCTCCTCCACAAGGTTAGCTCAGGTAGTGAGCTCATATGGTGGCAGAATTCTAAGAGTAAGTAGAAGCTGCCAGACCTCAGGAGACAGGCTTCAAAGCCACTTTCTTACTTTAGCAGCATTCTGTTGGTCAAGGCAGGTTGCCCAGCCAGACAAAGAAAGGGGTGAAGAAATATACTCCAGTTCTTGAAGAAACAAGTTGAATATTCACATTGTGTTGGGCAGATCCAGGAAAGGAGACACTTGAGGCAATTTTTACAATTAAGTAAGGAATTTGTGTGATTGAAAAATATAGGAGATTTTTAAGTAGGAACTAGAGGGCTGGAGCAATAGAAGAATGGGGAAAGCATTTGCCTTGCAGGTTGCCCAATGGGAATTAACCCCTAGTACCCCATAAGGTCACCAGATCCTATCAGGAGTGCAGAGCCAGGAGTAAGTCCTCGTCACTACCAGATGTGGCCCCAAACAAACAAACAAGCAAAAACCAAAAAAAAAAAAAAAGTAGAATTTTTTTTTTAAATCAGGGCATATGGTCAAAGTGATTTGTGCTAACACATGGTGGTAATGGAAACCTTTGAGAGCATGTCCCTTTATCATGTCGGTTGTGAGCACTGGGATCCAAGACCTGTGGTGGTCTTGCTCCCAGAACTGGACATAGTGTCCACCTGCCAGTTCAGCTGCCTTGACTGGAAACAACCATAAACTTCCTGGTCTTTGGTGCCTGCAGGCTTCTCAGCGAGATGCTGTGGAGAGGGTTTGTCAAGACAGCTTAGCTTGTTTGGAGTTGCAAAGCTAATGCCCTCACCACAAGCTGAGCTGTGAAGAGTTCCAGATTTTCATAAATTATAATTTGTTTGTTGGGCCTGGAGGGGGTCTGGAAAGCCTGTTGCCACCTCTCTCTCTCTCTCTCTCTCTCTCTCTCTCTCTCTCTCTCTCTCTCTCTCTCTCTCTCTCTCACACACACACACACACACACACACAACATAGGCATGCTTACCCCAACTGGCATTTATCTTCAGAGCATCTTTTCGAGGAGTATTTTACGAAGTGTGGTGCTAGTGGTAGAGCTCACTGATACATCTTTTAGACTCTGTGAAGCCTCCACCTTTCTCTATGAAGGTTCTGTCAGAGAAACTGGAAAGAAACAGAAATACTTTCTTTCACACTAACTTGTTCTTCAGGTTAGCATCACTCCAACAATGCTTCTCTACCCCAGGAGGGACATTCCATTATTCTAGTACTTGTTCCAGTTCTAAGTTTCTTCTTCCACATTACTCACAAAACTTGACTTTGTCCAAAATTATTTTTTTCAGAGGCCTGAGGCCTAGATCTGAGGATTCTTCCCATCCTCTATGCTCTCAGACCCCTATATCTGGACTCTGTTCTTTTGAGAAGATAACTCCTTAGTACAATTTGTATTTCTATATTGTATATTTTATATATATGTATATATATTCTGTGTTAACTCAGCATTGCTTTTTGACATTTTTAAGTTCTTTCATATTGTTAAAAAATTACGATAAGATAAATCTGTGTGATTTCTGTGGTCTTATCTGTTAGGTCAGTGATAAACATTTCTTTTAACTTATACTAAGTTTAATAGTAAAAATAATCTGAATGAGAATATTAGAATAATGTGTATGTGAAAATAAATAATATGCCATTTAGCATATTCAACACAATGGCTTGAGATTAAATGGAATAAATGAAAAATTAGCTGTCTAAAAGGGTAGCAAGCCTAAGCCCCAGAGATGGTTCAATGACGTCTAGTACTTGCATTGTACATGAACTAATGAGTTCAAACTATAAATCTAAACCTTGATGTCTCCTGTACATGCTGATGTAATCTTGACAGCTTTGCTGTGAGGAAGGACTTAGAAGATGACCAACTGGTTTACAAAATACTCAGGGCAAATATAAGGGTCTGAACTTACTCTCCAATGCTGTTGTGTGTGCATGACCTTGATGCCTCAAGGTGTAGAGTGATGAGAAACAAACAAGCAAATACTATTATGCAAGCAATAATGAAAGTTTCAAAGGGATGAATGAAGGTCTGCTTGCTATTCAAACAAAATAGTCCTATTAGTGGGGAAACCACCTTGTTTGCTAAAAAGAGTCAAAAGAGAATAAAGAGAAAGGTCATTGAGGTCTGATGGCCTGAATCTCTCCCATTCCTAGACTAGTGTGTGAAGTTACCAGGGGAGCTGAATTTGAGCCTTTCCCTGGGACCTGAACTCCAGTCAGTAGCAGTCAATCTGTTGAATGTGGAGGATGCTTTATCTACTATAGTACATCAACTATATAGAGAAGGCTGACTGCCATTTTGAGAGGGAGCCAAAGAAACTGGTAGAACCACAGTAATTGAGGGTCAATCTCTCTCTGTTCTTTCATTATTCCATGACTGGACCCTGAGTCCTTTGTATTGGCAACACTCTGGAAGTCAAACGACAGACAGGCAGAGACTGTGTAGCTAGCTAGGTCAGTCTGACATATATCTTCCTATTGCTGACTGGAAAACTTGACTGACATCTTGTCTTGAGAAATCTAAAGCCACCTCCTCTTCCTTTAGTGACAAGGAGTTGAGGTAGTTATTTTTGTGCCAAGCTACCCCAGATGGGAAGGAAGTCAACCCACACAGACTGGAGAGAGGGATGAATTCTTCAAAGAAGACTTTTTAGCAGCTATAGAGGTGGCCAGGTCTAATGAGGTTGCCCCATTGGAAATGGAATCAAAATTATGACTTGGGTATTATGTGAAAATTAATAGGGAAGAAGTTGAGCGAGGCTTCCTGTGAGACAGGCATCTGTGAAAATACTTCAATAAAGGAAAACTTGGGGGATCTGTCCCTCTATGACTGACACTCAGTGTCATAAGCTTTAATTTATTTAATTTCTAAGAAAAAATGTTTACATAGGTGAATTACAAAAAGAAAGGAAGAGGGTATGAAACATTATTTTACTTATACCTGAGCCTGACAGCAAAAAACTTTTCAATTTAGACATTCAGTTCTTCACAGAGACTTCTAATCTTCAGAAAGATTCTGGTGTGCTAAAATTTTCTGGTTGAATGTTTTCCTTTAGGAAACAATCCTCCAGGAACAGAGGTCCATCGTTAGAGGCAAAAGCAATTCAGAACCACTATTTTTTCTTAGATAGCTCAGTTCTACTGGAATGATCAATATGGCATAGAAAAAAAAGTGTTCCTTGGTTTTGACCCTGATTTTAATCTATTTGGAATTATTTCTACACAGGATTCTGAAAAGAACTAGGCTTCCCCAGCATTGATAGTTTTTCCTGAAGGTCTGACTACTGATTTTAAAACCAAACAAAACATTGTTTTCTTTGGGGGTGGTGGTGGTTTGGTTTTGGGTCACACCTGAAAGTTTGTGATTTTGGTTATAGGATCACACATCAGGCTTACTCCTAGGAGCTCTGTGCTCAAGGGTCATGTTTGGTGGGGCTTGGAGAATCATTTATAGTGCCAGGGATTGAACTTGAGTCACTTGAACTTGGGGACACAAGCAAGGCAGTGCCCTTCCCACCGTACTCTCTCTCTAGCTTTTCTTTTTTTTTCTTTTCTTTTTTTTTTTTTGGTTTTTTGGGCCACACCCGGCGTTGCTCAGAGGTTACTCCTGGCTGTCTGCTCAGAAATAGCTCCTGGCAGGCACGGGGGACCATATGGGACACCGGGATTCGAACCAACCACCTTTGGTCCTGGATCGGCTGCTTGCAAGGCAAACACCGCTGTGCTATCTCTCCGGGCCCTCTCTCTAGCTTTTCATGTAAGAACTGTTACTTGTTCCTTTTCTCTGTTTTGGCAGTTCTCAAGCCCCACATACTAGGTTTCTCTTTTTGTTTGTTTGTTTTGTTTTGTTTCTTTGTTCTTTGGGTCACATCCGGCAGCGCTCTGGGGTTACACCTGGCTCTATGCTCAGAAATCACTCCTGGGGGACCATATGGGATGCCAGGATTCGAACCATTGTCCTCTGTGTACTAGACAAACACCCTGCCTCCATGCTATCTCTCTGGCCCCATACATACTAGGTTTCTTAATGAATTAAACTATTGAAGGCACAATCTGTGCCAACTTTCTCAATGCGTTGAGATATTTGGAGATATTTTTATTCATTCTACATTCTTACATGTAATGTGAAGTATCTGATGTTGACACAGTGAGGAAGGGTATCTCTGAATCTGACATCAAATGTGTCCCTTAGATTAATATCTTGCCTTATTTGTATCCACCATAAACATGAAAATGAACAAGTCTATATATATATATGTATATATATATCCATCCATTGAAATAAAAAAATTCTAGGGATTTCTACTTACTAAGCATGCACTTTTTTTTAACCACACCCAGGGCTCAGGTGGTTACTCTTAGCTCTACACTCAGAAATTATATGGGACACTGAGTGTTGAACCTGGATAGGCATTGTGCAAGGCAAATGCCCTATACACCCTTATTAAGCATGTAAATGACAGGCCTTGACATTCTGAAAAAGTGACTTGGATGTGTCCTCTTACCTTGCTAATAGCTTGAGAGTAAAAAATGATATACATATATATATATACATATATATGGGGGGCTTCATCATTTTTTACCTCTGAATCTATAGCTATATATATGGATGGATGGGGTGGAGGTCTCTTGCTCACACAATGGAGCTTTCTAGGGAGAGCAGAGAAGATTACTGATGCCTAAAGTTGGCTTGTGAGAGCAGGTCAAGGAGACTACATGAGCATTAATGGCGTTCAGAGGGTGGTGAGGTGGCTGAAGGGTCTTAAGTGGGCACTAAGGCAATACAATTCTTGTTGGAGTATGTGTTTAGGTTTTCTTTTCAGCTTGCTCATATGTGAGCAGAAGGGGAAGGGAAAGTAGATTTAGAAGATGTGAAAGGGGGGGTAGATTTGGAAGATGTTAGTAATTAAACATCAAAAATGGAGGCAGACTTTATTATAATTCACCCTTGATGTTTGACTAATGACTGAAATGTGGTATGTTTCATTTAATTGAGTTTGAAGTTGTTTAATTAAGCCATTATGGTTCTCTATGGGCTTGTATCTTGAGATAGGTAAGGAAGAGGATGGTTCCAGTGAATGCCTCATTAAAGAGCCTATTACTGTGAATGTTGAGAAATGAAATGAATGCTCTGGTCAAATCCCCAAAGGGGGTAAGAAGTGTCTTGGTGAAGCCTTGTTGCGATTTTAGGAGGAACAGAGACACGCATGACCTTGGCTTAGAGTCTGAAGCTCTGTGAGGCAAGAGATTCATGTATTTTTTTTTTAACCCAAAGGGGGCAACCTTGCATAAGGAATTATTTCTGCCATTGGCAAGACCAGATGGCCAGACTACTAGAAATGGGTCTGGGAGTCTATAAATGTATGCAAGTGGAGCTGATAACTTGCCAGGGCAGTCAGTGCTAAGATAACTTTCTGAAGCTCAGTCAATTGTGATGACCCTTGGATCCCCTCCATTTTCTGAGATGTCTTTTTAGAGACAGATAGCAGCAGCTTTCTAGAATATTCCACCTCTATGAATATGGTTACAATCTTGACTATGCTATGGCAGGACTGTTGAGGTGTCCTTTCGACAGTGAAGACAAACTGTAACTGGGAAGCTGCTAAAATGGGAAAGTGAAAAGATTTTTTTTTTTTTTACCAAATCTATAAATGTGATGACTTTACCAGTTTCAGCTTGAAGTCAGTAGTTTAAATAATCCTGGGACTGAGTGAGTACCTCAATGATTGGGATATGGAATAAAGGTTGAGGTTTCCATGGCAAGGTACCATTCCCTCTTTTCAACATGCAAAGAAGGATTTTAAAGGACTCTTTAAAACAAGCAAATTTAGACTCTCAGATGGGGAGAAGAAGAGATACTTACTATATTCACATATAAAAAACATCTACACCCCACATATCAAAAACACTGGGAATAAGGGCAGAAGTGATAGTGCAGTGGTAGGGCATTTGCTTTGCATGCAACTGACCCAGGACAGATCTTGGTTCTATCATGGTCTCCAAGCCAGGAGCGATTTCTGAGTGCATAGTCTAGAGTAACCCCTGAGTGTCATCAGTGTGGCCCCAAAAAACCAAAAAAGGAAAAAAAATACTGGAAATAGTCTGTGTTGGTGGGGATGTGGTGAAAAGGAATTCTCATCTACTGCTGGTGGAAATGTCTGGGTCAATCACTAGGAAAAACAGTATAGAGAGTTCTCAATAAATTCAGAATCGAGCTATCTTATTACCCAGAAATTCCACTTTTGGGTCTATATCCTCATGACAGAAAAACATTCATTAAAAAGGATGTATGCAAACCACTATTCATTGCAGTACTCAGTACAATAGGTAAGTGTTGGAATCAACCTAGATGTCCAACCATGATTATTGGATTATGAAGATATGGTACATATATACAATAAAATACTACTTTGCTGTAAGAATGATGCAGTCATGCAATTTACTGCAGCATGGAAGGATATCTTAGAATATATTAGAAACTTAGAATAACTGCATGAAGGAATACAATGGTTTAAATAGAGGTTGTGCTGTTGGCCACAGCATACAATAAGGAGAGGAAAGAATTTGAGTGGAGGAGAAAGATAGAAGTTAAATAATGAGGACAGGGGTCAAGGGGACTTATGTGTATTAGTTAAGAAAGAACAGTATTAAATATCAAAATCATAAAGTCAAAAAAAAAAAAAAAGAAACCACGAGACCCAAACTTTTTTTTTTTTTTTTTTTGGTTTTTTTGGGCCACACCCGGTGACGCTCAGGGGTTACTCCTGGCTATGCGCTCAGAAGTCGCTCCTGGCTTGGGGGACCATATGGGACGCCGGGGGATCGAACCGTGGTCCGTCCGAGGCTAGCGCAGGCAAGGCAGGCACCTTACCTTTAGCGCCACCGCCCGGCCCCAAGACCCAAACTTTTAACAACCAAACTTAAAAAGTTACCTGCTTAGATGACAGACTGGGGCATGGAAGTGCATTGTGTGTGGTCGGTATGGGATGGACTCTGGGAACATTGGTGGAGAGAGGTTGACATGGGTAGTGGAATTGGTGTTGACACATTGTATGTATAAAACTTAACTATAAATAACTGTAAATCACATGCTGTAAATAAAAAGTTAATTTAAAAGTCGTAAAAAATATAAAAGAAAGAGTCTCACCTATATCCCACAGTTACTGGACACCTCCAAATTCCACACCACCGACAGCCCAGTTGGATCACATCAAATTAGATAGGAACATAGCATAAAAGCTCACTAAGCCCAATAAACAAGAAAAATAATACAGAAGGTTCAGCTAGCAGCAAATAGATTATTGAACCCTCAGAGAATGACTTTAATGATCCCAATGTGGGATTGAATAATTTTCACAAATTTTTTGTGCTATACTTTTAATACTTTTTTTTATAATTCCACTAGCTATTTTGTTATAAAAATACTATACAATAAACTATTTTGTTTTTGCGAAGAGGTCAGGGTTTTTTATGAGGAGTGATTGGGATACTGGGGACAATGTGGAGGGAGGGTCACATTGATGGTGGGATTGGTGTCAGAACATTGAATGTCTGAAACAACTGTCTTTATGCACAACTTTGTAAACCACTGTGTTTAAATAAAGTTAAAAAGGATTTTTTAAAAAAAAATTTAAGGAACAGGGGAAGGGAGATCCCATTTTTGTTAAGTTTTTATTAGTGCAAAGGACTTAACATGTTTTGAATGAATGCATCCAATGTCCTATGTGGGATGCATGAAGGCAAAGGGCACTTTGGCGCTGGGAAGTTTAGGTAAGACCTATTTCTGATGACTAAGGAGAGAGGAAGATTTTTGTTTTCATTTCATGTTAGTAATTCCCCTAAGATTATAGAGAACACTTGTTTTACAGTTAGTGAGATTTCAGGTATAACTATAATCTGAGTAGGTTCTCCAGGAATAACTATAATTTGAGCCTCAGTATTGATTAAACCATGAAGTCAAGTAGTCTATCTCAAGAGATGTCAAAGTTAATTCAGAACCTATGCTAATGTACTGTAAAAACCAATCTGTATACTTTTATATTTTTATTATGCTGACTTTTAGATAATTTTGGATTTCCAATGGAGCCAGATTGGATCTCTTTTTTTCCCTCTTTCTTGTCCTTTTCTTTCCAGATCATCATGGGTATTATTATTCTTATTACTTGGTCACATTTCCTAGATATACTTAGGTGAGGGCTTCTCTCTTTTCTGCTCATACTTAGAATTTTTTCCCCAGAGAGCCTCACCTTAATGTCATCAGATTTAGGGGCTTTCCCAAGGGGAATGGCTTCTTTATTAGGTTTTAGAACCCTGAGATTAAATTGTGTTTGAATTAAAAATTTAGCTTTAGGATTAATTTTCAGACTAAAGGGAGGACTCAAGAGCATTTTCTCTCCCTCTGATCTGGAAGATCAAGATCTTTCTTGCATGAGCAATTGCAAAGTCCTTGTGCTTTTAGGCACATGACCTTAGGATGCTGTTCTATATGATGGAACACAAAATGCAGAGGATCTCTGTCTTCCTAGCATGCTCTTATCACAAATGAGACCCAAAGTCTTATTGAGCAGGACAACTAAGAGTTACAGAGTCACACACACCTCTCACCCTACCATAGCCCAGTGACAGTCTTGACTAGTGTTAGAAGCAATGTACAGTTGTGGGTCCAGATGAGGTCACCTGACCCAGGGCTCATTCTTTGTTCCTCAATTCCCAGTATTGAAATTTTTTATCTTAGATAGGTTAAATGTTACAGAGACTTGAAAGTACTCAGCAAATGCAAAAAAGGCAGCTCAGCTTAGAGTGTAAGTCAATGGTTCTTCCTGCATGCTCTCTGGTCAGTTAGCAGGCCAAAGCAAGAAAAGGACTCACATCAGTCATATTCTGTATATCCTACCCCAGATCCTGTCTGGTAAGGTTATCGCATTCATAATGAGTCTTTTTTGGGTGAGCACAACAGGCTTCCCTAGAAAGTCCAGAGTGCCTGATTAGAGAATGAAAGTACAATGTTTTTTTAAAAAATATTTAAAAATAATTTATTAAAAATAAATAATAAAATAAATAAATAATATAAATATATAAATATATTATATAAATATATAAAAAGTGAATTACAAATCTTTCACAGAGATATTTAAGGTACATATTGACAATAAATGAGGGGCAATTCCACCACCTTTGTTGTCCTCCCACCACCCCTGTTCCCAGTATGCATCCCATATCTCCCTCTTTTAGCCCCCAGAATGCTAGTGTGACTGGTCCCCACTTGTAAAGCTTGTTGTAGATTGGGTATCAATTCTGTTGTCGTTGACTTTGGGTTTGGTGTTCAAGTTTGATAATTTTTATCTCCACTAAATGTTCATACAACTGTCTGGTCCTGGTATCATCCATTTTCCCCTTCAATTTATGAGGCTGAATAAGATGATTCAAGTTATGTGGTTCTGTTGGACATAAAAAGAAAAAAAAAGAAAAAACACTGGGAGGAGTCTGTCTAGGTATTATAAATATAAATTTAGAAGAAACAAGGAAAAAAAGGAGAAAAGGTAACAAATCAAAACAAAAAACAAAACAAAACAAAAAACAACAAAGCAACAACAACAAAAATAAAAAACAAAGAACAAACAAAAAACAAAGAACAAACAACCAAAACTACAAAAAAAGCAACAAAAACAAAACAAACAAACCAAAACAAAACCAAAATAAAAACCAAAAAGTCAAAAAACCCAAACAGCAACTACATAAAAGTATGAGTTTCTTCTTCTTCTTCTTCTTCTTCTTCTTCTTCTTCTTCTTCTTCTTCTTCTTCTTCTTCTTCTTCTTCTTCTTCTTCTTCTTCTTCTTCTTCTTCTTCTTCTTCTTCTTCTTCCTTCTTCTTCTTCTTCTTCTTCTTCTTCTTCTTCTTCTTCTTCTTCTTCTTCTTCTTCTTCTTCTTCTTCTTCTTCTTCTTCTTCTTCTTCTTCTTCCTTCTTCTTTTCTTGTGCAAAGGCACAATATGTTTTGGGGAAATTAGAATGGGAATTCCCTTGGCCTAAGAGATATCAGGTTTCTGGAGATTCCTCCAAAAACTGAAAATTGAGCTCCCATACAATCCAACTATACCACTTCTAGGAATATACACTAGGAACACAAAAATACAATACAAAAATCCCTTCCTTACACCTATATCCATTACAGCACTATTTACCATAGCAAGACTATGGAAACAACCGAGATGCCCTTCAACAGATGAATGGCTAAAGAAACTGTGGTACATATACACAATGGAATATTATGCAGCCATCAGGAGAGATGAAGTCATGAAATTTTCCTATACATGGATGTACATGGAATCTATTATGCTGAGTGAAATAAGTCAGAGGGAGAGAGAAAGATGAAGAATGGTCTCACTCATCTGTGGGTTTTGAGTAAAATGAAAGACATTCTTGCAATAATTTTCAGAGACAAAAGAGAGGAGGGCTGGATGTTACAACTCACTTCATGAACTTCACCACAAAGAGTGATGAGTTTAGTTAGAGAAATAACTACATTGCAAACTATCCTAACAATGAGAAAGTATGAGGGAAATAGAAAGCCTGTCTAGAGTACAGGCGGGGACAGAGAGGGGAGGAGGGATATTTGGGACATTGATGGTGGGAATGTTGCACTGGTGATGGGGGAGGTGTCCTCTTACATGACTGAAACCCAACCACAATCATGTTTGTAATAAAGGTGTTTAAATAATATATTATTAAAAAAAGAGAGAGATTGGGTTTCTCTACCCTTTTCTTTTTATTTATTTTTAATATAATTTTTATTTTGATCATAGTGGCTTACATATTGTTGACAATAATATTTTAGGTACATATCAACATAACATCTGGGGATTCCTATTAACGATTTGTCCTCCCTACACCTCCGTTCCCGTCCTACCTCCCATATCCTCCTCCCTCACCCCCGGGGCTGCTAAAACACATGGCCCCCTCTGTGCCTAGCTTACTACTTAGTGGTCTTACACCTGTTTGGTCTTGGTACTTCCCTTATTTCCCCCTCTAACTGGGAGGCGGGACTAGATAGTTCAAGTTATGTGGTTTTGTTTGAAGAAGAGAAAAGTAATAAACTGGGGTAAAAATCAAATATGCCGAAAATGGGCAGATTCCTTCTAGAGGCTCTCATCATTGGTTTGAGAGACGAAGGGGAAAAAGAGGTGAAACACCCCAACAGTACAAAAAGAAGTGTCAAATAAAATATTTAATGAACACTCCAACAATAAAGATAAGCACCACATAAAAGCTATGGTCTTGAGATAAAAACAAAAAAACAAAAAAAACCTGGCAGAGCACATAAAGAAAGAAAAAAATAAAATAAATAAATATAAATGGAGACAACAACTTCAATAACCTCACCAAAACAAAGAAATTGACAAAAGCTAGATAGCTAAACAAAAAAATTGTTTTGTGCTTTTTGCCTTTTTTTTTTCCCTCCTGCATAGGTACAGTAAATATTGGGGTCATTCGAAAAGGAATTCCCTTGGCCTAAGAGATACAGGGTTTCTCCACCCTTGGAATATATTGTCATGGGGTTAACTATAGACTTCGTTCAGGTTCATTTACTCTCCCCTTGGTGCATTCGTGGTGTTTGGAAGACTTCTGCTCCGTCCTGGGTGATAAAATCAGACCTCTATATCTAGAGATCTCGGTATCTGCACATGTCAATTAGTGGAGCTTATGATAAAGTCTTTCTTTGTGGTTCTAGAAGTTCTGTTCCCTCAGTGTCATTTTAATCTGTCTTCTGTGGTTGGTGGACTTGGTCTTTGCGCTGATCTTAGAATGGAGTCTAGGATAGCGTCTTTATGTTTCCAGAAGACCCATTCCATTGCAATAGTCTCAGACAGACCTTTGGAACTGGAGATCATGGTTGTTGTGCAGGTAGTAGTTCAAACCCTAGACTAGGGCTTTTTTTTTTTATTGATCCCAGGATACATATGGTCCGGTCATGGTTCTATCAGCCAGGCATCTGTAAATCGCGATCTTGGCTTTTGGACAGACCAAAGGGTGACAAGTCTTCTGATTTTGTCTTATCATCAGCTGGTGGGGTAGGATAACCTGTTCTTAGGTCAGGTTGTTCCCATTTTTCTCGTTGTCAGGATATCATATTAGAGCTGGCACTTGTTGGTGTCCTAGCAGTATTAAGGATGTCCTGGATGGGATTTGTTTCCTGTAGCTGTTGTGAAGAGCTGTGTTGTTTCTGTGTCTGGGGCCCAGGGTTCAAGGCTGGACGGATGGTGTCTAATCATCTGGGTCTAAGTTGGGTCCACGTGACATATTTTCAAGGTGGGAGATGTCCCTGTATTGTAAACAAGTATGAGTTCTTATCCCTAGTAGATAAGAGCTTGTTTTTATATGTAAGATTTCCCCTTTTTTAAGTGTGCCTTTGTAGGGGGAAATGGTGCTACATTATATTGCCGGTGTATTTGGAGATGGAAAGGGAAGAAAACAGAAACAGGTCACACACCCAAAAAAGATAAAAATATAAATAAAAATATATGTGCTCACATATATATAAAAAGAACAAAAATTAAAAAAAATGAAACAACAAAGTGATTAAAGGGACAAAGTGATGCAATAAACTACCTTCCATTTGAGGAAGAGCAGGTAAAAAGAGGTAGTGTAATACAGGTTTTATACTTACGATGGAAGTATAGGTTTCCCCATTGTCTTTTGAGATTTTCTTATGGTGTGTGGTTTCCCAGGCGCTTTTTCATCACACACCCTGACCTTCTTGAGATTGGCAAAAGATTTGTGGCAGGGAGGTCTTGGGAAGAGTTCCTGCTTTGGGGATACTTTTAGAGCTAAGTCCGGTTTCAGGTTACAGTCCACGTTAGGAAGAGTTGGTAAGCAGGGTCGAGCAGCATGTGTCAGCAGGGGAGTTGGTTGCCTTTTCTTGCCGGGGACGAGGTTTGTCAGGGTGTCCCTTCGCTTGGGTGCTGGGTACTGGTTTGTTGGGGTAGGAGGTCAGTCTTGATGCCTAATGGATTAAGAACTAAGGGTGAAGAGTTTTAATAAGGTGGGAAATCTGGATGAGAATGAGGATTGAAGGGGTAGTCGAATTTCTAAAGGGGGGAAGGGGGAAAATATATGGAAGGGGCAGGAAAGAAGAAAAGAGAAAATACATCAAAAAGAAAAGGAGAAGAAAAAAGAAAAAAAGAAAGTAGTGAGAAGAGAGGAGAAAAGAGCAAAGGAATGCTAGTTTGCTTGAATGTGTTCGATGAGTAGGGCCTGTAGTATAAGTCTGTAGGTCACAGTTGCTGCTTCAGTGGTCTGGCTGGTCACGTGCTTCAGGTCCTAAAAGAAAGTATAACCTAGAGATAAATTGTCTGTTAAGGAGTTTTCTTGGGACATTCTCGTAGTCCAAGCTGAGTATGGTATCTCGTGTGACTGAGCCCCGAGATGCCATCTTAGTTTGTTCACCCCTTGTATCCAAGAATGCCTGTGGACAGAGAAGCTGAGAGGTTATCTTAAATATAGAAAGATTAAGGCATTAGAACATATTGAGAACATATGAGATGTTTCCGTTGGAGTCAGTGATTTCCCATGGTATTCTTTACCTGTAATCCTGTATAAGATCCATAAGGGATTATTATGGGTCTTTGTAGGAGAAGGCAGATTACATACCTGTTCTCTCTATGTTGCTGTTTCTGCTTTTACTGGTTTCTTTGTGGTATAATGTGTAGTCAAGAGTTTTTGTTGTTCCTCTTTCATGTGTTTTGGGCACTGCTCCCCGGTATATGTTGACTGTTACAGTTTTTGGAGTTTCTACCCTATTAAACCCTGTTATTTGATTGTTGAGTATTAGTTGTGTATAAGGTGTATGTTATAGGTGCTTCAGAATAGTGCTATCATTTTGTGTTTATCTTTCATCTTCTGACTTACTTTGTTTAACATGATATGTTCTAGGTCTATCCAGGTTGCTGCAAAGTCCATGATTGTATCATTTCTGACTGCCATGTAATATTCCATTGTGTATAGATACCACATCTTAATGATCCACTCAACTGTTGTTGGACATTGAGATTGGTTCCAAGACTTGGCTATTACACTGAGTGCTGCGATAAGTAGTGGGGTGCACACATACTTTGGTATGAATGTCCTTCCGACTTGGGGGTAGATACCTAGGAGAGCAATTGCTGTGTCAAATGGCAGCTCAATTCTGAGTTCCTTGAGCACTCTCCAGACTGTTCTCCATAGGGGTTGGATTAGGGGGCATTCCCACCAGCAGTGGATGAGAGTGCCTTTATACCACATCCCTGCCAACAGAGACTGTTCCCATTATTTTTTATGTGAGCCATTCTTACTGGTGTAAGATGGTACCTCATTGTTGTTTTGATTTCGATTTCTCTGATGATGAATAAAGGTGAGCATGTTTTCATGTGTTTGTTGGCCATCTTTCGGTCTTCCTCAGAGAAGTGTTTATTCGTTTCATCTTCCCATTTTTTATGGCTTTATTTGACTTTAGGGGGCTCAGCTTTCTGAGTGCTTTGTATATATATCAGTCCTTTATCTGATATGTTGAGTGAAAAGATTTTTTTCCCATTCAGTTAACTGTCTTGTGTTAAGTAGGGTTTCTTTTGCCATGCAGAAGCTTTTTAGTTTGATGTAGTCCCATTTGTTTATGTTTGACACTAAAGTTCTTGCCATTGGTGCTCCATCTTCGAAGACCTTTTTGATATATAGGTCTTCGAGTGTTCTACCTATTTTATCCTCAATAAACTTTATAGATTTGGGTCTGATTTCAAGGTCTTTGATTCATTTTGAGTTGACTTTTGTATAAGGAGTGAGGTATGGGTCAATTTTGAATTTATTACATGTGGTTTTCCAGTTGTACCAACACCATTTGTTGAAGAGATTTCTTTGTTCCATTTCAAGTTCTTGGCTCTTTTGTCAAATATAAGTTGGCTGTATATCTGGGGGTTTCCTCTGGAAATTCTGTTCTAACCCACTGGTCTGAGGTCCTATCTTTGTTCCAGTACCATGCTGTTTTGATCACTATGGCTTTATAGTATAGTTTTAAGTTAGGTAAGGAGATTCCACCCAGCTTCTTGTTTTTCAATATGTGTTTGGCTATCCTGGGTCTTTTGTGGTTCCAGATAAATTTTATGATTGATTGTTCTAATTATTTTAAGAATGATGTCTGAATTTGGATTGGGATTGCATTGAATCTATATAGTAGTTTTGGTAGGATAGTCATTTTGACTATGTTGATTCTACCTACCCATGAGCATGGGATGTTCTTCCATTTCCTTAGATCCTCTTCAATTTCTTTTTGGAGTGTTTTGAAGTTTCCCTGGTATAGGTCCTTCACTTCCCTTGTAAGGTTGATTCCTAGGTACCTTATATTTTTTGATACTATTTTAAATAGAGTTGTATTTTTGATCTCTCGCTCCTCAACTTTGTTATTTGTATAGAGAAACGCTACTGTCTTTTGTGTATTGATTTTGTAGCCAGCCACTTTGCTGTATTGGTTAATTGTTTCTAGGAGTTTTACTGTGGATTCTTTAGGGTTTTCGATGTATATCATCATATCGTCTGCAAAAAGAGATAGTTTGATTTCCTCTTTCCCAATTTGGATTCCTTTGATTCCCGTCTCTTGTTGGATTGCTATTGCTAGGACTTCTAAGATTATATTGAATAAGAGGGGAGAGAGTGGACAGCCTTGCCTACTTCCTGACTTTAGTGGAAATGCTTCTAGTTTTTCGGGTTTTCTCCACCCTTGAAGAATACTGTCATGGAACCAACAACAGGCTCCATACTCACTCATTTTCACACCCCAAGATCTTTTTATGGTGCCAGACAACTTTCCACTCAGTTGTGGATGAAAAAGTCAGGCCTCTCTAACTAGAGATCTTGGTATTTACACAGGTCATAGGATAAAGCCTAGGATAGAATCTTTATAGTTCTAAAAGTTCTGTTCTATCACTGTTGCTGTACTCAGTATTTTATAAATGGTGGTCTTGTTTGTTGCACTGATCCTAGGACGAAGCCTGGGATAGAGCTTTTTCATTATTTTTTATAAGTTCTGTTCTGTCACAGCTGTCAAAATCAGACCTCTGGGATTTGAGATCTTGGTTTTTGTACAGATCCTAGGCCGAGGCCTAAGCTAAGTTTTTTTTTTTTTTTTTGCTTCCAGGGTAAGTACTGCCCAGTCTTGGCTGTCAAAGTCAGTCTTCTGTAGTTGGCGATCTTGGTTTTTTTCACAGATCAAAGGGTGACTGTGTCTTCTGATTTCATCTTACTGTTAGGACAACCTGCTCTTAGATCAACTTTTTTATCTGGTGGTTAGCATAGAGTCATTGGTTGTGACTTCTTACCCTCATGCCAGGGTTTCCTGTGGTGTTAACCTCTTGCTTACAGGGGAATTAAACATGTTATAGATACATTATCTCCTGCAATTTCTCCATAACATATGTGGCAAGAGCTAAGAGGAGTAGAAGTGTCACAGAACTATTGAAGAAATAAAATTTCCAGGGGATCTGGGAGTCAAACCTTGGCCTAATGACTAGTCAACATTGTACCTGCCCACACAGTCTCTTCATGCCAGATTCTTCATGACAGAATCTGAGAATATGGTGTTTTTCAGGATTTACAGTTCCAGGGACCACCAGGACCACTATGCTGGGTTTTGGGGAGCCTCTATGGTCACACCCAGTGATGCTTAGAAGGTCATGTCGTGGGATAGATCCTGATTTTAGGGTTTCTTGCATGTACCCTTATTCCTATAACCCTAATCTTCATCTCCCCAGAAATATCCCCTCCATCAATGTTAATTGTAGCATTTCTTGATGTGGGACAAGAGAGGCAGCCAGATGTGAACCCTGTGGGAGAGTGTTATGTTCTGGAATACACTTGATGTCCCTTTTCTCATTTTCTTTGTTAATCTGAAGTAACAACAGTCATTTCTGAAGAAAATTTTGTCAACTGATATAATTAAGGTTTTTATTTCATTCCAAATAGCTGTGCTTTGGAATGGGTTGCTAGCTTGGTGAGATACTAAACCAAGTTTATGGCTATCGTATGTCAATGCTTAGATTACTATCTCATGGATAGTCATTCAAGGAAGTTCCCTGTCTAAATAAGCTCATCTCATCTGGGAAGTACCAAGAAATAAAAGCATAAGGCAACTCATGTAACCCTCTGTTTTCCTTCATCATTGAACACCACTGGTCCCTAAGGACAAGTTGGTTCTTATAAAACAGATTACGCACAATGGCAGCAGGAAACAAGCCAAAGGTGACCTTCTAACTCAGCAACCTCATACAGTATCTTGCAATGTGCTTCCTGAGAATAGGAAGTTTGAATTTGTATGGAATTTCACCTATACTTTCCTTTGCTCCTTCCCCAAAGCTCCATCTTGGAATATCCTCCACATCTCTCACCTTGCTCAGAGATAGGGATTTTGGGGAGGAGACTTTTGTCTTAGTAGTGATTAAGTTGGCTTACGATGTGGAGTAGTGGCTCTAAAGATAAACTATTCTCTAAGAGACAAGCTTTTCTTCCTGAGAGTTGAGAGCAGGAGTCACAGTGATTGCTCTTGCCTTCAGTCTGTACCTGATATTTTCTACACAGGAGAGTGAAGTTTTGTCCACTCTTAAGCCAACATTGCACTCAGATACTATGAAAAGAAATGTTGTCTTTCGGCAGGAACTTTTTGGAGATGTTCACAGACAAAAAGTTTTGTTTTGTTTTCAAGGAACGATTTCAATTAGGCAAAGATGCCAGTGCCTGAAAGAAAACATCTGGCAGGCTTGGCAGCACATCTGGCTTCTTGCATTTGGTGAAGATATTACATGCTTCATTACCGTCAACATTGGCATCAAAGCCTCAGCCAAAATCTTGAAAGGAGACTTGCTGAGAGCAATAAAAGCTAGCCTTTGGAAAAACTGTTGGTACAAAATGGATTCTTAATTATTTCTCCTTCTTCTCCACCTCCTTATCTTTCTTCTTCTTCATCATCTTCTTCTTCTTCCTCCTCCTCTTCCTTCTCCTTCTCTTCCTCCACCTCCTCCTTCTCCTCCCCTACTCCCCCTCATCCAATTGTATAATCTTACCAGAAGACAGACTCTCCACCAAGCTCTTGATTGAATATTGGGCAGAATTTTTACTATTATGAAGGAATAAAAGTACTTTATGTAGAAGAGTTGCATTGTGGAGTCTGCTTTTCTTTGGGAAACCAACACCCATTGATGCTTAAAGCTTAATTCTGGCTTTATGCTCAGGATCACTTTTGCTTTGGGATCAAACCAGGGTCTGCCTTATGTCAGGCAAGTACTATCTCTCTGACACACTCTCTAAGACTATCTCTATCTTTGTCACTCTAGCTCTCTGATGCTGAGGTCATGAATTCTTTTCCCACAACTAAGATCTGATGAGGAGGGATTTAGTGAATTTTCTGGGTGACAAAAATCTTCCTATTCAGGGTCGTTCACTTACCACCATGCATATTGCAAAAAAAGTCTGTGTTCATTCAGCCAAATTACCCTGCAGATAGGCAATCCTCCATACTTCACAAGATGAACAGTGCTTTTCCATACTGGAGCTAAATATAGAATCTTATTCATTTTGGGATGCTCAAGTTAGAAGCCTTACTAGCACCAAAAAAGTCAGTGAAAAGTCGTTTTTTTTTTTTTTTTTTTTTTTTGTTCTTGGTTTTGGGGCCATACCTGGGTGCTCACTTGTTACTCCTGGTTCTGTGCTCAGAAATCATTCCTGTCAGGCTCAGAGGATCATATGAGATGCCAAGAATCGAAAATGGTTCTGTCCCGGGTTGATGCGTGCAAGACAAATGCCCTACCACTGTGCTATTGCTTTGGCCCTGTAGAGTCTTTATATTTATACCATCTTCATCTTCACCTGCCTGTCTCCTCAAGGGTCAAAGGAAAGAGTGACAAGAATTCAATTCAAAACTATTTGGAAGAAACAGAGTCAGACAGAGAGACCAACAGTGGAGTCCTCTTTGATTCAGAAGAACCATTTTACCTCAGCAGTGCACCCCAAGAAGAACACAGCTGCTCTGCTTTGACACAGGGTTGTAAATTTCTTTTAGTCAGTGAGCCCACCATAACACATAAAAAACACCACCATAGTAAAAAGGCCACAATGAGGAAACAATACAGAACCCCACTATGGTAGTTCTGAAGACCCAAATAGTATCAGCCACCTATATAACCTGTCTGATGAGCCTGGGTTGAATCCCCTCCATCGCATATGGTCCCCTGAGCCTGCAGGAGCAATTTCTGAGTGGAGAGCCAGGAGTAACCCCTGATCACGGCTGGCTGCAGTCCAGCCCCCTCTCAAAAGAAATAAAATGTTGAGGATGTTCAAGGAACTCAAAGAAATCATGAAATGAACAGCCAATAAGATGCCAGAGGATATGAGAGTAAAATAATAAAACTTCAAATAGAAATAATAGAACTAAAAAAATATGGTTGGCTAAATGAAAACCTGAAAGAATAGGTTTTTATCTGGAAGAATAGGTGTATAATCTGTTGGTTAAATAACTGGTAGAAATTTTCCACACTTTTATATTTATTTTTGAGTTCAAATAATTTTTTATAAAAATAAAAGCAGTGTGGAAATTTTTTTTCTCACCTCTTTATTTTTTAATTTTTAATTTTTATTTTTGGTTTTTGGGCCATACCCGTTTGACACTCAGGGATTACTCCATCTATGCACTCAGAAATCGCTCCTGGCTTGGGGGGACCATATGGGACACCGGGGGATCGAACCGAGGTCCGTCCTACGCTAGCGCTTGCAAGGCAGACACCTGACCTCTAGCGCCACCTCTCCGGCCCCTCACTTCTTTATCTTGTTTTAGTTTCTACATTGCTAAAAGTCTAGCTGTGTGCATGTAGGTGTGTGTGCTCACACACAGAAAACTAAAATTCTTTCAGGAAAGACATACAATGTAGTGGGCTGAGCTAAGAACCCTCCCTCTTTCTTTCATTTTTGCTTTTGTGATGATCAGAGTATGCACACTTGCATGTAATACTTGTTGGACACTTGGTACCATTTAAAAGAAAATTTGAAATTGATTTTGTATTGATATCAAAAACTGGTTTCCAATTTGACTTTTTTTTGCATGCTAGGCGAGCATAGCAATCTCATTAAACCATGATTTGGGGAGCCATTAAAAAAGTTTTGTTTTATGTGCAATTTTAGATCCATTCCCTCTACCATTCACAAAGACCCTGGATCTTAAAAAAAAAGTCATAAAATGAAACTTAGATATAAAAGATTGCTTTTAACTGAAAAAAAAATGCAAAGGTTTTGGTGACTGTCTCTCTGTGCCTTTTTCTGAGAAAAAGGGGTAGAGCTTCAGCTTTGAACATGTTTGTGCTGTTCATAAAGGAAAGAACAGTAGCATATGGCCAGGCTGGATGCTCTGACCTCTCTTCCACCTGCTTCCAATTACTCCCAATCATTGGTTCGGCTGTTGAGTTCTCAGCATGCCTTTGTACCCCAGCCAGCTACCCTTTATAAAGCAGGAAGGTTAATCAGTCCAGTCCCTGGTCCTGAAATCAATCAGCGCATCACTGGAGTTATGCATGGATTTCCCAAAGGTAAACAGATTTCTATTTAAATGTTATTGTTCTCATTAGCATCCACTGTTTTCATTATAGATGTGCTGAGATGTTCTTTTCTAATCTAGTTATAAATTATGCTTATTACTTTCAGACATTAAGAAGAAATCCTTTATGTGGTTTTCAGTTTGCTTTTTTCCATTCCACCTTTGCTTTGCATTTGTGACGAACTAGAGCAACTTTTTAACAGCTCCCTTGTCTGTGCTCTTCCTCATTCCCATACTCTGCTGCCCTTATTGTTTCTTCTTTGACTTACTGACATTTTCTTCCATTTTCTAACCTCTCTCTCTCTCTCCATCTGTCCTTACAGAGAAGTAAAGAAGTCAGCTACACATTTTCACCATCTGTATGTAGTCACGCCCTGTCTCAACCTTCTGTCCTCTCCACTGTGACCTGACTTCCTGAGGAGCATCAGGTACTTTCAGCTGGCATGTGGCTTATTTTGATAGTGACATATTTGTTTCTTCCTTTCTCTCCATAGCAGGGAATGCTAGTTTCTAATTACTCTGTTCTAGGAAGCTTCCGATTTAAGAAACACATTATATTCTTAAGTGTGTTGCTTCATGGCAGCACTCACACTGTTTCTGTAAAATACCTTTCTTGGTCTTGTGGAACACATGGTTTCTGTTGGAAGGACTCAGTTCTGCTTTTGTAGCATGAAAGCATCCAGAAACAAGGTGTACATGAATAAATGTGGCCAGATTTACCTGTAGGCTGTGTTTTTTGACCATTGACTAAAGAGAAATGTCTGTTGAAACAAGGCTTCCTGGAGTAAATGAAGATAACAGGTACCTAAAGCTAAATCCTAATTGACTTATGATTGAGGCCATGGTTGAAGCTTTTGCTTTGTTTAATATTTGTCCTTTTTTCCATGGTTCTGTATTCGTAATGCTGGAAATGCATATTCTTCTTCTAGATCAAGCACAGTTTACACAGAGAGACCAAGAGAAGCAAGATAATCTCTGAGAGTAACCTCAGAAGTGCCACTGGTGTGTGTGTGTGTGTGTGTGTGTTGGTTCTGGAGAAACTGTCCTTCTGTATCCTTCTGAATTAATCAGCTATACATCATTAAGCACTTAATGCCAGTTGTTATCTACTTTATTCTATTATTATTTTTTCAGTGAAGTAAGAAGTTTTTATAAAATATACTTACTTAGAAAGATGTGAGGAGAGAGAAAGAGAAAAAGTATATGTTCAACAGAGAACATGGGCTTCTCCTGAGAAGAAATAAGTGAGCGAAGAAACAGAGACAAGTGGTATGCATGCTCAAGGGGGAACACGGGCTTGAAGAGTGAACCAGTTGTCCATTTTAGTGATGAGAAATTTGAGGCCAGAGAGATAAAGCAACTGCTGAAGGTCACAGAGCCAATTAGTGGAATAAAGGTCATTGAGCCAATTAGAATGGGATTTGGACCAGACTGCTAGAGTATGACACTTATATGCCTGACCCCAGCTTGACCCACAAGCTTGACTTCAAGATCTGGGCCCAAGTGTGGCTGACCTGGGTTTGATCCATGGCATCCTATATGGTCCTTCAAACTTATTAGAAATCCTTCGAGGTGTGCCACCCAAAACAAAAACAAAAGTACATTGTCCAAGATCCAATGCTTCTGACTATCCATCCTTCACTTCAGTATGATTCTATATAACAGAAACTTGAGGCAAGTGACCAACCAGCTCAAATACTCATATACTTCCCCTGCGGAAGTAGCTCCAGCTCTGTAACGGACACCATGTGGCTTCTTCACACACATACCAACCATGCACTGAGCCCTGCTTGTCACCAGGAAGCTCCTGGCTTCCGGGAAGGTGGAGGTGGCAGATCCGATATTGTCAGATATTACTCAGCATGTCAAGGGGGCCTGGCCTACTTATAGTCTAAAGAGCTCACAGTTATAATGATAATTAGGAAGGACAAGTGCACTACACTTCCCTGGGATTCACACGCACCTAGTACTGTTGTCTGCACGTGCATTTAATTAATTCTTAATCATAGCGAGTCATGCAGGGCTGCCTTTATTTCCTGTGCTGACTTCCAGCAACAGAAATATCTTCTTTCTGAGTCACCAAGAAACGAGGTCAGTTAGTGGTGTATGCTGGACCTCGATACCTTTGAGGGTTCAGGGGAGGACTCTTCCTTCACTGTTCTATCTTCTGGGAGCAGAATTCCAGGGAAGAAATGTAACTACATGATATATATTCCTACAGAAGGTACAAACACAATACAGGCTATCTGGTTAAATATATCATCCCTGAAATGATCTCAGGGCTGAATGCTTAAGTCTGCACTTTATAATTCTTGCTTTGACACTGTGATAGAACCCCTGAGACCACCTACCTTTCCTGTGCCCCACCTTTCTGACGATCCCTATGCTGGCTCTTCCCCATTGCTTTAAACCTGGATATTCCCCAGGCTCTAACTTTGACGTTGTTTTCTTCCCTTGTCACACCTATCTGGGAAATCTTGAGGGAGGGAAGAAAAAATTTTCCATTCTATGGGGTTCTTCTTGGGTTGGTTAATTGATGCAAACAACACCAGGCAGGGACTAGTGCCATAGTATAGTGAATAGGGTTTTTGCCTTGCATGAAGTTGACCAGGGTTTGATCTCTGTCTCCTCATCTGGTCCCTGAGTCCTATCCCTGAGCACCACTAGGTATGGCCCCCAAAGCATACACATACACAAATCAGCACTAGACAAATTAGCAGTAGAAAGGGTTCAATTTAAGAAAGGAGGAAAAGTGATATGCTTGCTACCCTTTCAGTAACAGTATTGCAAACCACAATGCCTAAAAAGAAAAGAGGGAAATGAGAGAGGGATTGGGATGGGGGGTGGTGGAAGAAATTGGGGACATTGAAGGTGGGAAATGTGTACTGGTGAAGGGATAGGAGTTGAAACATTGTATGAATGAAACTACCACCTTGCCAATCCCAAGTGTCCCCCAAGAGCCTATATGACTTGACGTTTCTTTTTGTAAGGACCCCATCATTGCCTTTTTGTGCCAACTAATACATTATATCATCTTCATTGTATCTGCAAAGATTCTATTTTCTAAAAGGTCTCTTTCATAGGAACCAGAGGTCAGGATGCCTATGTATCTTTATTATTTTTTGGAGTGGGGTACAATTTAACCTACAACAGATTTCATTGTTCTTTACACTTCATAAGTGTGGGTCCAAATTAGAGGCCTCTGCTCAAAGTCTCCAGCTTGATTAGTATAGTCACCATTTGAACTTGGGGAGTCTATCCTCATAAGCACAGTATTCACAATGTCTTTCTCTGATAGGACAGACACTCAACACCTGGAGACCACAACTAGGTACAGACTTAACACCAAGGCGAGTATCTAAAGTCCTGTGTCTCTCTCCTTCCTACGAGCCAAAGGACAGACGAGGGGCTTGGCAGTAGTGTGGAAATTCTTGTTTCAACAGGAAGCCAGGCACTCGGGGGCGGGGGCGGACACATGACCAACTTATGTTGCCACCTGGGTAATTGGTTTTCTGTGTTCATTTCAATAATGAACAATATTAAAGGAGCCTGGAGATGCGATGGAGATACCAGCATTGTGGAGGGAACAAAGAGATTTTAATGTGGGAGTTGCGGTTCTGGGGGAAGATGAGGGACATTGATAATCGAGTATTAAAACAGAAGAGATTATGCAGCAGCCCTGGCACCATCCATCATTGCTCTCGTCTTGGGCTAGTGACAGAATTTGGAGTCTGCAGAGATCCCGGCATTATCTCTGCACTTTATTTACATCTCAAATCAGGTTGCGCTGACAGGAGCGAAAGGAATTCCAGGGAAGAAATGTAACTACATGATATATTTCCTACAGAAGGTACAAACACAATACAGACTATCTGGTTAAATATATCATCCCTGAAATGATCTCAGGGCTGAATGCTTAAGTCTGCACTTTATAATTCTTGCTTTGACACTGTGATATTACCTCTGAGACCACCTGCCTTTCCTGTGCCCCACCTTTCTGATGATCCCTATGCTGCCTCTTCCCCATTGCCTTAAATATGGATATTCCCCAGGCTCTAACTCTGACCTTGTTTCCTTCCCTTGTCGCACCTATCTGAGAAATCTTGAGAGAGGGAAGAAAAAAATTTCCATCCCATGGAGTTCTTCTTGGGTTGGTTAATTGATGCAAACAGCACCAGACAGGGGCTAGTGCCATAGATAGGGTTTTTGCTTTGCATGCAGTTGACCAGGTTTTGTTCTCTGTCTCCTCATCTGGTCCCTGAGTCCTATCCCTGAGCACCACTAGGTATGGCCCCCAAACCACACACATACACAAATCAGCACTAGACAATTAGCAGTAGAAAGGGTTCAATTTAAGAAAGGAGGAAAAGTGATATGCTTGCTACCCTTTCAGTAACAGTATTGCAAACCACAATGCCTAAAAAGAAAAGTGGGGAATGAGAGAGGGACTGGGGTGAGGGGAGGTTGGAAGAAATTGGGGACTTCGGAGGTGGGAAATGTGTATTGGTGTTGAAACATTGTATGACTGAAACTCAATTAAGAGCAACTTTGGGTTTTGTTTTTGTTTGTTTGTTTGTTCTTGTTTGGTTTTTGTTTTTGGCTAACACCCATTGGTGTTCGGGCTGTGGTACTCCTAGCTTTGCACTCAGAAATCAAACCTGGCAGGCTTGGGGCACCTTATGGGATGCCAGGGATCAAACCTGGGTCTGCTGCATGAAAGGCAAATGCCTTACCAGCTGTGCTATCTATCGATCTGGCATCCAAGAACAACCTTGTAACTGAGTATCTATGGTGTTTTAGCTAAATAAAAAAAATTTTTTTAAAGAATGTACTTAGAGGTCCTGGAGAGATAGCACAGTGGTGTTTGCCTTGCAAACAGCCGATCCAGGACCAAAGGTGGTTGGTTCGAATCCTGGTGTCCCATATGGTCCCCCGTGCCTGCCAGGAGCTATTTCTGAGCAGACAGCCAGGACAGCCAGGTGTAACCCCTGAGCAACGCTGGGTGTGGCCCCAAAACCAAAAAAAAGAATGTACTTAGAGCAAATCAATTTAGAGAACGAAGGTTCTGTTTTCTAGGGGAGTTATGGGAGATGAAAGGTCTCTTCAGGGATGAGAAAACTATTTTCTCCCAAGGGGCATTTGGATATTTATAACATCATTTATGGGTCATACAATAGGCAGATGGATCGTGGGCAACTGGCGAGAAGCATGTGTGTCTATTGCATCATGCACCAGGTCCAGAGCACGTGATTCGTGGGGCTGATGAGGCTATGATTAACATTCATTCCCACTGTGGCTCTAGAGCTGAGCTAACCTATGGGAATGGGCTCTGGTGTGCCATGCTTGCTCTGCCATTTAGAGAGTTTTCTCAAGAAATAGAAAGTTCATTTCTGAAGATAAATCTAAATCTGAGTCAGACTAAATTTCTATTCTCAAAGTAATTAAGGGAATAGTAATGGGCCACAGAGACAGCATAGCAGATAAGGCATTTGCTTTCCATATGGTCAATCCAGGTTGTACCTTAACATCCCATATGGTTTCCAGGATCCCATCAGGAATAGTCCCTGGGCACAGAATTAAGAACCAGACCTAAGCACTGCAGAGTGTGGTCCAAACCATCCTTCTAACTCCCAAAAAAGTTTCTCTTGCATCTACAAAGTGTTAACTGACCTTAACTCAAAATAATGCACTCAGGAAAGTGGTTCCTTGAACTATATGTATTTTTGTGGCTTCCATTACAGGTTGGTTGGGAACTAATCTCTTCCAAATTGTTCCTTCCCACCTGCCCAACACTTGTTTTTCCTTTCTGTTATTAAAAAAATTGAATAAGAACTATATTGAAAATAATCAGCATACTGTAGAGTGAGTGAAATTTCTCATCATCTCCTTCTGGGTGTAGCCTTTTTGGTGTCACTGCTCTTCATTTTTTAAGGATTCATGACAGAGATTATTTATACATATACAAGAAACTACAAATGTATAGTTATTTCTTTACCTAATTTCTCCCTCAAACCTTATTTTCTGCCCAGGGCCATTTGGATATTTATAGCAGCATTTGTGGGCTGCACAATGCAGGCAGACAGGCTGGGAACAGCTGATGAGAAGCACATGTGTCTGTTCCATCATGCACCAGGGCCAGACTCCCATGATGTCGTGGCCTTACATAGCCCTTGGGCCAGATATCCCCCACTCCTATATATTTTAGAGTTTTCCATGCCAGTACATACAAATGCATCATGTCTTTTCTTTTTCCAATTTAGAATTGCAGAGTATCCCATTGCCTAGCAGTCACAGAGTTTACTTAACCAGCCTCCTGCTCACGGGCATTGAGGAGTTTCTAATCACTTGCTGTGATGGTTAATTTTATGTGTCAACTTGATGGTACCATGAGGTACCAGTTATTTGATCAAACATTGTTTCTAGGTGTGTGTGTGTGTGTGTGTGTGTGTGTGTGTGTGTGTGTGTGTGTGTGTATTTGTGTGTTATTGAGAGAGGCCAGGGAAAAGAACTGCCTGAGCAGACTGAATAAGAGAGACAGCTCTCTGCCTGCCTTTGAGTTGAGCCATAGACTTTCTCCTTCATTCAGACTTAAAAGTCAGAGTTGAACTATACCGATTTGCTCTACAGAGCCTGATGTCTCAACTTCCATAATTACAGAATTCTTTATGCAAATGCTCTCTTTCTTCTACTAAATCTCTCTCTCTCCCCTAAAAGTTTTGTTCCTCTGGAGAAACCTGGCTAATAGGCTTGCATTGCAAATAACTTTGTAATGAATCACTTCATAAAAATGTAATTTCACACATGTGCATGTATACCCTTAGGATAAGTTTTCCTCAAAGTGGGATTGGAGAGACAAAGAATTTGAAGTAAAAAAGTCTGGTGGAAAATTCCTAATAGAAAATTTCCAGATGAAGAATATGCCACTAAGAAGTCAGAAAGGCACTTTTTTGTGTCAGCACGTGGAAAGGAGTAATGTCTCCACCAACTTGAATCCCCAGTTGGGTCTCACACAGGTTTATAAAGACAGCTAAGGCAAGACACACTAAAGAGGGAAGTACAGAAGTAGATACAAGCAATACAAGCTGTTGGAGTCTTGAAAAACACATTTTTCACATTTCCCCAAATCTAATTCATGCACTGTTATGATATCAGAGTGCCAAATTGCTCACCAGAGTGATAATACAAAGTTAGACTCTCCCCAGGCATATTGGGGAGTGCCTGTCTCCCCTAACACTTATCAGTAATATGTCATTAAACATAACATTTATATTTTTCTAATTTTATAATAACACAGTGATTTACCAACATATTCATAATATAGTCATTTCATGTGTTATATATTCAAACAAACACTAACCCCATCTTCAGTGTGATTTTCCCTTTACCCGTATCTCGAATTTTCCACTCACTATCATAGCTTGTATTTATGCAGGCACAAATAAATGCTTCATATTGTCTGTACAGAATAAAGGCAAATGGAATTATTAAAACTGAAATCAACACAGGTCAATACCACCTCACACAACAGAGATTGGCGCACATCACAAAGAATGAGAACAATCAGCGCTGGCGGGGATGTGGAGAGAAAGGAACTCTTATCCACTGCTGGTGGGAATGCCGTCTAGTCCAACCTCTGTGGAAAGCGATATGGAGATTCCTCCAAAATCTGGAAATTGAGCTCCCATTCGACCCAGCTATTCCACTCCTAGGGATATACCCTAAAAACACAAGAATACAATACAAAAACCCCTTCCTCACACCTTTGTTTATTGCAGCACTATTCACAATAGCCAGGCTCTGGACACAACCAAGATGCCCTTCAACAGACGAATGTCTAAAGAAACTGTGGTACATATGCACAATGGAATATTATGCAGCCATCAGGAGAGATGAAGTCATGAAATTTTCCTATACATGGATGTACATGGAATCTATCATGCTGAGTGAAATAAGTCAGAGGGAGAGAGAGAGAGAGACGCAGAATAGTCTCACTCATCTATGGGTTTTAAGAAAAATAAAAGTCATTTTTGCAACTATCCTCAGAGACAATGAGAGGAGGGCTGGAACTTCCAGCTCACTTCATGAAGCTCACCACAAAGAGTGGTGAGTGCAGTTATAGAAATAACTACACAGAGAACTACCATAATCATGTGAATGAATGAGGGAACTGGAAAGCCTATCTGGAGTACAGGTGGGGGTGGGGTGAGATGGAGGGAGATTTGGGACATTGGTGGTGGGAATGTTGCACTGGTGAAGGGGGTGTTCTTTACATGACTAAAATCTAATCACAATCATTTATGTAATCAAGATGTTTAAATAAAGAAAAAAAAGAAATGACTGTTCTATCTCACAGTGGTTTTACTAAAGTCAGTGTCAGAGGATAGCTGGGCTGTGGTTGGTGCTAGTGGAGCCTTCTGTTTTACTGTCTAGGCTCACTGAGGTTGGTAGATTATCTTCATATTTTACTGGGATAACACTACATTAAGATATTGGTGTGTAAGGCCGGAGAGATAGCATGGAGGTAGGGCATTTGCCTTACATGCAGAAGGATGGTGGTTTGAATCCCAACATCCCATATGATCCTCCCCATGCCTGCCAGGAGCAATTTCTGAGTAGAGTCAGGAGTAACTCCTGAACGCTGTCAGGTGTGACCCCCAAACAAAAACAAAACAAAACAAACAAACAAACAGAAGATATTGGTGTGTCACACGGCCATATATGGCTGCATGGTCCAGGATTTATAGATCTAAAACAAATTCGGTGACTTGGAAGTTTGATGAGGGTAAGTAGTGGAGGTGGGCTGTTTCTGTTGGAGGGTGTATGGAATGGTATCAGGCTGCTGTAGTTCCTGCCACCACCTCCCCTTTCTGAGAATGCCATAGTAGTCTGGACTGGCTACTATCCAAATATAATATTTTAACCCAAACTTTTGGATCTTTTTCATATGATAGGTGAGGACTGATATTCAGGCAGTTATTTTGTTTTTCTCAATTAAGAATGATGTTGTACCTCTTTCTATATAGGTAAGAGCTATTGTTTTTCCTTTCCTGTGAACTAACTAAACAGCTCCTTTGCCCACTTTTTCAGTTTAGTTTTTTCTCTAGGATTAAGTTCTGGGTTTTGTCTCCTCTTTTAAATTCATGACTGAAAATTCATATCCACCATTTACCTTTCCCCAATTATGACAGGCGCCTAATATTTTCCATCCCATATAATAAGAACCAGACCAGTAATATCAAAGCTATTCTAGATTTCTCATTTGACCATAGAATTCTGTGTAATAATTAAGCAAGGTTCTTGACTAGGAGGGCTAATCTGAAGGGGAGCATTTTAATTATTTTGGAAGAAATTTGGGGGTCCCACCTGGTGATGCGCAGGGCTTACTCCTGACTCTGTGCTCAAGAATCACACCTGGTGGTACTTGACAGATCATATAGGTACGGGGGATTGAACCTGGGTTTCCTCATGAAAGGCTAGAGTCCATCCTGCTATACTATCCCCCTGGCCCACTTGGGAGCATTTTATTATTGTTAGATGAAGAGAAGGTATGCTCTGAGTCACAGAGCAAGACCTATAAAACTTGAAAATTACTATTCCAAAGAGGGGTAGTGGGTGGAATGTTAAGAATGCAATAGTGATTTTCATCAATAAGATGAACCCCAGACAAACTGAGTTGGCCCCAGAAAAAGCAGGTTAGTAAAATTCCTAGAGGGGGATGTTAAGAGAGAAAGAGAGATGGCATTTCTTCCTTCTTTGATCCCATATGTGCCTGAATGCTGGGTTATAAAATTGGCCAGACAGTCAGCTTCCTGAAATGTACATTTATCAAGAAACCTAAAATATGAACAGAATGCAAAAAGGTTCCTCAAAAAATATGCAGACATCTATTAATTTTATTAATCAGAAATTCTTCTTGGGAGATGGCTAAATGCAGCAGGAAAGAGGCCTACAGTTAAGTCTTTGGGAGTAGGGGGCAGAAAACCTACCTTGCTTTATAAAAGGAGACATGGTCTCATTGAAATAACAAGTGGCTGCTAAGTGGCTGGGTAAGGCATCTTGCTGACTTCCTGGTTTAGATGTGAATGCCAAGAGATGACACTGGACCAGGACTGGATGGTTTATTTTGTGTAGGAGGGATCTGGTCCCTTTTTCTACATCCTTCATCTCTGTTCTTCCTCTAATGGAGGAGGGGAATTCAGCTTTTACTAAATGAAAGTCAAATAAATTCCCCTCTACAGAAGTAGGAAAGGCTGCACATTATTCTCCTGCCTAAGGAATTCTCACCTTTTAGTCTGGCTTGTGTTTCTTTTTGGCCTCCAAAATTGGAAGTTGAGAAGCAGTTCTCTGCTGGGTCCATTGTGGGGTTCCTCTATGAATCACGACCATCCACCATTGTGGTGGTGTTCTCACAGCACCAGCTCTTCTAGTGCCTCTGACAAAGAAGGCAGCATGTGGGAAGGAGCATGGAGAGAGGGGAGAGCATGTAGAGAAAGGGGGGGAGGGAGACACACACACGCAGAGAGAGAGAGAGAGAGAGAGAGAGAGAGAGAGAGAGAGAGAGAGAGAGAGAGAGAGAGAGAGAGAGAGAAGAGAGAGAGACACTTATGGCCTAAGGAGAGAGACATTGTAGAGCAGTATTGGTGTAGAGCTGGCATGAGATCATCCCACTTTTAACGTGGGTACCATGTATGGTCTTCTCAGAACAGAACCAGGAGTAGCTCCTCAGAGGAGAGGACCAGGCCAGAGAGAAAGAGAGGACGGTGTGATCTCTGACTTGACCTCCTCAGTGGAGAACCCTCATATTCTCGCTTGTCCCACCAGATTTCTGTGAAGGGTTTGGTTCTTATGGATACAGACTGAATCCTGTCTTCAAATTCATGGTGAATTCCTACTCTTCAAGGTGATTATGGCCAAGATTCTAAAGGGAATCCTTACCCAATAGGATAGAAGCTCTTCTCAGTGGAGGAGGGCAGCAGGAAGCTCCTCCCTGCTGCAGAGAAAAGACTAAAGGAAGACACAGTTAGTTTCTCTCCTGGCACTGGGACTTCTAGCCCTCAGCACCCTGTGGATGAGAAAATAAATATCTGGAGCTCCAGAAAACTGATGTGCACCTGGGGTTTTGAGATAAATTTGCATTGTAGAAGAGATCTTCCTCCCTGTGGAAAGTCATTGAAGAATTTTAGCCAGTACCTTCCACCTTGATTATTTGGACTTAGAGTAGGCAAACTACAGCCTTCCTGCCCAAGCCATCTTGCTCTGTTTTTGAAACAAAACTTTCAGTTCATTTCTTTCTACAGTGTCTGTAGCTACATTTCCATACCAGTGAAAGAGCTGAATAGGTCACCTCAGAGACACTTGGTCACAAGTTGTTTGCAAACCACTTAAGGAAAACTTGCCAGTTTGCTGTCAATATTTAGAATTTGTACAGCATTGTATTATTTGGTGTGCGTATGTCTGTGTGTGTGTCTGTGTGTATGAAATGGCATTAAATTTTTTAAATATTTTTTCAGGTAATAAGTCTCCCCTCCCTCCCTTTTTCCCCTCCCCCTTTTTTACCCATCATTCCCCTACCTTCTCTCTCCCTCCCTTCCCACTCTCCCTTTTCCTCCCTTCCCCTCCCCTCCCTTCTCCTCTTCTTCCTTCTCCTTCCACCCCCTTCCCTCTTCTTCCCTTCCCTTCTCTCTAATTTTCCTTTCTGAGAATTGAACCAGGGTTGACTTGCAATGTGCAAGGCAAGTGCATAACCCCTATGTTATCTTTTGTTTGTTTTTGTTTTTGTTTTGGGGGTCACACCCAGCAGTGCTCAGGAGCTACTCCTTGCTCTACACTCAGAAATCGCGCCCAGCAGGCTGTGGGGACCATATGGGATGCAAGGATTCGAACTGCCATCCTTCTGCATGCAAAGCAAACACCTTACCACTTACCAGAGCATGATGTGTTTTGTCAAGTGGTCTTTCTCTTCTCTTTACTGAGACCCTCTTTTCTACCTAGTTTGTTGAGCTGACTCTAAATTTTCCCTATGTTTTGTCATAAGAACCTATTCCTCTGTTTTGTTGGTGTGGAGTCATGAGTTTGATTGCCTGCATTGTTGCATTCTGTTGAGCACAATATCCAGCACTACCTCTGTGATCCATATCAGATCAAGTGTGCAAGCACAGCTCCCAAGTGTACACCTCCCAGGGGCAGATTACCCCCAAATCATAGCAACACCAACAAAGAACAGGGACGATTAGTTGTTTGTTAACAATCAATGTGAGATGTACTAAAAGAGATGTGAATAAGTACCCACCATGATTCAGAGAGGGGATAAGCAGTGCTCCAGAGAGGTGGCAATGATTTTTAAGGCAAAACAAAGTCAGCCCTACAACCAAGCCACATCCCCAAACCCTCATTCTATTTCTTTGCCAATCATGTCTCTAGTCCTTCAGCTGGACATTCTGAATGATGAGATCCAACCTTTGTTTATCTTTGTGTTCCTGAAGTTCAGAAAAGTGTTTATGGTGTGTTAGCTGTTCAGTAAGCACCGGCTAAATGAATCAATTAACAAGTAAATCTTCACTAAAACTATAGATGAACTGACCAAAATTGAATCTGGACAATGATTCCATGGGTGTTTATCCACTCGTCTGCTGTTCATGAAGATGAGCTTATCTGTGTCTGCTCTTGGAATTTCAATGCTATTTGCATGCGGGAAGGCTTGGCTGTCAAATCACAGAGGATTCTTCCAGGCATTTGTCATTCATTATAGAACATAAGCTTGCACTGGAGTTTATACAGCACAGCCTCAGCCAATTAGAGGAGATTGTAGCTTTGAAAATAAACATCTGCTTCATGCTGGATAAATAATATCCAGAGTCTGATATTTTATGACTGTGTGATTAATTTGAATTCCATATAATTTAGTATTTGTCCATGTGGAACACTAAGAGATCATGCCTATAAATCTAAATTCAAGTGGCTATAACTCTATCTGACATTGTCTACCATTGACCTCAGTTACCAGGACACGGTTTCTTTCTTTTAAAAAAATAATTATTTTTTAAATTGAATCACTGTGAATTGCAAAGTCACAAAGATATTTGTGATGGAGGTGTTTGGTTTTTTTTTTAGGTGTACAATGTTCCAACACCATTCTCTTCACCATTATCTACAACTCTCCACCACCAATGTCCATTTCCCTATACACTTGGGCCTTCCTCTGTGGCACTTTCCCCCTCCAACATTGCCCTCATGTTTCCTTCCCTAACTTATTCCCCCATCACCCCACAACTCTAGTAGCAAACTTTCTGCTGAAGACCAGTTCTTCTGCTCTTCATTTAGTGGCTTTGGGCATTTGATATTCCGTTATGAAGTTTCTTTAGTCGCACATATGAGAGAGAGATCATTGAGTTTGTTCCTCTCCCTCTGACTGATTTTACTCAACATGATACTTTCCAAATCCTTCCACACAGCAACAAATTGCATGACTTCATCTTTTCTAGTGACCAAGTAATATACCATTGTGTTTATGTACTGTAGGTTTTCTCTCTCTCTCTTTTTTTTTTTTTTTTTTTGGTTTTTGGGTCACACCCGGCAGTGCTCAGGGGTTACTCCTGGCTCTATGCTGAGAAATCGCTCCTGGCAGGCTCAGGAAACCATATGGGACGCTGGGATTCGAACCAATGACCTTCTGCATGAAAGGCAAATGCCTTACCTCTATGCTATCTCTCTGGCCCCCTGTAGGTTTTTCTTAATCTAGTCATCTGTTCTTTGAGATTTGTGTTGTTTCCAGATTTTGAGTATTATGAATAGTGCAGTTATGAACACAAAAGTTCTGGTATCTTTCTTGCATTGTAAAAATTTTTTTTCTGGTTGGGATAAAATTTGAGGCTAGAGTTCATAGTCTTTAGGTGGTTCCCATTCCTAAAGGAGGAAAGAGACATTCACCAAATTTGGGGGTGGAGGTGGGAGAGCACACAGGGCATTGCTCAGGGATCACTCTTGGTGTTGCTTGGAGAACCATATGAAGAACTGGGAATTAAACCTGCGTCATCCACATAAAAGGCAAATGCCTCAATCCCTGTACTATTTTTCTGGTCCCAGAACCTCCAAATTCTATTCTGGATAACTGTGCAGTAGTCACACAATCCATGGAATAGTGGGAAAATGTGAATGTTTTCTGATAAAATGGAAAAATTCAAACAGGCTTTGAGACTAGATTTTTCTCTTTCCAGGTAGTAGGAAGTAAAGGGAAATGTGGAAGGACATTAGTACTGACCCTTTTCTGTGACAGGTTCTTTTCCACATGATTTCCCCCATATTTTCCCCACTTGATACTCATGATATTATGAGGTCAGTATCATCAATTCTTATTTTATAAATATACAAGCTGAGTTGAAGGGACTTGGCATGGGCTTCCAGTTACCAGGTGGCTGTGCTGGGAGAGCCAAGAGATTTGCCAGGCAGGCCCTGTGCTCCTCCCAGGACCCACACTCCTATCGCAGCCGGTGCCTGGTGGAACTGGAAAGAGCCATTGGCTCTCAGGGATGTGGCTCAGATTCTTAGTAGAGAACTGGATGATTTGGCCTTGAGCTCTGCTGCCTTTGCTTTATTACAATATAATCTCATACCTTTGCATCTTCACCCAGGTGACCCCTCAGAACATCATTCAAATGCTTTGTGTAGAAAGATGAGGAAGTTAGAAGAAACCTGTTTCATTTGAGTAAACTTCAGCATTTAGCAAATGATAGCCAAGGGGTCAAGAGTGTGCAGAATATTTTTTTATTTAATAAACCCGCCTCACTCCTTACAGTTTTTTCAATTTAAACAGGAAAAAAAAGCAAAACAACAGAACTGAACTTTTGGGTTTCAAAAGAACCACTCATGGAGTTAAAAAAAAAAACACCAATGGGGCCGGAGAGATAGCATGGAGGTAAGGCATTTGCCTTGCATGCAGAAGGACTGTGGTTCGAATCCCGGCATTCCTTATGGTCCCCCATGCCTACCAGGGGCAATTTCTGAGTGTAGAGCCAAGAGTAACCCCTGAGCGCTGCTGGGTGTGACCCAAAATAAATAAATAAATAAATAAATAAATAAATAAATAAATAACACCAATAAATAAAAATATGGCTGGTCACTATCCACAGATACTCTGATTCTATGAGGATTTTATACAAGTTTTTTCTTTTTCTTTTTCTTTTCTTGTTTTATGGGAACTCCCTGGAAGTGCTCAAGGCTTACTGTTGACTCTATGCTCAGGGATCACTCCTGGTGAACTTGGGCCCCATATGGGATGCCAAGAATAGAACCCAGGTCTGCCACATGCAAGGCAAATGTACCATCCACTGAATTATTGTTCCTGCTGCTCTCTGGGGATTTTAAACAAGTTTTTTCTTCCTATTTTTCTTCCTATTTTGATACACAGCCAGATTCAGGAATCTATAGTCTATGGATCATTTGAGTCATCAGAACTTGAATAAAGATTCCTTTCTTTAGATAAATCTTTTCTCTATCACATTATATCAAGTCAGTCTCTGTCTCCCTTTTTCCCTCTCTCCCCCCTCCCTTCCTCTCTCTTGCATTTTTTTTGCTAGCAGTCAGAAATTCTTAAAAGCTTTTTGCCACTAAACCATCTGCTAGAGAAATCTCCCACTAGGTTTCAAATGCCAAACTGCTCCCAGTAGCAATTTTCTTTATTATTTTGGGGGAAAGAATGAATTGCATTTCTTACCTATGAAGGAAAATACTTTAAAAATAAAAATGTTCATTATGGACTGGTAGCAGTTGCTTATGTTTTGAAGAAACAGCTTTATTAGATGCTTGTTCTGTGACTATGTTCCAAGCTTCCTGCACAGACTTGTTCTGGTCTTGCACATAGAAGTGTTGGGGGCTAGGGACTAAGTCAGGATGTTCTGGCAGGCAAGGGTCACCCCAAGAACAAAGACAAAGACAACCTGGCTTAAAGAATTGCAAACTGTTTCCCTGACTGTCTCATGTCCTCAAGCATGGTTAAAGTAGATACAGAGCTTCAGGCCTAGTTTGGAGGTTTAAATGCAGTGTGACTCAAATCACATTATCTGATTACTTTCCACTTCAAAATCTGTTCCCTGCCAGCACCAGAAAAATGTTCCCTCTCCTGACCATTGCAGAAGTAGTAAGTGACTTGGGAAATGTCAACATGAATGGTTTCCTTGGCTTTCATTTGGAGATGCTTTACTCAAAGGATCTTCTCAGAGAATCTTCTGAGCCTTTGAAATGCATTTGCTCAGGCTGTTGGCTAACTTCTCATGTAAACTTTATGATTCCCTTTTAGTACCACAGACTGGCTTTTGGTGTGGGGGTGGTGGGGTGGGGGTGTCACATTCCAGACAGGGACCCTATGACCCAGTACCCCTTCATTAGGCTTTATCTTTAATGAATTCTTAGCAGTGTCATTGAGCAGAAATTAGGCCTGCCATTCTGGTTCAGGTTCTTTAAGGAAGATGTGTCTTTCCCATTTTTGGGTTTTGTTTTGTTTGGGGGCTATATCCAGCTGTGCTCAGAGCTTACTCCTTCTTGCCTCTATGCTCAGAGATAATTAATTCTCAGCAGGCTTGGGGGACCTTATGGGGTACTGGGTATCAAACTAGGTTTTGCCATGTGCAAGACAAATACCCTACCCTTCTTTCTGTACTATGTGTTTCCCGTTTTTCATTCTTGTCCTGATAGTTGAGTACAGCTACTCCTAAAGCTGTCAGAGACAGTGAAATCCTAAAATGGAAAGGACTTGGAGCCCTGAATTACTGCTTCACTGCTTTGTTGGTGAGTGAGAAATAAACTGTCGCTGTGTGGAACTGCTGGAACCGGGAGTGGGTGGGGCCTGCTGAGCCTACCTGTGTAGATCCTCCTCATTAGCAATGGTGTGACACACTGGCTGATCATCAGGGCTGACAAAGATCTTCCTTTACCTGGTTTTAGGCACTTTCCTCATCACCAGGCTGCTGATCAGAGCAATGAAACTTTCTAGAGTATAGCCAGAAAGCAGAGGGACAGGTAAAGGATTCTTGTCCTGTGCCAACAATTCTAGGAGAAAATAGAATGACAGCTGGTACAAGTGAAAAAAGATATTCAGTATGAGAGAGGACTGTCAAAACAAATGCCATTGGGATAGGCAAGTGGACAAATGATTTCTGCTCCTTCTTTCTTTCAGTGAAGAAGGCTGGGGGTACCGTGGGTTGCCTTGTATGCGGCTGAACTGGATTCAATTCCTGGTACTCCATATAGTTCTCAGAACTGCCAGGAGTGATCCCTGAGCACAGAGTCAGGAGGAAGCCTTGAGTACAGGTGGGTGTGGCCCAATTCCCCACCCCAAGTCCTCTCTTTTTCCAATGGAGGGGTTTACTCCCTGTGTTTCCCCAGTTTTGCTGTAGCCTCCTATACTAGGCTCGTCTCTTCCCCTGAACTCATTCTGCAGATCATTCTAGCAGCAACCAGGGAAGAGGAAATGTGCAAATAGCACATTTCAGTCCCAATAGCAATAAATATATTTGAAAGTCTCCACCAACCAGGCAGTAGGTTAAACAGAGAGAAGACCAGGGAAAAAATACCAAAGGATCAAAGTAGATGCGTTAGAGGCTTACCAGCAGTCAGGGTGATGGAGCATCAATGTAACAAGTAGGAAAAAGGAGCCAGAGTCATAGGATAGCAGGTAGGACATGTGTTTTGCACACATCCAATCCAGGTTCAACCTCTGGCATACAGTCTCCTAAGCCTACCAAGAATGAATCTCTGGGCACAGAGCTAGGAGTCAGCTTTGAGAACTGCTGGGTGTGGCCCAAAGCAAAGAAGAATTTTAAAGAACAGAGATCAAGGCTGAAAGGTAGAAAGGGTGCTGACATGAGTCTTTGGAAGGAAACCCACCTTTATGGGTGGAACTTGGCATCCTGGTAGTCACTTAGGCAGGCAGGGATCCCATGTCCAGGGCCTCTGGGTGTGAGGGGGCAAAGGTAGGGGATGCAAACAGGAAGCAGCAAAATCTCTGCAGCTCTATTGCTTTCAGTGTTCAGGGTGAACCTTCAGAGTCTGGAGATGTGCACACGCACATCTCTCATCACAATGATAGTTGGCAGGAGAGTAGAGACCACAATGAAGTCTGCAAACTAGGCTTCTCCAGTCCTTTCAGCATGGAATCCTGATTAGAGCCAATGATATACTTTCTAAACCAATGAGTGCAATTCTCTCTCTCTCTCTCTCTCTCTCTCTCTCTCTCTCTCTCTCTCTCTCTCTCTCTCTCTCTCTCTCTCTCTCTCTCTTTTAGCAGGGGAGAGTGTTGAACAATAGATTTTTGTTTCTTTGTTTTGGCCACACCTGGTAGTGCTCAGGGCTTACTCAGGACTCCGTGCTCAGTGATCTCTCCTGGCAGTGCTGGGTGGAATCATAGGTGGTGCTGGAGATCAAACTCCATATGGGGTCAGCCATATGCAAGTCAAAGGCCTTAACTCCTATACTATCTCACCAACTCCAAACAACAGACAACTTAAACAATCACCCTATCCTGGAATGAGGTCAGAGTGAACTCCAACCTTAAAGGGGACTTAAAAAAGAGGCCGGAGTCTTAGTGCAGTGGTAGGGCATTTGCCTTGCATTCGGCTGACTTAGGACAGATCGTGGTTCGATCCCGTGTCGTGTATTCAGGAGCAATTTCTGAATGCATGGCCAAGAGTAAACCTGAGTGCCACCAGATGTGCCCCCTCCCCGAAAATAAAAAGGGGGACTTAAAATTGTTCAGCAATCTTGGTGTTAACCCTTCTTCGCTGGATCCTGGGCAGAATGTGGAGGGTTTTCTGGGGGTGGGGATGTTTGGAAGACAATGACTCTACAAGCAAAGCAGAAATAGTTTATTGTTTTAGCAAGCCACACCCATGTACACAAACCCAGTATAGACTCATTGTGAAACATGAACACATGACTAAGGAAATAGAATCACACTATGATGTTGTTATTCAGAGATGGGACCAATTCTTGGCCCATCCATTAAGATCCAAAAAGTTTTCTGAGCAATGTAAACAATAGCAGACAATGCATTTTGGGCCATGAACTGTCCTTTCCTTTCCTCTCCAAAAAAATATTCTTTTCTGAATACCATGCCATGTGAGCACACAAAGATTATCCCACTCCTGCCTTTACTTTTATCTCCTAATTTGAAGTTGCAGACCTAAATCAATACCATTATTGAAGTGTTTTTATGCACTACCAAGCTCCAGTCTGACAGTCGGACAGCATTTTTAATGCACAGTGTTCTTTGCTGGTGCTGAATCCTTTTTTGCCACTACCCTTCCTCTCAGTATCTGTCCAACCTCTTGGTAGGGGAGATAATCTCCATCCTGCTGAGTGTCCTTTAATCTTGACCTTCTTGGTGAAGTTTGGAAGCCCGTGGAAAGTCCCATGTGCAATGCTTAGGTGTGCCCTTTGCTATCTACCTTGTCAGATTCAGGAAAGATCCTTACAGGTCTTGTGCTTCTACTTCCTCTTAGATTTCTCTCAAGGCATCTTATAGGAGGAATTGGGTGGTAGGAAATTTCAAATTCCAATCAAACTATCTGGGGCTTTGGGGATAGCTCAATATCTAGGAGCATCTGCTTGGCAAGCATGAGGTTGGGTGTCTCATCTCATCTCTGAATGTCTGTTGCCCATATGTGCTGGACATGGCATATCTGCTATGGGGAGATCTTTGGTGCTGCTGTGGTGTGTGTAATCTTGAGCACACAGCTAGCTGCGGCAAGTGTAGAAAGTATAGAGCTGAGGAGTGTGAACCCAGTGGAGTACCACAATTAAAGATGGCTACATTGTGGCCAGGTGAATGGCCACTGGAGAGCATGAATGAGCACATCCAGGGACCTCTGAGAATGCTGTGGCTGGAGTGTGCATAGGAACTAATGGAAATGAGTACAAACCCCAGCAATGATATCACAGTAAGATGTGTGATCCTGGGGCTGGAGAGATAGCATGGAAGTAAAGCGTTTGCCTTTTATACAGAAGGACAGTTGTTCAAATCCCTGCATCCGTATGGTCCCCCATGTCTGCCAGGAGCGATTTCTGTGTGTAGAGCTAGGAGTAACCCCTGAGCACTGCCAGGTGTAACTCAAAAACCAAAAAAAAAATATGTGTGATCCCCTTAAATCTATGAGTATAACAATCAGTCAACAAAAGGAAAGGTGAGACTGGGAAAGAAAGGACCATGTCACGTGGAACTCAAGGGGGTAAGTAAGGTTAGATGCTGAATAACAGACACCAGGTAATGTTTGGAGAGGGCACTGGGCAGTGATGGGCAGGATGCATAGAATAGCTGTGCCCTATTCCTGGAATCATGCCAGTCTCTGCCCATATCCAGCAAACTCTTGCTTCATTTCTTAGCTCAAATACCACTTCTTGGGGACTCTGTTCTGGGTTATATCCTTCGAATATGCCCTTGAACTATACTTCTTTCTGTCTAGGGGACTTATTTACATGAGATGGGATGTGATCAGGGTAAACTGGCAATAGGTGATGATCTTAGTTCAAGTTTAATCTCCTTTTTAATTAATTTTTCCCTGAGAAAAGAACCTGCATCATTTTTTTATTCTTCATTTTAGTTGGGGGGAACACACGTGCTGGTGCTCAGGGGTTACTCCTGGTTCTATCATAAGGAATCGCTCCTGGCAGTACTCAGGGGACTATATGAAGTTTCAAGAATTGTACCCTGGTCATCAGCATGCAAAGCAAATGCCCGACATGCTGTACAATCATTCCAGCCTCAAACCTGCATATTTCTTGTTGGTCCTAGAAGTAATAAGGCCAGCTGGGCCTGTAGGGAAGAGGTCTTGGTAGAGCAAATAATCAAGGTGATGTAAAACTGGGCTGGAGATACTTGTTTCTGATTGTCCGCAGGTAGTAGTGACCTGAAAACAAGACTTACAAGTTGACAACGTCTCCATGCTGGAAAGGCCGGCAGCTATTTTGACTGCTTCTAGATGTTCCCAGCAGGCTGTTGGGGCTGTTGGATGGGGCTGCCAGCCAGGGCTTGCCATGTCAAGAGACCTTGGGGGGAACAGATCTTGAGCTGCAGCAGATGGCAAGCGCTGTCTTTAGTCTTTAACATGTAAAGGAAAGAACTGGGAATAGACACTCGGCTCAGTGGCAGTTAGGATGCATTTAAATAAGTCTTACAGATCATTTGTAGCAATATCTAGGCCTCCACAATTCATAATTGCCCCTGGATCTCATAGGTGAATCTTCTTGCTGATCTTTCTAATCTCAATATCCAGTTCAAATTGTGATGTGTTATGATTCTGGCCCACGATAGGTGGGATTAAACGGAAGAGCTTCTATTAACAGAGACCCAAGGGCATTCTGTGACCTTGGGGTTCAATCAACTTCAGGGAGAGTCAGTCAGTCCTTTAACAACAGACTGTGCCTTATACTGTGCAAGTACTCCTTCCCCCCAATTTAGTCAGGTGATTTTTGTTTGTTTCTGGTTCACCCCTGGTGATGCTCAGGGCTTACCCCTGGCTCTGCACTCAGGGATCACCTGAGTTCACCTGAGGGTTCAGGAGACCATATGGGACACCAGGGTTCAACTTTAGGTTGACTGCATGCTAAGCAAATGCTTTACTCATTGTACCATTTCTCTGGCCACTTTAGTCAGTCTCTTGTTCTACCCAAGTCAGTACTATGGAAGTTAGGTCTGACTCACAGAGTTGATGTGAGATTATATGAAACGATGTTAGAGCCTAACCTTATTGTAAGCATATAATGAAAGTAGAATACTCAATAGCATCATAGTTTTTATTGGATAAGGGATAATTATTGGAATATTCTGGCTTTTTGGAATAATCTGGGAAAATTTGATGTTGGGGACAAACCACTATTGATATCATTCATCTTTCTAGCTATTCAAGCTTGGAACTGTTTTAGATTTATCTCTTTTTCTCATCTATAACCAAGCCAATGATGTTCCAACTTGCTATGTACATTAAAGTATAATGAGGATCCAGTGACTTCTTACACCCACCTCTACTACTATTTCTCTTGTCTGAGCCACCATCACTGACTCTGGGATATGATTCTAGCCTCTTCCTGCATCTCTCTGTGTCCATTACAGTTTTTTCTTTACAGAGAACCCAGAGAGATACTGGCAAAAACATGCATCACTTCATGTCTCTCTTACCTCAAAGTCTCTCTCATGGATCTTCATCTTCTCCAGAGGAAGTAACAAAGGTTCCTTATAAGTCTCTCCCTGTATTTAATTTGGTTTTTTTTTATCTGATTATTGCTGTTTCAAGGCCACACCATCCTGACTCTGTGCTCAGGATCTCTCCTGGAGAGACTTGGGAGTCATCTGGGGCACTGGGAATTGAACTGGGGTCAGGTGCATACAACACAAGTGCCTTAAACCCTGTCTTATCTGTCTGGAACATTTATCTGCTCTTTTTCTCATTTCTCTGTCTCTTTCCCTCTTTCCCTCCTTACTTATTCCATGCTAGTCGCTTCTAGCTTCTTTGTAGTTTCTTTACCACACTAGGCATCTTCCAGGTTTGGAAACTTTACATGGACTGTTTCTTCTTTCTGGAATATTCATTTTCTGGATTATTTTACCAAGCTCACATTGTTCCTCAAGTCTTTTTTGTTTATTTGTTTTGTTTTGGCATTTTTGGGTTACTCCTGGCTCTATGCTCAGAAATCACTCCTGGCCGGCTTGGGGGGCCATATGGGATGCTGGGATTCAAACCACCATCCTTCTGCATGCAAGGCAAACACCCTACCTCCATGCTATCTCTCCAGCCCCTGTTCCTCAAGTCTTTACAATTATCACCTTCCCAATGAGGTCTTCCTTAACCACTTGAACAAATAATCAATAATCTGCCAAGTAAAAGCATTGAAAAAAAAGTTACCAGGTCCAGAGCAATTGTACAGCAGATAGGGTGCTTGCTTTGCATGTGGCTAACTCAGTTCAATTTTTTTTTGGTTTTTGGGTCACACCTGGCAGTGCTAAGGGGTTACTCCTGGCTCTATGCTCAGAAATCGCTCCTGGCAGGCTTGGGGGACCATATGGGATGCCGGGATTCAAATCACCGATCTTCTGCATGCAAGGCAAACACACCACCTCCATGCTATCTCTCCGGCTTCTCAGGTTCAATTTTTTTTTGTTTTTTGTTTTGTTTTGTTTTTGTTTTTGGGCCACACCCGGCGGTGCTCAGGGGTTACTCCTGGCTGTCTGCTCAGAAATAGCTCCTGGCAGGCACGGGCGACCATATGGGACACCGGGATTTGAACCAACCACCTTAGGTCCTGGATCGGCTGCTTGCAAGGCAAACACTGCTGTGCTATCTCTCCGGGCCCTCAGGTTCAATTTTTAACATTCCATTTGGTCCCCTGAACACTGGCAGGAAAAATTTTTAAGTGCAGAGTCAGGAGTAACCCCTGAGCATTGCTGAGTATGGTTCAAAAACAAAACCCCAAAATATTTACTACCAGCTTAAATATCTGGTTTTATTTATTTATTTATTTATTTTTGGTTTGGTTTTTGGGCCACACCTATTTGATGCTCAGGGGTTACTCCTGGCTGTGCTTTCAGAAATCACTCCTGGCTTGGGGGGACCATATGGGGTGCCGGGGGATCGAACCCCGGTCCATTCTAGGCTAGTGCTTGCAAGGCAGATGTCTTACTTCTAGCGCCACCACTAGTTTTATTTTGGATTATTATGTAACTGTGAAAAAAATTAAATGAAGAATAAAATAACCTGGTAATATTGGACGCCCCCCCCCCTTCTCTAATGGAACTGGTGAGCAGAGTAGAGAAAGGATTGTTTCTTTCAAATTCACTGTGGTGCCAATCGAACCTACTTCATATTATACTTCTGGTTCCTGGAGTTACCTGGGTTCCCTTTCTCTGATGTCTGTCTGATTCCTCCTCTAGATCTGAGGTTTCATTTATGTGGGTTGGGTCTCTCTTCCTCATCCTTGGCTTTCACTCAAGTAATCAACTTGCTGGGTGATTGGCCATGAATAATCAGTTCTCCATCACCCCAGAGCACACCAAAATATTCGTGAATACATGCAATAAAAATGTTTCAGAGCTGAGAACACTGATCAGAAGGGCGATGTTTGTGTAGCACTGTTAATTGGATTTCTACGGTGAGATGTTCAGCCAGGTGGGGGATTATCTGATGAAATTAAGGTGATGACAACAGCTCCTGGCAATGATTTAGGGTGACTTCAGCATTGGGGAGCAGAGCAGCCATGGAGCCCAAAAGCTGGGGAGAGGGAGGAGGCCTGCAGAGGTCACCGATGCTCCTTGGGTCCGAACTTATTGGCAAGCTGTCCGGAGAGCACCAGTACTCAGATTTAGCTACAGTCTTAATGAATGTTGTGCTTGAGATAATGGCCTATATCTGAACTTGCACAAAGCCCTGAAAATACTCCTGCGAATTGTGCTTTATCTCAAGGGCTGCAGTGTGTAGCATCCAACACTGCCATTGATATCATCTATGGAGAACTCTTTCCCAGGTTCTTTATTAAGGTTTAATTAAATTTTATGCGTTATCAATTAGGATTAATCTACATTTAGTCGGAATTAGAGGGAGCCAATTATAAATAACACCACTTCTCATTTATTCCTGAATACAAAATGAGGGTTTTTCAAACTTCCTTAGGGGAAGAGAAAAAAATAAAAACACACCAAATTCATCCTAGCACCCTTCCGCACCAAACAACACTTTGAAGAGCCTTATGTTCAGGAGGATGATATTTCTATGAAAATAAAAGCAAAAGGTTGAGAATTCTCATCAAAAGGCACTAGAGAGGGAGAGAGAGGTGGGGGAAAAAAGGGCCATGGAAGAGGTGTTTCAAATGGGGAAGAGAAGATCTCAGGGACTTTTGAGAGAGTTTCCCTCAAAGCCTCATTTTCATTTTCCACTTTTCTTCCTTGGAAAGATGAGTCCACTGAGTCACAGATAGTGCAGCATTTTGTTACAAACAGACCCTTGGCTGTAGTTCCATGAGTCCTTTAGGCAGCCTGCAGTGTAAGACAATCCACTTTCCCACCTCTGGTGGTGAAGTTTACAAATCCACTCTCCTTGGAGGTGCCAAGGAACTGCATAGGCTGAGCTGTAATACTTGGCAGGAACACATCCAAAGCTGTTTCTGCTGCAATTTGGGAAGGAAGGAGATTTACCTAAGTGTTATTAGTTCTGAGAACAGCGATGAAATAGAGGCACAATCACGCTGCAGGGAATGGTGGCAGAGCTTTTCACCTCTAATGTGTCAAACTTGCTGTATTTGCAGAGAGAGAAGCTGAGCATGTGCCACGGTTATGAAAAAACTTCTAGAAGAGGCCAGCTCAGAGTGTGTCTGGTAAGACTGGGTGCAGAGTTGTTCGTTAAACATTGCTATGGCCATTGCTTCTGGGCTCAAGTAGGATTGTTGTCTCTCCTCCTCTCTTGAAGCTAGAGGCAAGTATGGGCATGTTTTGGCCAATGAAATGTAGGAAGGAGTGATGGGTGTCAATTCCATATCAAAATTTCAAGAGGTGATAGTGGCTCCGTTCCCTACTTCCTGCTGCAATCATCATGGGAAGAATGTAGAGCAAGTTCCCATGAACCTAAGGTGAGCAGAGCCAGCCCTGCAAACCTACATGAATTAAGCAGCTACAGTATGAAGTAGAGCCATTGAGATATTGATGGTTTGGTTCTTTTAGCACAACATCCTGCCAAAGAAGAATCTTTCTAAGTTTTGTACCTACTTCTTTGACTGGTGATAGAATCAAAGCTCATTTATGAAAATTAATAATGTACTACTTTTTGTTTACAAAATATTTCTACTTAATACTTAATTATATTTAATACCTATTATACTTAATAAATGTTTTGTGATGGTATGTTTCATGTTTATCTAAAATCTAAGCAGTTCAGTATTTTTGGTCAACCAGGCTAATCAGAAATCCCACATCTCTGATTTATTTTTTGGTAGAGATTTTCCAGAGCAAAGACTTATAAGGCCCAGTCCTATTACTTCTTGTCCCATAGAGTCTCACCTAATAATTTCAGAATCTCTTGTTTAATAAGTACAAAAATCAGCCTTGTGAAAGCAACATGTTTAGTGAGGCATTTTGTCCTTGAGCAATTAAAGACCTGACCTCTCCTCAGACCCTCTGAATTCTAGAGGATCAAGGAATTTATAAAAACATACCCATCCATTTTTTTAGTGCAATTTCTGATTTATAACTTAGACCACTGCACATTTTTTTTTGGTTTTTGGGTCACAACGGGCCGCACTCAGGGGTTACTCTTGGCTTTATGCTCAGAAATCTCTCCTGGCAGGCTCAGGGGACCATATGGGATGCCAGGATTCGAACCACAGACTTTCTGCATGCAAGGCAAATGCCTTACTTCCATGCTATCTCTCTGGCCCCCACTGCACATTTTTTGACTTGAGTCTCATTGAAGTGCCTTTGGCCTATATATAGGTATATCCCACATTATTTCTAGCATCTCATTTTTTTCTACATAGAACAGGTATGTACTATATAACATTCAGGGTCAATGATGATACTGATTCAAATATAACCCACAATTTAGGAAAAAAATCAGTTCCAGAATCAGTATGATCTTAGCGTGTGCAAAATCACCACAGTAAAGAATGTTTGGTAGAACATTGCAGAAATACAGCACAAATTATAAAATATAGGTTCATTTAACTAAAAGATTGCCCTGGTTAAACCCATTCAGCTTTAAGTGTAAATGTATCTGATATTTAGATGATGCCATTAGCTCTTTCTCTGACTCTCTCTGACTTACTTCTCTGTATTGGTTTTCTTTCCATCACTCTTTCACTGCAGACTTCAGCATTTCTAGGCTTCCATTGCTCTTTTGTCAATGATTCAATAAAAAGCTTGTGCTTTTTAAATTTATCTATGTATTTATTTATTGTTTTTGTGTTCACACCTGGCTGTGCTTGGGGTTATTCCTAGCTCTGCACTCAGGGTTCACTCCTGGTGGGCTCAGGGGACTGTCTGTCTGGGATGCCAGGGATAGAACCTATGTTGGCCATATGCAAAACAAGCATCTTGTTGTACTATCGCTATAGCCCCTAAACCTCTCTGTAAAGGTTTTAGGAAGACTGAGGGGAGGACTCTAAGGTTAGTTTTTAGTTTTTCTTTTTTTTTCTTTTTTTTTTTTTTTTTTTATGGTTTTTGGGCCACACCCGGCTTTGCTCAGGGGTTACTCCTGGCTGTCTGTTCAGAATAGCTCCTGGCAGGCACGGGGGACCAAATGGGACACCGGAATTCGAACCAACCACCTTTGGTCCTGGATTGGCTGTTTGCAAGGCTAACACCGCTGTGCTATCTCTCCGGGCCCCAGGTTAGTTTTTCTAATCTGCAAAGAGCTAAAAATTGAAAAGATTTTAGAAGTTCAACAAAGAAGTAAGCAAAAGATTAGAGTTGGCAATTTTCAGAAAGAAAATGCAAATGGCCAAAGAGCAAATTAAATTATGCACATTCTTATGGAGGAATAGAAAATGTAAATAAAAATGACAATCAGTTTGTGTTAAAAATTCATCAGTTTGGCCAAAATGGAAATGATTTATACTCTATGGCTTGTGATTATGTGTGGGAAATAAGGACTCTCAGCCATCGTGCAATGAGAGAGAATTGCCTAACCATTCAAAGAAAGTCTGGAAGTAGCAGCTGAAATTAAAAACAAACATATTCTTTGACCCAGCCATTTGACTACATTCAGAAAGGAATAGAAATATCACATCAATAGAAATGTAACATACCTAATACTTGCATAAATATAGAAATAGTACAAATATTAAAAGAGAAGAGATTTAGTAAATTATGTTATTTCATATCTTATAATTTAATGTGATTATTGAAAACATTAGTTTATACAAACATACTTATAGTCTCTTACTAAAAAAAAAGAATCCCCAAATTTCTGTTCCTATTTTTGAAAAATAATAGAAAAGTTACTTATGTGACTCAATATATGAATGTTTGCATGGGCCCAGGAATTGCATGGATAGATAAGAACTAGGTAATTGACAATTATTACTTATTTTGAAAGGAACAATGTGTGATGTAAGCATATATTGCTATTATAATTTGAAAGGAAATTTATTAAAGTGTATATGAAAAAAGATAATGTGTCCTGGGTCCCTGGAACAAATGGTTAGAAGGTGAGATATGAGCTGACAGTCAAAATGTTAGAGTAGATTTACAGTAATATTGACAAGAAGAAAAAGAAAATGTGCTTCATTGCATTTTGAATGAAAAAATATTGACAAGTGACCATATTTCAGATTGTTGATAAGGTTCCTATAAGTCCATCTTGGTTGTGTCTTTTGTGCATACTCTGCAATGAGTGGAAGGTATCATTCAACTGACTGGGCATGCTGAAAATCTTCCACCTGAAGACTGACTACATGGGATAGAGAGAGGGCATTATATTTGCTTCAGCAAATATAATAGAGGCTGTGCTTTCACTTGGTGGTCCCTTGCAAAGAGGGAGAAGAAGAGTTGAGCCCTGTTGGTCCAAAGGTCTTTGCCGATCAATAGGTCTGAGATTTCATCTGGTTGTGTGGGATTCTATTGTTAGATAATGCTGTTTAGAGATACTATGTGGATGCCCAGTATTCAACTGCAATGGTTTAAAAGATGACTTTTGACTTCTTATTTTTTTTCTCTTTAAATTGTCATTATTATTTCAACTTTGGAGACCACTAGGGAATCACATTATTCCTGGATAATAATCTGGATAAGCAGATTTAATGCCTCAATCCATCAGTAAATCCTTCCCTTTGCTCTTTATGGAGTGTCAGCACAGTGGTGTGGACATCACTGAATTGTCCTCAAAGTCTGTGTTTCTCATGTCACTGCTGAATAATTATTGCTCCCTGGAATGGGGCAGGCAGGAAAGGCAGGGGAAGAGAACAATTTGTTGAGTATTTAGTAAGTCAGAGGAGAAATAAAATATATAATCCAAGACCCCTTAGAGAAATAATACATATGAAAATGTGTATGCTATAGCTGAAGCCCTTAAATTGCTTTTTATTGTTGAAAATGAAAATGAGTAAAGTTAGCTTAAAACTCAAGAAATATGAAAATGGCAAGACATTTTAAGAGAGTCCAGAAAAATAATTCTTTTCAAGAACAAAGTAGATATTTATGGATTCAAACACAGAAAACCTAAAATGTGATAAAGAGATGGCTCTTGGAAGAAAACCAATAATATAGAAAAACTCTGGCAAAATGAGAAGGGGGAAGATAAAACATATAAAATTATAAATGATGAATTTTAAAACACACACAAGAGATTAAAAACCCAGGTCTTACTTTGACTTCCTCTTAAAGAGAAATAAAAAAATCTCAATGAAATAGATTCTTTGGAGGTACATATGAATTTAAAAAATCAACTAATGAAGAAGTGATGCCTGAAGAGAAAAATATATAATAATATCAAAGATATAAATATACAAAGATATATAACAGTAAAATGTTAAGATATTACAAAGTGGTAGTTCTAAAATAGCCTCCTAGAATGGAGTTTTTTTTTAAAAATAACTTTAGTAAAAGATTATTCCTATAGTTGACTAACAGTTTAGATTATAAAAGCACCAAAAACTCCCTAGTTCATTTTATAAGGACAGTGTCACCCTGAAATCCAATCTTGAAGACTATGGTTTAAAAAATAAAGGGAGTAGAAAACAAAGGCACTAGATCAAACACTATAAATAAAATAATAGCGAACAGAATTCAATAATGCATTAATAGAATTATTCACCATGACCAAGTAGGATTTAGCCCAGGAATGCAAAGACTTTCAATTTTCAGGTTTTTTTCCCTCAAAAAGTGATAAAATAAAATCTTAGAGATGAGTTAAGAACTCTTCTTTCTGGATTCCATTCTCTGTATCCCTCCTTCCACTTCCCACCCCTCTGAAAGATAGAGATTGCACCCATTTGGAGATTGGTACTTATTTATGCTTCTAATCTATGCTTTGTATCACTACAACTTTTATAAATATCTATAAATATTTAGCTACATCTTATTTTGTATGCCCTGAAATTTTCATAACTGGTTTTCTTCTGAATGTGTCCCTCTAGAACTTGCCTTTATTCTCTCAGCTTTGTATTCTTGGGATTTAGTCACATAGAAACAACTAGATTTAACTCATTCATTGACCTCTGTGTGTGTGTGTGTGTATGTATGTATGTATATATACATATATATATAAATCTAGTTGTTTCTATATATATGTAAATATATATATATATAAATCTAGTTGTTTCTATATATATATTTTAGTTTTTGGGCCACATCTGGCATTGCTCAGGGGTTACTCCTGGCTCTGTGCTCAGAAGTTGCTCCTGGCAAGCTCAGGGGACCATATGAGATGCCAGGAAACAAATTGAAGTCCTTCTGGGTTGGGGGTGTGCAAGGCAAATGCCCTACCACTGTGCTATCGCTCTGACCCCATCATTGCCCTGTATTTTAATATATATAAATATATTATTTATATTATGCAGGTGTTCTCTCTATCTTTCATGTGTGTGTGCTTATATATATAGAGTTCTCACTGCCACATTCTTGCTAACTCTTGTGTGGGTTGGGATTTTATTTTCATTTCATTTTCATCTCCCTGATTACTCTTGAGATGGAGATATTTCTAGTGTTTGTGGAACAGAAATGTTTCCTTTCTTCTGAATTGTCTGTTTATATCCGTGGTTTAATTTGTCCTACATTAAAAATCATTTTCTATTGATTGGTAGGATTTTAAAATATATTCTGAATTCTGATCCAGGACTTTTTAATGGCAGGAAATCAATTAATATACTACATCACAGAAATGGGTCAAAAACAGCAATAACACACACCAAACCAAGAAAACCCTACATAAAATGTCAAGAAATACCAATAAGGTATTTGATAGAATTTGAGATTCATCCCTGGTTAAAACCCACCTGAAAATTTAGAAATAGAAGCATGAAAAGAAAAAAAAATGCATCTTTTATCTTTTTTTTTTGGTTTTTTGAGCCACACCCGGCGTTGCTCAGGGGTTACTCCTGGCTGTCTGCTCAGAAATAGCTCCTGGCAGGCACGGGGGACCATATGGGACACTGGGATTCGAACCAACCACCTTTGGTCCTGGATCGGTTGCTTGCAAGGCAAACACCGCTGTGCTATCTCACCGCCTCCCCCCCCCCCCAAAATGCATCTTTTATCAATAAGGTACCCATAAGAGGTACTGGTACAATGTAGATGCTTTCCCATTTGCAGTTTGTTTTCTTTTATAAGTAAATATTTCTTTTTGTGTGTTTGTTTTTATTTTTGTTTTTGGGTCGTACCCATCAGCACTCAGGGGTTACTCCTGGCTCTATGCTCAGAAATCACCCCTGGCAAGTACAGGGAACCATATGGGATGCCGGGATTTGAACCACTATCCCTCTGCATGAAAGGCAAACGCCTTACCTCCGTGCTATCTCACTGGCCCCAAGTAAATATTTCTATATTAAAAATCCAAACCTTAAAATCTCAGAATGTGAGTGGGTCTTAGAAAAAGGAGTTTAGAGAGAATATCTCTAGGGTATGTCTTCATCCATTATGGCTGGCGTCCTTCTAAATTGCAGAGATTAAAGTGATAATACAGTAAGTAAATTACTTGCCTAATTTAAATTGATACCCAGCGCCATATAATCCCCACGGCATCACTAGGAGAGACTCCTGACCATAGATATAGAAGGAGCCCTTAAATGCAGCTAAGTGTGGCCCAACCTCACTCATTCTCAAAAAAATAAAAAAGAAAAGTAGGATAAGTTCAGAAGACACAAGTGAAGGGGAGAAGAGAACCACCTATCAGACCAGGACGGAGGTAGAGACAATACTCTCCACACTGCCCTCAGAAAAAAAACAAAATGTGGCCAGAGGATAGCACAGCAGAAAGGGCACTTGCCTTGCATTCAGCTGACCCAGATTCAATCCCCAGCATCCCATATGATCCCCCCACCAAGCTTTGCCAGGAGTAATTCCTGAGTGCAGAGCCAGCAGTAAACCCTGAGCATGGCTGGATATAGCCCAAATAAATGAAATAAAAAATTAAGAAAGAAAGAACCAATGTGATCTACATCTTGTTTGTGCACTTTTTTTTTTTTTTTTTTTTTTAGTTTTTGGGCCACATCTGGCAGTGCTCAGGAGTTACTCCTGGCTCTGCGCTCAGAAGTTGCTCCTGGCAAGCTCAGGGAACCATATGAGATGCCAGGAATTGAATCGAAGTTCTTCTGGTTCTGAATGGAAGTATGAGGAAATAAAATGTCTTGTTAAAAGCTAGAAGGGAATGTAAGTTTGGAACTTACATTTGCGGGAGCCAGCATTGATGTTTTGCTTCTGTAAACTCTGGCTTTCATTTAGATGTAAAGACTGCTATGACAGGCCTCAGATATGTGGCAGAAAAGACTAGGCCCAGAACAGCAACTAGTCTCTGGAACCTGATATTGTGAGTACAGTACCAGGTCCAGATGGCTGATCATAAAGTGCAGAATGGCCTCAAATAGATAGCAGAAGAATCAGGAACTCAAGTGTGCAAAGATAAGATTTCCCTTTTGTCAAAAATATAGCCAAACCTGTGCTTTTGATGCAGTATGAAAACCAATAGTTTTAAAGGTCAATTAAGACTATGTGGAACCCTCCTAAACTCCCTTTAAAAATGACTTGAGACTCAAGCTTGTGACCCCTCACACCCCCATCAAATCGTGGACGGTTGCATGATACCGGATTCAGCTGCAGCAAAACCCCTGGCTCAAGGACACTACACGACTCTGAAATGCTGCAAATCATATCTTAAACTCTAGACCAAAGTCTGTGATACAAAAAAGTACCTTGGCTTTCGCTCCCCACAAGAATATCTCAGAAGACCTAATTGGGAGGCCTATATTGCCTATGTAAGCTTAATACCTTTATAATAATGTATCTTAATATATGTATTCCTAAACATACAGATAGCCTCCCCCATGACTTTCTTTTTTCAAATACCTTTTTTCCCCCAATTTCCTTTTTTTAATATCTCAATTTTATTTATATATTATATTTTTTATATATACATATTTTCTCTACCCTCACCAGTTTTGTTGCTGCTTGGTACAAAAATTAAGAAAACGGCTTGCCTGGGATAAAAGCTCAGACCACACCACAGATACTGTATGTGTAGCCTGTCATCCTTACCTGGAATAGCACCAACAATACAAAAGGACACCATACGTTTTTGTATAGGCACAGTAAATAAGGGGAAATCATGGACTCACAAGATCTTATCTTCTAAGGATAAGAACTCACACTTTTTATACAAGGGTGCCTCCCATCCTGGACATATGCCATGTGGATACAACTCAGTCTCCACGAGATTGGACAGTGTTAGTTCATTCTCAAATCCCAGATCCCAGACGTAGAACTGAAACAACCCCCTGCAACAATACCAGGAACTAAGCTCTGTTGGGAGATATACTTGTGCCAGTGTTAATATGACAATGAGGACTGCGAGGAAATGAAAACTTGACCTAAGACCAGGAGGCCCTATCACATCACCTAACACTAAGTGGAAATCAGAAGATGTATTGTCCTTTGAACTATGAAAAATAAGAGCGCTAACTACAGAAAACTGACTTTGACAACTGTGACTGGGCAGAATGTACCTTGAGACCATTAAGGAAAACCCTACTCTAGACTATAGCCCAGGTCTCTTACAAAAATCAAAATTTCTTAGTACAGAGGCCCAATTCAGACAACAGAGACTGAGCAGAACCTTTGGAACCATAATTTCCTAGACTTCGACTTAGGGAACGAGCAAAAACATGAAGCACATGATACAGAAAACTGAACACACCAACAATGTTGGAACAGTACCTCTAGAACCTTAAAGACTCTATCCTAGGCCTTGTCTTACGACCTGCGCAAATACCAAGATTGCTTGCTACAGTGGCCTTATTTCCTCATCCACAACCGAGAGGGAAGGTTCCTGACACCACAAAAACAAAACAAAACAAAACAAAAAAACCCTGGGATTTGGCAACGAGAAGGTATGGAGCCAGTGGTTGCTCTCATGACAATATGCTTCAAGAGTGGAGAAACCCTGAATCTCTTAGGCCACGGGAATTTCCTTCCTTCCCTAATACTTACTGTGCCTATACAAAAAAAAAAAAAAAAGAAAAAGGTGGGGTAACACCAAACCCTGCCACTGCAGCACTTTTTCTGGTTTTGTTTTGTTTTATTTTTTGTTTGTTTTTTGATATTATTTTCCTTCTTTTTTTTCTTCCACTTTTTTCTTTCTTGTTCACTTTTGTGGATATTATTCGGTGATTTTTTTTTCTTTTTTAGTAGTTGATACCAAATATTTTCTTCTCTTTTCCTTAAGCTTTTTATGTCTAACAGAATAGCATAACTTGAATCATTCAGCCTCATAAATTGAGGGGGGACCAGTCATATGAACATGTAGTGTAAATAAAAAATGACCAGACTGGAACACCAAACAGAATAGATACCCAACCTATAACAAGCTGTAAGGTGGAGACCAGTTGCACTAGGATTCTGGGGGGTAAAGGAGGGAGAAGTGGGAGACATGCTGGGAACAGGAGTGGAGGGAGGACAACATTGGTGGTGGGAATGCCCTTCATTCATTGTCACTATGTACCATAAATAATTCTGTGTAATGAACTTCAGTCACAATAAAAAAAAAAGAGAGAGAAAAAAATGACTTGAGAGCTCTTATGGGGTCCTTGCCTAACAAAGGATGACCCAGTGTGCTGTAATTAACTCCCCTGCATTTGCATTGCTATTTATCACCTTGGTGGTCTTTGTGGGATGGATCTCAAATTTGGAGCTAACAGTCTTGTTGTTTAAAACACTCAGTCTATGGTACATAAGATCAAGCCCAGCAAATCAGTACACTCATGTTCACTGATATTAAATAAATGTCCTGAAAAGATGTCTGACCAATAGTAACAGATGCCAGAATTGAGAACTAAGAGCTAAAACATAAGAAAGATAGAGACTAAGATTTCATTTGTAATTGATAAGGATAAGAATGGTGACAGCCTTAACCTCAAAAGACTGTCCAGGAGTATGATTGGATATGAGCCAAACATCAGAAAATCAATAACCAATATGAAAACTATTATTAAGCATTGTAGGTAAAACAGCTACAAATAACATGTCTAATAGAGAGGAAGATCAGGAGGACCAGTCTATGGAAGGAAGTTTGCCATAAAGAGCAGAGAAGGCAGTTAGAGTGTAGAAGGGTCTACTATGACAATGGTAGTTGGAATTGATCTCTCTGGACAAGAACTGGGTGCTGAAAGGGAATACAATTATATGTATGTTATAACTGAAACCCAACTACCATGCTTGTAATTATGGTGCTTAAATAAAGATTTTATTAAAAAATTACATGCATGGCACTTCTTTATTAATAATAGTGTAAACCAAACCACAGTGGAGAGAGAGAAGGAGAGAGAGTGCCTGACCCAGAGGCAGGGTGGGTGGGAGGAAAATTGGGAACATTTGAAAATCTAAGTGTCTAAAAGAAAAAATAAAGAAAAAGAGTGATAAAAAGAGATAATAAAAATGTGCCCCAGAGACAGGAAGGAGAGAGGCATTGGGAAGAGTGAGAGAGAGACTGGGGACATTGGTGATGGGAAACATGCATTGGTTAAGGTTGTTGTACACTGTATTAATGTACTGTAATTCAATCATGAAAAACTTTGTCTTAAAAAAAAGCAACTGTATTATGAATAGCCTTATAACGATGGTGTTTAAATAAAAAAAATCAAAATAACCTAACTATATTAATGTACTGTAATTCAATCATGAAAAACTTTGTCTTAAAAAAAAGCAACTGTATTATGAATAGCCTTATAACGATGGTGTTTAAATAAAAAAAATCAAAATAACCTAACTATCTTGTAACAGGAGATGTTTCAAACTAACAACTAACAAACTAACATTGTTCAGGTAGCAAACTATATGTATTTTTCCCCTGAGGAAAAAAAAAACAGATAGTTTTAATAAATAAGATATACATCAGTTGCATAAATGGGAACCTAAAATATTTAGAATTTTAAATTCTTTCAAATTTCAGATTAACTTACAACATAGGGTTTATTTCTTTAGTAGAATAATAAACTTCTAAGGTTCAATTAGAGCAATATGGAAAAGGAGAAATTATGAGGGAGGAATGTAAAACAGCAAATAAGAATAGCAGAACTCAATCAGTCATGGCTCCAAAACCTAGGAGCAGGGCTTGGGGAAGTAGCTAAAGGGCTAAGGGAATCTACCAGGGCGCAACTTTAATTCTTGTCAGTGTAGGCTGTCCGTTCCCATCCCCAGCATTACCAAGTGGCCTCCAGTACTGTGGCCCCAGGCATTGCAAAAATGGATCCTAGCATTGACCTGTCCATCCCAGTTGGCCAAATATCACTGGCCTCTGGGGCCCCTAAACACTGCTCAGAAGTGCTCTGTCATATTCAGGACTAGGTAAATGAAACATCATCTATCAATTACATATTGAGCCATGTGGAGTTGTGATGTACAACAGTCATGCATTACCTTGACAATCAGTAAAGGGGGGATGAGGAGAAAATAAATGAGCTGAGGATAATCTATTACACACCAGAAAGAAGTGGAAGCTGGAGGAAGGACATAATGGAGAGCAATAAAGGCCAGAACAGTGTGTGGGTTCAGTGCTCAGGGATCTGTAGTGACTCACCTTTGCATAGCTGTCCTTTGCATTGTCCTGCTGACTTAAGGGTAGGCTGCAGGCTGGGAAAAATCACTGCCAACATCCTATGCTTGCTTCCTTTCTCTCTCACCTGTGACGTTTTTATAAGCCTACCACACCCCATGGAGAGTTTTCCTGCTATACAAATCATACTGGAGAGGTGTGGGTGTTTCACAAAATCTCTACAGGTCAGCAGTGTCTGTTAGCTCTTACAAAAGGCAAATTCCTTTACTTTGTAGGAAAGTAAATAGTTTGATAGTTAACATTTGTATTTGCTCAAGGAATCACTCTTTGGTGACTGTGGTTCCTGAATGAGTTCTCTGATCAATCCTTTCAGGTGTAGAAAGAACTGGTCTTCGGGACCCAGTCCTTCCCTATTCCTTCTTAATCCCAGACAGATGGAGAAGGAAGGTGGGTGGGGTCTTCCACCTAGTTAACTTTAGGAGGTGGCTAGATTCTCTGTGTCCCTTTAACAGTCTGGAATAGATTGCAAGGTGTGAATGGGGTAGAGGCTGTGAAAGTGGCATGAAGGAGGAGGAGGAGTTAGGAGGAAATGCTTTCTGTGCCATAGAGGAGCTAGAAAAGAATTGGCAAGCCTTCTCGAGAAAGGGCCAAATAGTAAATATTTTAGGCTCTTTCAGCCAGATGGTTTCTGTTGCAATTTCTTAGATCTGCCCTTCAAGTGCAACAGTAGATAGCAGCATTAGGGAAACAAACCGGTGTGCGTATGTTCCAATAAAACTTTATTGACAAAGGCCAAGTACCATTGAGCTGGGGCCTGCTGATCTTTGGCTTTGAACTAGATTTTGTACTGAGACCCACTTCACTGCTTCCTTGTGCTACTTCACTGGCACATTATTCATAATGTTTTCCAGGTTTATGGGCTACATCTGGTGGTACTCAGGGCCTAGTCCTGGCTCTGTACTCAAAAATCACTTCTGGAAGGGCTTGGAGACCATATATGGTATCAAGAATTGAACCAAGTCAGATGCATGCAAGGCAAGTTGTACAACATGCTGTATTATTTCTCCAGCCTTTTTTTTTTTTTATTTTGGGGTCATACCCAGCAGCACTCAGGGGTTATTCCTGGCTCTATGCTCAGAAATCGCTCCTGGCAGGCTTGAGAGACCATATGGGATGCTGGGATTCAAACCACTGTCCTTCTGCAGGCAAGGCAAACACCCTACCTCCATGCTATCTCCCCGGCTTCATTATTTATAATTCTTAAGATTATTTCCTTATGACTAGCATGTAGGTAGTAAAAGGCCTATAGTACTGTACATTTTCAGACTCAATAAATATGAGCTTAATTTTCTGGGGCAAGGAGGGGCATGATTGTGCTCAGAACTTACTCCAGGATCTGTGTTCAAGGATCACTTCTGGCATTACTCAGGGAACAAGGGATTTAACTAAGTTTGGTTATATGCCAGGCCTTACCCCTGTGCTATCTCTTTTGCCTCACTAAAATGTGAGCTTTGTTCTTTGTGTCATTATTATTATCATCATTTTTTTCCCTCTTTGGGAGGAACAGAAAGCACTGAGGAAAGCCACACCAGGACAAACACGACCTCCCACCCCCAGCTTAAAAATAAAACCAGAACTCTGATTCTACTTAACACTTTTGTCGTTAGGAATGAGTCTTTAACATTTCCAGAACTCAGGAACATCTGTTGGCAGGTCTTTGGAAAGACTTCATATCAAATCTAAATTCCTGAAGGATCCATGCTCATTTTTGTAACCTAACTGTGTAGTATGAGCTGGTGGTTTTCCAAAAAAATATCAAGCAGATCGAACTTAGGCGATTTGGGAAATAAATCATGGTTGCCATACATAATGCTCCGACTTTTCAGGTGACTGTAGCATGGCCAAACAATCCTCTGTGATTTGGCTAAATGTCCTTCTCTGTAGGCAGTTGTTTGTGGCAGGACATTTAGAACGATGCACATTTCCCTTCTACTCAGGCTGTCCCCGAGCACCCCTGTTTCTGCTCTGGGGACTACTTCTGTGCTGATGCTCTTTTGTCATTGTCAGAAGGCAACATGTGGTCTCCCAAAAGCTGGCTCTATTGATCAAAAAACCTCTGGCATGAAGATGTCCAAATGATTCTATCTGATTTTTCCTAGCACCAATAAATCAGTGTCTGAAATCTGTCTCCAGCAGTGATCATCTCTCCACCTCCCTCCAGCTCTGGCTCTCTCCTGGATGACTGGACCAGCTTCCCAAAAGGTCTCTCTCTGTTTATTCCATTCCTGGCCTTCATACAGTTCCCTTGTCCATTTCACCATATCTGAGTCAGAGTGAGCCTGAAAAAATGCAGATTGCTTTATTGAGAGATGTTTGAATGTCTTTCAGCCCATCATAGCAATCAAGTTCCAAGTTCTGGGGCTGAAGTGATTGTACAGTGAGGAGGGCATTTGCCTTGTATGTGGTTGACCTGGGTTTGATCCCTGGCATGCCAAATGGTCCTCTGAGTCTGCCAGGAGTAATTTCTGAATGCAGAGCCAGGAGTAGCCCCTAGGTAATGCTGAGTGTAGTCCAAAAGTTAAAAAACAAAAACAAAATGTCAAGTTCTTATGATGGTCCTGCAGGCTGTCATGACCCTACCCACCTTTCCTATGGCATTGTAGTGCCTGGCTCATAGGTGCTAGGCAGCTCTTCAATTACCTTCATATTTCTTCAATACATTAAAGGAATTTATAGCCCTTCCAGGTCAATGCATAGCATTAGTGACCTCTTTCGAGTCCTTGGGACAAAACAGGGATCAAATTAAGCTGTATTCCTTTTGGAGCTCTCAGAGGGGAAGCCTTTGCTTTGCGATTTGCAGAAGTACAGGATGCCTATATGTATAGGTTCACGGAGGCCTCATTCTGCTGCTGTGGCCAGATCTGTCTCCCCCTCTCCTTATAAGGGTCTTTGTGGTTACAGTGGGCCAGCTGAGCAAGGAGCATCACCTCCTTCCCTCACTGTCCTGAATGTAACTACATCATGTGCCTTAAAAGGTGGCACTGTCAGAGGTTCTGGGATTAGTAATGAGGCATTTTTGGTGGTCATGTTGGGGAGACTGCCTGCTTGTAGCTGCATCTTTTTGTCTTCTGGCCTTGGTTTTAAAACAACCTCAAAGATTATCTGTGTAATTTTACCCTGGTCTTGCTCCCATTAACCCTGTTACTTTTCTTTATCTCAAAGTCCTCGATAATTACACTTCTATTTCTCAAGTCAATTTGAATTAGATATTCTGCTGGATAACACTGAAAGCCTCCTGAACCACAGAGAGCTTACAGCCTGCACCTCCCCTCCCCAAGGTCCTGTAAATGAGGGGACCCCTCTCCTTACACATCAGCCAGGTCCTATCTTGCCTGACCTCAGCTGAACTCCTGGAGAAAGAGCAGAAGAGAGGGTTGTAGTTGACCCTTCGATCAGCCTGCTCCTGAATCCAGTTTAATTAAGATATGGGGTGGGGGGTCCAGACTCTTGATGCCCTTGAAGTAGAGAATTGGCCCACTGGGACAGAGGGTTGGAAGTAGAGGGCATTTGCTGTCCCAATTCAGACACATGATTCTCTCTAGCCAGTTCAAGTGTTTCTGGCAGGGCCTGTTCTTATCTGCTCCAAGAAGAGGCTTGTTGGTGAGAGAGTTTTCATGCTCAGAAATGTCCAGTATCCATCACAGCCCTGGGAGCCTTTCTAGCAAAGGCTCCTCTGCTTCAGAGTGGGTTCCCAGATGCAGATGGAGATGAGAGTTCATGTTCAAGGGATTTATCAGCATTGCTTAACCAGACAGGGATCTAGGTGGGGTGGGGAGCAAGGAGCTCATTCCATAGATACTCTTAGGGAACACAGGCACTGATGCATTTTTGTTTTCCTTTTTGGTTTTGGGGCTACACCCTGCATTGCTCAGGGATTACTCCTGGCTGTGTACTCAGGAATTATTCCTGGTAGGCATATGAACCCAGGTTGCACCATGTGCAAGGCAAATGCCTGCACATTGTACTATTGCTCTGGCTGACTGATGCATTTCTGAGTTTGTGTCCATCCATAGGCAAAAGGTTTCTTGTTGCAGAGAATGCAAATTCTCAGGCACCCAAGAATTTTGGCAAAAACAGGCAAAATGTGGGCATTTCCTGACAATGAGATGCCTTTATTGGCATTGTGAAAATGCATTTGAGCTGCCCTTCTGGAGCTGCATGCCTGGAACCGCACACCTGAAGCCACACACCTGCAGACACATACCTGAGCTTCTGTAGAAATTCAGGAGGGATCAGGATGTGTGAAGAGAGTCTAGAATTCTCGTGGGTCCTCCCACAACAAAGAAAACCCACTGATTCATTTAACATGTCAACTTTCATTCAACAATTCATTCTTGACTCTGCATCCACACTGGTGATGCAGGTGATTAAAACATGGTTCCTGGTTCCATGTGTTTACAGTTGAGGAGAGGAAGTAAACACGATTTTAAAAAAGACCTTTTAATTAAATTAGCATGAGATACAAAGTTAAAAAGTTGCTGATATTTGAGTTTCAGTCATACAATAATCCAACACCCATCCTTTCACTAGTGTTCATCTCCTGCCATCACTTTCCCCAGTCTATAGCCTGTCCCACTACTGCCAGCTTGCCTTCATGACAGATACTTCTTCTCCTCACCCATTTTCCCTTTTAGACACTGTAGTTTTCAGTACTGTTACTGAAGGGGTGTTAATCATATCATTTTACTTCCTTTCAGTTTTTTGTTTTGTTTTGATTTTTGGCCACAACCGGTGGCACTTAGGGGTTACTCCCGGCTCTGCACTCAGAAATAGTTCCTGGCAGGCTCAGAGGACCATGTGGGATGCCAGGGATAACCTGGGTTTGTCTCAGGTCAGCAGCATACAAACCAAATGTCCTACCACTGAGCTATCACTCCAGCTCTTTTCCTTTCAGTTCTATAAATATATACATATATATTTACATATGAAGATATATAATATCTTTATTTAAACAACATGATTACAAACATGATTGCAGTTGAGTTTCTGTCATAAAAAGAACACCCCCCCTTCACCAGTGCAACATTACCACCACCAATGCCCCCCCCATCTCCCTCCTCCTCTACTCCCTGCCTGTATTTGAGACAGGATTTCTACTTCTCTCACTCATTAACATTGCCATGGTAGTTGTTAGTATAGTTATTTCTCTAATTGAACTCACCACTCTGTGGTGAGCTTCATATTGTGAGCTGGTCCTTCCGGCCCTCATCTCTATTGTCTCTGGGCATTACTGCAAGAATGTCTTTTATTTTTCTTAAAAGCCATCGATGAGATTATTCTGTGTCTCTCTCCCCCTCTGACTTATTATACTTATCATTGTATTTTTCATGTCCATCCATGTATAGGAAAATTTCATGACTTCATCTCTCCTGACAGCTGCATAATATTCCATTGTATATATGTACCACTGTTTCTTTAGCCATTCATCTGTTGAAGGGCACCGGGTTGTTTCCAGATTCTGGCTATTGTAAATAGCGCTGAAATGAATATAGGTGTGAAGAAGGCATTTTTGTATTGTGTTTTCGTGTTCCTAGGGTATATCCCTAGGAGTGATTGTTCTTGTTCTTTGTGATGTGTGCCAGTCTCTGTGGCGTGAGATGGTACCTCATTGTTGTTTTGATTTGCATCTCCCTGATGATTAGTGATGTAGAACATTTTTTCATGTGCTTTTTTGGCCATTTGTATTTCTTCATTGAGAAATTGTCTGTTTATTTCTTCTCCCAATTTTTTTTGGTGGGGTTAGATGTCTATTTTTTTGTGAAATTCTGTCAGTACCTTGTATATCTTCTATCTTAGCCCCTTATCTAATGGGTATTGGGTAAATAATTTCTCCCATTCTGCGGGTGGCTTTTGTATTCTAGGCACATTTTCCTTTGAGGTGCAGAAGCTTCTCAGCTTAATGTAATACCATCTGTTTATCTCTGCTTCCATGCCTTTGGAGAGTGCTGTTTCCTCCTTGAAGATGCCTTTAGTCTCAATGTCATGGAGTATTTTACCTACATGATGTTCTATATACCTTGTAGTTTCTGGTCTTATATCAAGATCTTTATAGTCCATTTGCATTTGACCTTTGTGTATGATGTTAGATGGATATCTGAGTTAGCTTTTTTGCAAGTGGCTGACCAATTGTCCCAACACCACTTGTTGAAGAGGCTTTCCTTGTTTCATTTTGCATTTATTGTCCCTTTATCAAAGATTAATTAATTGTATGTCTGGGATCATTTTCTGAATACTCAAGTTTATTCCACTGACCTGAGGGTCTGTCTTTAGTCTAATACCATGCTGTTTTAATGACTATAGATTTGTAATACAACTTAAACTTGGGGAAAGTGATGCCCCATAGTCCTTTTCCCAAGAGTTGTTCTAGTTATTCATGGGTGTTTATTATTTCAAATGAATTTCAGAAATGTTTGACCCACTTTGAAGAATATCATGGGTATCCTTAGAGGATTGTATTAAATCTGTACAATGCTTTGGAGAGTTTTGCCATTATAATGATGTTAATCCTCCCAATCCATGAGCAGGGTATGTGTTTCCATTTCCTTGTATCCTCTTATTTCTTGAAGCAGGACTTTGTAGCTTTCTTTGTATAGGTCCTTTACCTCTTTAGTTAAGTTGACCCTAAGATATCTGAGTTTGTGGGGCACTAATGTGAATGAGATTTTTTTAAATGTCCATTTCTTCTCTCTCATTATTAGTGTACAAGAAGGTCATCGATTTTTGCGTGTTAATTTTGTAGCCTGTCACTTTTCTATATGAATCTATTATTTCTAGAAGCTTTTTTTTTGTAGTGTCTTTAGGATTTTCTAAATATAGTATCATGCCATCTGCACAGTGAGAGCTTGACTTCTTCCTTTCCTATCTGGATGCCCTTGATATATTTTTCTTGACTAATCGCTATGGCAAGAAATTCCAGCACTATGTTGAATAGGAGTGGTGAGAGAGGGCAGCCATGTCTTGTACCAGATTTTAGAGGAAAGGATGTCAGTTTATCTTCATTGAGAATAATATTTGCTATTCGCTTGTGGTAGATGGCCTTGACTATATTGAGAAAAGTTCTTTCCATTCTTATCTTGATGAGAGTTTTATCAAGAATGAGTGTTGGCTTATATAAGGAAAACAAACAAACAGTTTACTGAACTTAAAAACAAATAAGTAGTAGAATGCCTGTATCAAATATAGGCAGAGGATGGGAAGGGGGGAATGAGAAGAGGGGGACTTGGGGGGGGGAATGTTTCTCTGGTGAAGGGGGATATTCTGTTTGTGACTGTAACGTAACTATAATCATGTTTGTAATCATGGTGCTTAAATAAAAAAGAAAAAGAAAAAAGAATGAATGTTGGGGCTGGAGAGATAGCATGGAGGTAAGTTGTTTGCTGTGCATGCAGAAGGATGGTGGTTTAAATCCCGGCATCCCATATGGTCCCCCAAGCCTGCCAGGAGTGATTTCTGAGCATAGAGCCAAGAGTAACCCCTGAGTGCTGCTGGGTGTGACCCCCAAAAACAACAAAACAAAACAAAACAAAAGAATGGGCGTTGGGCTTTATTGATTGCTTTCTCTGCATCTATTGGTATGATCATATGGTTTTTATTTTTCTTTTTTCTTGATATGATGTATTATGTTGATTGATTTATATATGTTAAACTATCCTTGCATTCCTGGAATGAAACCTACTTCGTGATGAGGCGCTGCATTCTATTTGCCAGACTTTTGTTGAGGATCTTTGTATCTATCTGTGTTCATCAGGGATATTGGTCTGTAGTTTTCTTTTTTGCAGCATGTCCATCTTGTTTTGGTATCAAGGTGATGTTAGCTTCATAAAAACTATTTGGGAGTGTTCCTCATTCTTCCATTTTATGAAAGAGCCTGAAAAGGATTAGTAGTAGTTCCTTTTGAAAGGTTTGAAAGAATTAGTGAATTCATCTGGGTCTGGGCTTTTGTTTTGGAGACTTCCTTTTAGTTATTAATTCTTGTCCAGACTGATCCTTTTCAACTATTATTGTCATAGTGGTCCCTTCTCTGTCCTAACTGCACCCCCTCATCATTTCTATTGTCTTTGGGTATTATTCTCATACTGTTTTTTTTTTTAAATATCCCACAGATGAGTGCCATTATTCTATGTCTGTTCCACTCCCTCAGACTCAGTTCACTCAGCATGATATGCTTCAAGCAAATTTAATGACTTCATTTTTCCTAATAGCTGTGTGGTATTCTATTGTTTAGACATACCATAGTTTCTTTATCCACTCATTTCCCTGGCACATGAGTTGTTTCTAGATTTTGTCTATTATGAATAGTGCTGCAATGAACATGGGAGTGCTGAGGGCTTTTCTGTATTGTATTTTTGGACCTCAGGAACAGTATTGCTGGATCATATGGAATCTCAGTTGCTAGTATTTTGAGCAATGTTCATATTGTTTTCCAATAAAAAATACCTTTCCAACAGCATTGAATGAAAGTCCCTTTCTTCCTGTGTCTGTACCAGCATTGGTTGTTCTTGTTCATTTTAATCTTTGTAGTGTGGCATGATATCTCATTATTGTTTTGATTTGTATCTCCCTGATGATGCTCCCTGGAGCAATTTTTCATGTGCCCTTTGGCCATCTGTATTTCTTCTTTGAGGAAATGTCTGTTTATCTCTTCTGTCGATGTATTTAAGGGAATTAGTCAATGTATCTTTAAGGGGTGATGAGATCTTCCCTCTGTAATGGCAACTGGACTGGGACACAACCCCTTGTAACAGACAACTGCCCTAAGTGATAAGGTCGGGAATTCCACATGCACCCCTCTAATGACTCCAAGAGGCAGAGACCATGCAAAAGCAAGTTTTTATTATTATTATTATTATTATTATTATTATTATTATTATTATTATTATACAAGCACACAGGGGCCCTCCCAGAGGATGAGAGAGCCCCAAACCAGATTTAACAAGCCTTTATATAGCTTTCAGACAGTGGAAAATTACAGTAGGGTGGTTCATTTCAGGTAGTGTGGTCATTTCAGGTAGGGTGGTCCATTTGTTCAGTTACATTTTTGCAAGATTTAGATAACCACAAGTCACAAGGTTTGTAACCGTTAAAATGTATTTTTTGGTCAAGGGTGAGTTCTTGGGATTTAGGAAGAGGTGTGGTCCAGGGCATTAAGGGCGAATCCTCGGAAAGCTGCAGAGAAAAATTATTTTATTTCTTTTGCCTTTCATAAGTATAAAAAAGTAGAAGCTTGGAGCAGGAGTGGTGATGCAGGGTGTAAGGCATCTGCTTTGCACGAGTGATTCCGCCCCCCCCCCCCCGCATCCCATATGGTCCTCAAACCAGGGGTGATTTCTAAGTGCATAGCCAAGAGTAACTCCTGAGTGCCACTGGGTGTGGCCCCAAAACCAATCCCTAACCCCTCCAACAAAGTAGAAGCTGGCAGTTGAGTGGATCCAGGGTAGGCTGGGAGACTGAGTCACTGGCTCTCTGCTCAGTCAGGCCTGGGCCTGAGATAAAACATAGGAAAGATCCTGCTCGTTCTGCCTTTATCTCTCTCTCATTCTCTCTCTTGAACTTGGAGTTACTGGCCTCTTCCTCCTGGCTCTCTAGCCAATAATTTCTCTCTCTCTCTCTCTCTCTCTCTCTCTCTCTCTCTCTCTCTCTCTCTCTCTCTCTCTCTCTCTCTCTCTCTTTCTCTCTCGACCACGTGGTGGCAGTCAGGGTCACTACATTCTGGCACGAACCACCACCAACCTTTCTCCTTATCTTTTTATGGGGTTGGAATTTTTTCTTGCTAACCTCTACCAGGGCTTTGTATATGAACCCTAGATATGAACCCCCCCTTTTTATTTTGGTTTTTGGGGCCACACCCGTTTGATGCTCAGGGGTTACTCCTGGCTAAGCGCTCAGAAATTACCCCTGGCTTGAGGGAACCATATGGGACACCAGGGGATCGAACCATCGTCCTTCCTTGGCTAGCGCTTGCAAGGCAGACACCTTACCTCTAGCGCCACCTCACTGGTCCCATGAACCCTTTATCAGCAATTATTATGTTTAAAGAAACCTACAAACACAAGGACTTCCTGTTGTATTTGTGCTGTGGGTGCAAAGCAAGCTTGCACCAGCAGCTACCTGGTCTGGTGTGTGGGAGACCTGGATGAACTTGGAACAGATGAATGAGGGAAAGAAAGACATTGTTGGATGCCCTCTGTGACATTCCCAAACTACCTGCCAGATGGAACCCCTGTACAGCTATTTGTTTCAGGGGGGCCTGTAGAGCGATTATTTCAGGGATTCTCCATGAGGCTAAAAACTTCCAAGACACCACAGTACCAGAGATGAGGAGGAACAACACAAGGAGGGGCAACATCCACCTTGATTAGTAACTCTATTTGGGCTTGACCTTTGGGCTGGCCCTCCTTTCTTATAGAGGACTCTGGTTATAATACCTATCAAGGCTGCCTTGCTTCAGGGCACTCCTAAACCCCATTGTTTATGGTGAGCTTCTCCCCAGCACCTCACCTAACCCCTGAACTATATTCTGTTACCCTTCAGATATCTCAGTTCTTCTTTTGGTCCTATATAAGGGAATAAACTGTCTATGGCCATCAGCCTGGGTCACCCTTTTTCCTATTCATGAGCTGGGGAGAACATCCTTGGTCCCTGAAAGTACTGGGAGGAGAAAGTTGACCCTGGCTGGCCTGGCCAACAGGGTCAGCAGACAATGTTAGGCAAGGGGACATATGAAAGGGTCTGAGGAAGGAATCTGCTGGAGGAAATTTAAAGAGGCTGTTGTGGGTGGGTGAGGTTAGAGCAAGGGGGAGATTCAAGCCAGAGCAAGGGAGGAATCTTTCTTTTCTGTCACCTGATTTCTCTTCAAGCCCGACCAAGGTCTTTCTGACCCAGATCTTAGTGGATCTAGTAATTCCCCGGAAGCCTAGGCAGGACGGGGACCTAGAGATGATGTCAGGTGGGAGAGTCTATTTTCAACTGTTCATCTTTTTCCCACTGAAGCTTATGGCTAAAATTAATACATAAATTTACAGCCGCAAGTCAGTTGTGATAAATAATCCCAGAAGTGTTCCGATTATTTACATTTTTATGGAATCTTGCCTGAGCAAACCCAGAGAGCTCACCAGGCACTTGAAGAATTATGTCTTGTTCAAAACCAATTTAATAGCAATGGAAAATAAAGCCATCTGTGGGAACTTGTAGAGCAGAGTAGTAATTCTCTGCCAGATGAGCAATATACAAAAAGCGCCAAATCAACCCGAGCACACCAAGCTCAAGGAAGAGGAACAACTGCAATTTAAATGAACCGACCGAGGACATGAGACCTCCGAGTGCCTCTCACTTACATGTCATGTGGATGAACATTCTGGTCACGTAGCAATGAACAGAATCCCTCATGATTGCCCCCTCCCCCTCCATACACACACACACACACACACACACACACACACACACACACACACACACACACACACACAAGGCAGGTCTGGCTGGAACACCCAGATGCAGGAAAGAACAGCTGTTTAGTAGAAGTGTCAGGGTCATAGGTATAATAAGGCATTGAGGTTCATAGCTAGGTGACATCATGCATATATTCCATGATGTCGTTTTCCTCACATATAAAGTGGAATAATGCCTATTTTTTTCTCCCATTCTGCTTTATCCCTGCCTCCAAAAGCCCTGGATTTTCTCTTCTTTCCCTTTTTTTTTCATAATTTATCATTTATTCTTAAAAGCTTTATTGAGGTATAATTTGCATACATTAGAATCCACCCATCTTGAATGCACAGTTCAATGAGTTTTTTGGGCAAATTTGTATAATTGTGCAATTATCTCCACAGTCCTGTTTTAGAATAGTTCACTCCCCAAAGTTTCCCTGTTCCCGTTTATAGTTGATCCTGGCTTCCACCTTCAGCTCTCAGCAACCTGCAATGTGCTTTCCATCTCTATGGCTTGTGTTTTCTAGCTGTTTTGCGTCAAAGGGAGGGCATGATATTTTGTGTACCTGGTTTCTTCCTTCCATATTGTTGGCTTTTTCTATGGTCCCTCTAGTCCAGTATGGCTAAACCACATTGGGTTGACCTTTCCTCCAGTAGTTGGATTTTGCATTTCCAGTTTGAGCGCTGCTGAGAATTACACTGAGCAATTGCACAGCTATCTTTGTAGAGGTGTCTGTTTACATTTCTCTTGAGTAGCTACCTAGGGATAGAATTGCTGATTTTCAGGGTATCTTTGATCTATTTTTACTTAATTTATTTTTATTTAATTCAAGAGCCATGGTTTTTAAAGTCATTGATATATGAGACAGACATTCAATATTCCAACACCACCTATCCCACCACCAGTGTCAACTTCCGTCCCTCAATGTTCCCATGCTCCCCTCCTTTACTTCCTCTCCCCACTTGATAGGAACATTTTAAGTAGTTTAGATCTCATATTTTTCAGTGTTGTTGAATCTGTGCTTTAGATATATAGCTGTACCACTTTTCTATATCAGAAGCCCCTGAACCCTTTTCCCCCATTACTTCCCTTTTTAACTTCTTCCTTTCCTCTTCAATTTATCTCCTTCTTTGTCCTCCTCCTTAGACTTTGAGGTCAAGGGGTATCTAGACATTCTTCCTTTCCTACATTACATTTTTTTATCCAGTTAGATTATATTTGAGGGTATCTTTTAAAGAAACAACATTGGCATAATGATTTGGCTCAGGCCTCAGAAGAATGGGCATCGCCCACACACACCTGAACAATGGATACCATCTATGGAAACAACCACAAATTGTCTATAACATTACCAGGATCCAAGTCTCTACCAGGGAAGACCTCCCATTGCTTTGGCATTGACTTACTCCAAAGAGTGCTCCCAACACCCAGACGACTCAGCAACAGTCTGCATGCAGGGCAGATTGCTCCGCATTGAATGGTATGCTGAAACTAGAGGATGCTCCACATCAGCCTGACATCAATGATAGAAATGCACAGAATCCAGAGTCTTTAAATATAAGAATCTAATACCAACAATAGCTAAAGTGTGAAAAAGTTTCACTGGGACCACGGAGGATGACTCGAGTTGGACGGACTGGTATGCCTGGAACCCAGAATTGTTCTTATGCCAAGAAACTTCTGTGGTGAGGCTTTTTTGTAATCAGGTCAAGGATTTTTTTTTCCATTTTCCCCATTTTTCTGGACCTATGCAAACAACGGCAATTGGCACTATCACACCTTTATTATTTTTTTACTCTTATCCTTTAAGGAAAAAAAAACAACTTATTGAACTTAAAAACAAATAACTGTAGTAGAATGCCTGTCTCAAATACAGGCAGGGGATGGAAAGGGGAGAGGGGGGAATGTTACACTGGTGAAGGGGGTGTGTGTTTTGGTTATGACTGTAACCCAACTATGATCATGTTACTTAAATAAAAATTATATTAAAAAAAAGAAACAACAAACTATTTTCTATAGAAATGTCCATTTTATACTTCCACCATTGATATGAAAATTGTTGTTATTCTTTCTTTTTCTTTTTTTTTTGGGGGGGGGTCATACATGGGAGCGCTCAGAAGTTACTCTTGGCTCTGTGCTCAGAAGTCACTCCTGGCAGGCTTGGGGGACCATATGGGATGCCAGGATTTGAACTGGGGTTCCTCCTGTGTTGGCTGCATGCAAGGCAAATGCCTTGCTGCTGTGCTATCGCTCTGGCCCTGTTATTCTTAACCTTTTGTTTCTTATTTTTGCAGTGCCAGAGATTGAACCTAGGGTCTCACATATGCAAGAGAAGTGTTAGACCACCGAGTCATCTCCCAGTTCCCAAAATTGTCTTCCAATAACTAGATAGACAGTTTCCCCTTAAAGCTTGATCACACATTAGAATCTCCTAGACAACATTCTATGATCCTTTTAAGAACCAGTACTCAGACAGATGCCTAGCTCATTAAACTTCCTCTACCTAACATTTATAGAATAAACATATACCTAAATTAGGTAATTTAGGTGAAGAGCTAGAGTATGTAATTTATTCAATCAACACTGAAAACATTTTTCTCCCTCTCTCCCACCCTCCCTCCTTTCTTTCCTTCCTCCCCTTCCCCCTTCCTCCCCTTCCCCCTTTCCCCCTTCCCCCTTTCTCCCTTCCTCTTTCTTTCTTTCTTTCTTTCTTTCTTTCTTTCTTTCTTTCTTCTTTCTTTCTTTCTTTCTTCTTTCTTTCTTCTTTCTTTCTTCTCTTTCTTTCTTTCTTCTTTCTTTCTTTCTTTCTTCTTCTTTCTTTCTTTCTTTCTCTCTTTTTCTCTCTCTCTTTCTCTTTCTCTCTCTTTCTCTCTCTCTTTCTTTCTTTCTTTCTTTCTTTCTCTCTTTTTTCTTTCTCTCTTTTTCTCTCTCTTTCTCTTTCTCTTTCTCTCTCTTTCTCTCTCTCTCTTTCTTTCTTTCTTTCTCTCTCTCTTTTTTCTTTCTCTCTTTTTCTCTCTCTTTCTCTTTCTCTCTCTTTCTCTTTCTCTCTCTTTCTCTCTCTCTTTCTTTCTTTATTTCTTTCTTTCTTTCTCTCTCTTTCTCTTTCTCTCTCTTTCTCTTTCTCTCTCTTTCTCTTTCTCTCTCTTTCTCTCTTTCTCTCTTTCTCTCTCTCTCTTTCTTTCTTTCTCTCTTTTTTCTTTCTCTCTTTTTTCTTTCTCTCTTTTTCTCTCTCTTTCTCTTTCTCTCTCTTTCTCTTTCTCTCTTTCTCTCTCTCTCTCTCTTTCTTTCTTTCTTTCTTTCTTTCTTTCTCTCTTTTTCTCTCTCTCTTTCTCTTTCTCTCTTTCTCTTTCTTTCTTTCTTTCTTTCTTTCTTTCTTTCTTTCTTTCTTTCTTTCTTTCTTTCTTTCTTTCTTCTTTCTTTCTTTCTCTTTCTTTCTTTCTTTCTTTCTTTCTTTTCTTTCTTTCTTTCTTCTCTCTCTTTTTCTCTTCCTCTTTCTCTCTCTTTCTCTTCTCTCTTTCTCTCTCTCTCTCTTTCTTTCTTTCTTTTCTTTCTTCTTCTTTCTTTCTTTCTTTCTTTCTTTCTTTCTTTCTTTCTTTCTTTCTTTCTTTCTTTCTTTCTTTCTTTCTTTCTTTCTTTTTCTTTCTTCTTTCTCTTATTCCTTTCTTTCTTTTTCTTTCTCATACCTATTGGTGCTTAGGGACTACTCCTGGCTCTGTGCTGAAAGGTCACTCCCAGCATACTCAGGGGACCATATGTGGTACTTGGAATTAACTCTATTGACTGTAAGTAAGGCAAATGTTTTTTTTTCTCATTAACCCCCATTTATTTGTTAATTTTTTATTTAAAGAAAGTGCACCCCATAGTTGACATAACTGATATAATACATTTGTTTCAAGATAAAGGAAGGTTATTGAGAAAATAGAAATAGAAAGAAAAACTAAAAAATAAAATGGAAGGAAGGAAAAAAGAAGAGAAAGCCCAGTAACAAATATATCTGTGGATATTATTGTATCTCCAATAAAGTCATTAATACAATAACAGAAGGTTTAGTAAACACCATTTTTTTTAAAGATGAAATTATAAAATACAAAAAAAAGGATGTGTGTATGGTAGTTGTTGTTTGTATAGGCACAGCAAAATTTGGGGAAATATAAAGGAAAAACCTTTGGCTTAAAAACAGGGAGAACTTACTTATGAAGTTTTCTGGCGTAAGACCAATCACAGCCATCAGGCATGCCAATTTGTCTAACGTCAAAGTCAATCTCTGTGGTCCCAGTAAAAGCTCTTCACAATCACAGTTGTTGCTGTCAGTGTTGCTGTGTTTAGAGTTCTTGGTTTCTGTACAGATCCTATGTCAAAGTAAGAGTGACACAGAGCATCTTCTGGTATCATCTCACCATTCCGTGGCAATGCAGAGAACCCTGCCCTGAAAGCAAGTTGTTGCTGTAACCAAGTCGTCAGGGTGTCATATGAACTACACTGGAGTAAGTTCATGCCAGCTCAGCAGTAGGGTCTTCCCTGGTAGAAGTCCAATTTCTGGTGCTAATGTAAAAAACCATGCTATTTCCAGAGATGGGGTCCAAGATTCAGGGGTGAATGGTCAGTGTCTGATCTTCTGAAGCCTAAGCCAAGTCACTGTAATAAGTGTTCAGGGTATACGGCCCCACTGCAATATAAAATTTATGTGTTTCTGGATCCGGAGTGAGAGCACAGTGGTAGGGCATTTACTGTACACGTGGCCAACCCTGGAAGGACTCCAGTTCAATTCCCAGCATCCCATATGGTTTCCCAGCCTTCTAGGAGCAATATCTGAGTGCAGAGCCAGGAATAAAACCCCTGGGTGCCTCTGGGTATGACCAAAAAACAAACAGAAATTATGTATTCCTATATCTATTAGATAAGAACTTGTTTGCACATGTAATATTTCCCCCATTTTTTTAAATTTTTTTTATTATTTTAATTATGACAACAAAGATGCAAAGAAAGAGGACAGGGTAAAGTTACAGTGGAAGCCCAATCACCCATAAACAGAATTCTCGGTAGTCCTATCGATGATATCCCAGCCTTGAACTTTCAGCCAAAGAACATTAAGAAAAACAAAACTGAACCCATGTACAATACAATTACTTTGTCCCTCAAATCCCCAGTTGTAGTACATACTTAGCAGCACAAAATATAATCTAAAGACATTAGACTTATGTAACTCCTTAAACATTGAGGGCAAAGTACATTTCTCTAGTTTCATGCACATGCTTACTAGTTTAAGTTAGCCTCAAAAGTTTTAGTGGGTTGTTTTTCTTAAGGATTGGAGTCAAGGGAACATAGTAAAAAACGGTATTAAAGTGGCATTTGTTTGCATAGGCCCACCAAAACATAAGGGATATGGAAAGGCAAATTATGGTCTAAATACAAGGAGACCCTACCCCTGAAGTTTCTTGGCACAGGACTGACTCTAGGCTCCAGGCACACTAGTTTGTCCAATTCAAGTCATCCTCTGTAGTGGCAATACACCTCCATTCCTCACTTAGTCTCTGTTGTTGTTGGTATCATGCTTCTGTATTAAAGATCCTGGAGTCTGCATATCCCATATTGTAGTCAGGATGGTGCGGAGCATCCTCTCATTTCACCTCACACTTATGGGGCAATAGAGAGAACCATGTCCTGTAGAGCAGGTCATTGTTGTTGTCAAGACTTCTCAGTGTAAACGGAAGTCTCTTTTTAGGAGGTCGATGTCAGACCCTTGGTAGAGTCTTTCCTGGTAGAGGACTGCTTCCAGCTGTTGCTATAAAAGACCTTGGATGTTTCGTAGATAGCTTGCCTGGTTCTGGCGTGAATGGAGGATGCCCATTCTTCTGAGGCCTGTGCCAGGTCATTATATCAATGTTCAGGGTGTAAGGTACATTGTACTGAGATTTATTAGATAAGAACTTATCTGTATGTATGGTGTTTTCCCATTTTAATGTGTCTATGCAAACAAGGATCAATGCCTTGAAGCGTTATTGGTGCATCTGGAGGCAATGGGAACAAGACCAGCAATTTCCATGACATAGTTCAATCATAGGCATCAAACTGAGGGACAGTTCCACCAACAATCCTTACTGAACAGCTTACAAAGAAAAGACAAGATGAAAAGTGGATAGAAACATCATAGTAGAGGAATATATAGAGAGATACATCAGTTAAAGAAAATACCCATAAAATATTCAAAAGATATATGTGTTCAATATGTGTTCAATTTCTGTCCTTCTAAGTAGTTCTGGGATTTGTTAGATCTACTGTATGTCTTTGGTCAGAGAATAGAACTGTTTGTTACTGAAGTTAAGAAGAGTAAATATGGGATACTAATGGTTGGGAGGAGCGCCCCCACGCGGTTTGCAAAATGTAGACTGGTATGGAATTGCCAGTGACAGACTGAGTATAGCTGAGCAGCTATCTGCCACCCCCCAGATCAATCTCCACCCCCTTAGCCAACCTCTGTAGCCAGCCTAGGAGTGGGGAAAACCCAGGGTGCCCCATCAGCTCCTTCCAGAAACCCACCTGGAGATCCGGAGGAAAGGGGGAGAGGGGGGTCGGGTGACCCATGTCCGAGCCCCCCTACCCTAAGCCGGGCCAAGAGGCCGCTGGCACATGCGGAGGCCTGCCAGCTGCCCGCCCGTGCTAGCCAAAAATCCTGCTCCAGGAAGGGAGAGAGACCCTCCCAAGCCCGAAGGACAGGGATTTGAGCCCCACCCTAGGCCAGAGTCCGGACCCGGCCAGGGAGTGGGGAAAACCCAGGGTGCCCCATCAGCTCCTTCCAGAAACCCACCTGGAGATCCGGAGGAAAGGGGGAGGGGGGGGTCGGGTGACCCATGTCCGAGCCCCCCTACTCTAAGCCGGGCCAAGAGGCCGCTGGCACATGCGGAGGCCTGCCAGCTGCCCGCCCGTGCTAGCCAAAAATCCTGCTCCAGGAAGGGCAAATGTTTTAACTCCTGTTTTATCTCTTCTGCCCTAGGGAGTATAGTTATTTTCTATCATCATGTACACTCAGTTTGTCAGTCTTTATAATTTAACCATTTTATAGGATCTGTTATGGTCCCTTGTTGTGTTTTGTTTATGAATTTGCATTCTGTGCTGGCTAATGCATTTTAGCACCTTTTCATACAGATATTGCCCAGGAGTTCTTGGGTAAAGTGTTTGTTTAAATGTTTTGTCCATTAAGAAATTGGGTTGTTAGTCTTATTAGTTGCAAGCATTCATTATCCTATTTACAAGTCTCTCATCAAATATGTGTTTTGTAAATATTAAAAATTTTTAATAAAAATTAAAAAGTATTTTATTCCAATTTTGTTCTGTGCTTTGTCTTTCCAGATCTTATTGTTAAGTTACTTATTTTATTCTTTTTTAAATCAAAGCACCAAGATTTATATAGTTAGTTTTATTAATTAATGATATATTTTAAAGAGGAAAAGTTCAAAGTTTAATTAATTTTGATTTGTTATTTTTAATTTAATGAATTATATGTTTGATACATCTCAGAAATTTAGATTTGATAGAACTAATCTAGAATTCTTCAACCTTTGCACACCTCTGGACCGGCACCTTTCTATATGGTCAGTGGGTCAGCAGTTATGAGTACAGTGGCAGGCCATTGTTTTCAACCTTTATAAACCTGGATCAGCACCATTATGCAGACCAAGGTTGAAGAACCACTAGCTAAACTTCCATTACAAAAATTCTCTTATGTTTCTTCTAGAAGTTTTTCAGTTCTAGCTCTTGTGTTTATATTCTGATTAATTAACTTGTGTGTATGGTGTGAGGTAAGGACCCAAGTGCATTTTTAGCATAAAGATATCCTAGTGTTCTAGTATCATTTGTTTAAAGATTACTCTTTCTTCATTGAATTACCTTAACTTTGGGTTGAAAATCATTTAGCCATTTAAATGAGGATTTGTATTTAAACTCACAGAGTTCTTATATGGATTCACTTTTCTCCCTCTCTTTTGGGGGGACATACTCTGTGGTGCTCAGGGATTATTCCAGGCTCTGTGTTCAGGATTCACTCCTGGTGGGCTTTGGGGACCATAGGGGATGCTGGGGATCAAACTTGGGTTGGCTGTGTGCAAGGCAAATACCCTATCTGCTGTGCTATTGCTCTGGTTCCACCTTTTTCTCTCTTAATGCAGGATCCAGTGACAGTGACTGGAGACCCGCTTTCTCTAGACAAAGAGGCCCAAGTTGAATTACTCAGATACTTAATAACTAGGATTTGAATCTTGAGCAGTAAATCCAAAATTGCTGAAGTTAAATTTTTTTTATTATAATTTTTATTTTGATCATAGTAGTTTACATGATGACAATAATATTTTAGTTAAATATTTACATAACATCAGGGGGGGGGATTACCCTCACCAAATTGTCTTCCCTTCACCTCCGTTTTTGTCCTATCTCCCATATCCACTTCCCTCACCCCCAGGGCTGCTAGAATATGTGGTCCCCTATGTACCTATCCTACCACATAGTAGTCTTGCATCTGATTGGTCTAGGTGTCTCCCTAATTTCCCCCTCTATTTGGGAGGTAGGCCTAGTTAGTTAAGTTTGCGTGGTTTGGTCTGAAGAAGAGAAAAGTAGTAAACTGGGGTAAAAGTCTAATACTTCAAAAGTGAAGTTAAATTTTTAACAGTAGATTCCTACCCACACATTTTATAAGACACAATAACAGCTAATTCTCGTATATGTACAACAATGTGCTATACACGTTAGGGTTTTTTGTATGTTTATTTTGGGGGGCCATACCTGGCAGTGCTCAGGGGTTGCTCTTGGTTCTACTCTCAGAAATCACTCTTGGCAGGCTCAGGAGACCACAAGGAATGTCGGGATTTGAACCCAGGTCCCAGGTCAGCCTATCTGCTGTGCTATCACTCCAGGCAAGCACCTGACCTGCTGTGTTATTACTCCAGCCCCTATACATGTTAATTACATAAATTTATGGCCTAGTTACAATTGAAATACCAAAATTATTTTGTTATTGTCACCATTTTACAGGTCAGAAAACAGAAAACAGGACCTAAATAACCTTCCCAGCCTTGAAGCTAATAAGCAGTAGGGTTACAGTTACAGCCAAAAAGCCAGATTCCAGAGCCCAAGCATTAAAACATTGAGCTCCATTGTATTTCTTTTTCTCTATGCCTGCTTTCAGATCTGGTTATGTTTGGGGTTCATGTTAGAGGGTCTGATACCCATTCACTTCCAGGAAATTTCCTCTAAAGTCATTTAATGTTTCTGATAAAAGTCTCAGATAAGCTCAATTCACAGGATTATTGTGAAGATAGAAGGGAAGTGATTGATGTTATCACTAAACACAGTATCTAGCACATACTACCCATATGTTAATGATGAGGATGATGTCTGGTGATGCAAATACATGGGCTTTTCATAAAATTTCATTCAACATGGTAGTTGGCTTTCTCCAAGGGAAGAAAGAGGATCTGTCCAAGATGGAAGCTTCAGCCTTTATAACTTAATGTCAAAAGTGATAGCATATTTCTTCTGCTATCCTATTTTTTTAGAACTATACCACAAGTCTAGCTTACATTCAAAGAAAAGGGATCAAATGAGAACATTCACGATGGGGTAGAGGTTGATGGGCACTCTCATGGAAATATACTTCTCCCTGGTGTATAAGATTCTCAGAATATACCACAGAGATACCTGTGTAGGTGGGAACCATAGTTAGGTGTGGATGCATCACCCAGGAGAAGAAAGAATTTAAAAGTGAGTAGGAGTAAAATTCCTTAGAGAAGTGCTAGTTTTTTTTAAGTCTGCAGAGGGTTTTTTAGAGATATAACTGGAAGTTAACTTTTTTTGGGAGACAGATCAAGATTGACTTTAGAGGGACCAGAGCAATAACACAGTAGGTAGGGCAATTTGCCTTGATACAGCCAACTTGGTTGGCCTTTTGTTTCAGCAAATCAAAAAGATTGACTTTAGAGTTTTCCATAGAAAGGAGAATAAATTAATGAACTCTTCCATTATTTTACCATTAAACATTTACTGAACATTTACTCTGTGTAAAACTATGTCAGAAAATCCCAACTAAGTGAGGATACTTAGTTTGAACTTCAAAGAGCTCAATAATCTAGTAAGAGAGAGTTGTGAGATAAAATAATTGCGATAAAACAGAGCTATGTACAAGGTATGGCACAAAGAAGGAAATATCCAACTTGGTATGGGAATTCAATCAGAGGAGACATTGATGCTGGATCATGCTGGTTGCATAGGAGCTTACTAGGGAAGTGGGATAGCTGAAGGCATGAAAGGAGGAAAGGGAGTTGGAAATACTTATGTATGAAGGCCCAGCATATTTGGGGAAGAGAATATTTATTATTGTTGAACTGAAGGTGTGAGCAGATGGGAGTACTGGTGGTGAATTTGAAGAGGTACTTTGGGGGCCCTTATATGTCTTGTAAAGGATATTTGCCTTTATTCTAAAGGAGACAGAAAATTGCTGATGGAGATTATGACTAGCCTACTCCTAGCTCCCAGTTGAGGGATTACTGAGCTGGCCTCACATTGCAATTCATCTATTTTAGCCCTGTGAGTCATCTCCCTCGTTCCAATGTAGAAGATATTTAAGCAAGATCAATTTTCATGTCAAACTGTTACAATGACTTCTGGCCAAGTGATAAGCAACAATACATTAAAATGAAAACAAAGGTGAAAAAAATTCTCATCTTTACAAGAGCTTCCAGAAAATTTAGGCAATACAAACTGAAAACTCTTCAGGATACCTGCAGATTCTGGAGAACCTTTTCAGACATTCCAGGGAGATAGCCTGATTGGCCTGGCATGTGTCATGTGATACACTCTTAAGCAGGGTCGGGCCTCTTAACTGTCAGTTGTACTAGATTCTCTCCAATGTGAGTCACTGTTTCCCAAAGCAGGAGAGTTTTATAAAATGTAACCTAAGAGAAAAAAAAAAAAAAACTGGAAGAAGGCTACAAGTGACTGCAAGAGCTGACCTGAGAATGAAACCTTAGAACAGAAGATTTTGTTTCATCTGTAATCAGATAACCCAGATAGTCTGCAATTCCAGATAGATTCTTTTTATTAGGGGTGGGGAGGCTGAGCCATACCCAGCTTACACATGACTCTGTTCCCAAGGATCACTCTGGGGGTACTCGGTAGAACATATGTGATGCCAGGAATTGAATAATATAAGGCATGTAAAATATTTGGGGGGGGGAGCAGAGAGTTTTCCTTGCATGCGACCAACCTGGGACAGACCTGGTTCGATTCCTGGCATCCCATATGGTCTCCCGAGCTTGCCAGGGGTGATTTCTGAGCATAGAGCCCTGAGTAACCCCTGAGCATTTCTGGGTGTGGCCCCAAATCCAATAAATAAATAAAAATATTTTTGGGGAAACTTTATTGAAACACCATGATTTACAAAGTTATTTATAATATGGTTGTTTCAGGTATTCAATGTTCCAATACCAAGTCACCAGTAGCATGACCTTTCCTTCAACATTCTCAGTTTCCCATCCATGTCACATGTCACATCCATGCCCCTTAGCAGGCACAAAATAGCTTACTTTCTATTACTTGTTTCAATGGAAACTAAAACATAAACTGATTTCTTTCTTTCTTTCTTTCTTTCTTTCTTTCTTTCTTTTTTCTTTCTTTCTTTCTTTCTTTCTTTCTTTTTCTTTCTTTCTTTCTTTCTTTCTTTCTTTCTTTTTCTTTCTTCTTTCTTTCTTTCTTTCTTCTTTCTTTTCTTCTTTTCTTTCTTTCTTTCTTTCTTTCTTTCTTTCTTTCTTTCTTTCTTTCTTTCTTTCTTTCTTTCTTCTTTCTTCTTTTTTTTGGGGGGGTCACACCCGGCAGCACTCAGGAGTTACTCTGGCTCTACGCTCAGAAATCGCTCCTGGCAGGCTCAGAGAACCATATGAGGTGCCAGGATTTGAACCACCGATCTTCTGCAGGCAAGGCAAACGCCTTACCTCCATGCTATCTCTCCGGCCCCTGAAACTGACTCTTACATTAATAATTTCCTTTGTGGTGGGGGTTGTTGCTGTGATAGACAGCATGGCACATGGCTTTTTGGGTTTATATATTTCTGCTAACTCTTTGAGGTTGAATAGAGATATTTTTTAAAATAATTAAATGAAATGTTAGGAAACTAGATGAACTTACATCTGTATTGAAGTACTGTTTTATGGAACATATTTACTATTTTCTAAAGTAGGATCATTAATATATTCCTATGACTCAAAATACAAATACAAAATGATATAAAGTATGTACATGTGAAAGTCATTACCACTCCAAAGATTTATTTATTCCTGAAGAGGGGGGAGGGAGAGAGAGAGAGAGAGAGAGAGAGAGAGAGAGAGAGAGAGAGAGAGAGAGAGAGAGAGATTGAATGTGATACTGGTGACTAAATATTGGAGCTTTATCTGGCCTTTGGCCCTTGGGTTTTTTTTTCTGGAAGGTGTTAGAGACCCAGGAGGAACTGACAGTCACCCAGCTCCAGTGATGAGAGTTTTCTATTGATTCTTTTATTTATTTTTTTTCTATTGATTCTTTTGTGGGATCCTGGATCCCCAGGTCCCTCAGACTTCTGTTTCATTTCCCTAGGAGATTGGAAACTTCCAGATCTGGTAATGTGGACCCCATTTTAATGGAGTAGGCTGGCTCTTAGAGAGTGGAAATCCAAGGGTCAAGCCAGTGATGTTTGGGAGATTCCTCTCAGTTCCCTGCCTCAGGAGTCTGTAAGTAAATAGCCAAAAGGACCAACTACATTGTTTTGTAAATAAAGTTTTACGGACACATACCTCATCCACTTAATTCCATGTTTGCTGTTGATGATTTCACTTTACAAAAGTGGAGTTGAGTAATAGAAGAGAATGCTTTCAAACTCCAACATACTTTATATGAAACCCCTTACTGAAGACTTTGCTGCCTCCTGCTCTAGATGCTGATGGAAAAAAATTTCTGGGTCCCAAGGAGCTCTCCAGTAGTTCTATGACCTAGACTGAGGAAATCAGCAGTTCTGAGAAGGAGGAGCTTAGAAGATTGGAGCTCAAATTGGCTACCAATTTGTTTGTATTCATTCATTCATTTATTTTTGTGGTGCAGGGAACCAAACTCATCTGCATTCAAGGCAAGAACTTTACTGCTGGGCTTGAGAGGGAGTCCAGAGAGATTATACACGATGCCTTGTATGCATCCAATTCAACTTTGATTCCCCAGAACCCTATAGGTTCTCTGAGCCCACAAGGAGTGAGTCCTGAATGCAAAGCCAGGAGTAAGTCCTGAGCTAAGCAAGGTGTGTCCCCACCAGCAAACAAACAACAACAAAAAAGCTACCCCCCAAAACAAATCAAGAAACCTCTACTGCTGATCCACATCCAGTCTCCTCAGTCACATTTGGGGATTCTACCTCCACATCCATTCAATTTACAGCAATGCCTATAGAGTTTCCTTCTGAAATACTCCTCAGTTCTGTTTGCTTGTCTAGATGCCTAGTGGCTTCCTGGCTTCATGTCTCACTTAAACTACAGACTTCTCCAAAGTTTTTTCCTTATCCCTCCTTTAACTTTTCATCAATTCCTCCATTCCTTACACATTAGCCAAAATGATCTTTGTAAAGTGAACTAAGGAGTCTACTGGTGTCAAATATCCCTCATTGACTTCCTATTGTTTTTGAAAGGTGCCCCAACCCCCAATCTGCTGTTTTCTTTGGAGCCCTCTGGGGTCCTGATCCCCAACTCTGTCTTCTGACTTTTCAGGCAGCACAGGCTCCTTCCAGAAACAATTCTCCCTGTGATTTCTTTATCGAAAGGTTCTCCATCTCCCAGTTTTTCCAGCAAGCCTGTCTTCATCCTTCAGACATTACTTTGACCATCCTTTCCTCAGAAAACACCCTGTTAAATCCTCTCCCAGGGTAAATCCCCTTTTTTCAGCCTTTTAGCCCTTTCATCCTTCTGTTTTATTTTTTTTTTTTTTTCTAGTTTGTCTCAGCCACAACTCCATGTTTACAAGGGAGATATTTGTGTGCAAGTCAATGTTTTATCTGCTCTCCATGAGAGCAGGAATCTGCAGATGATTTTACCTTCCAGGTGTCCCCAGTGCCTATGACGGGGCCAAGCACCAAGTTGATCCTTTGCCACAGAAATAAAGACTCATTCTATCCCAGCTGTCTCTGGGTACTGGCAGAGACTCTGCAGTGCCAGACTGTTAAGGTCTGAGGTGCCAGATCTCAGCTTTATCCACAACCCCCCCCCCCAACTGCATTGAACAGAGCAAGTTGGCAGAGCCAGCCTAGGTTGGTGAGGATTGAATGGCGCTTGGAGACAACAGCTGTGGAATGCTTTCCCCAGTGGAATCTCCAGCCCCAGACGGGGCGTTCAGGCAGGCGTTTCTCCTGTCTGCAGCCCACGAATCACTCACCTCCAAGAGCTGCTTGTCACCTCAGAATCCAGCTTCTCTCTCTCTCTCTCTCTCTCTCTCTCTCTCTCTCTCTCTCTCTCTCTCTCTCTCTCTCTCTCTCTCTGTGCCTCCTCTTTTCCTGTGAAGATGCTGATGTTGAAAGACAGTCAGGTGTCTTAACCCCCCCCCCATTCCTTTCCTTATCTATGAAGTTTTCCAGGGGAATCCAGACTCAGAATTTTATTTGTTTTTCTGGACCTAAGCTGCCCCCTGACATAGCCAGTGATTGCTTTTTTTTTTTTTTTTTGCAACTATGAAGGGAAACTAGGTGCCTTTCATCCCCTGATAAGGTGCCAGGCGACAGAGAGATCAGCATCCCAACACATAAATCTGCAACCAATCCTTCGGAATCAATATTTTTCATTAAGAACCTGTGAGAGTTGGGCCATTATGGGGAAAATCTGTTTAGGTTGACACCTTGATGAAGTTATTCAGTTCAGGGGCTTAAGTCATTGAAAGGTAATAAAGAGCACTGAGCAATCTTGGGTCTGGTTAGGGGAGAAAACGATGGGAGTATTGAGCCTCAGTTCAGTGAAAAATGACCTTCTGATTTATGGGGGAATGATGGGGTGCTGGCCTCTTGGGTGGGTCAGGCCAGACACCAGCCACATGGCAGCAGCTCACTCTCTCTGCCTCTCACCATCTGTGATTGCTGCTATTTTCAAGCTGTCTGGCTGCGCAAACGCAGTGGGGAATGATTTCAGGCATCTTGGGATATTTCTCACATTCTCTTAGTCCCACCTTCATCCTCGCTCTTTCACATTTTGAATTTTCTCTTCTAGGTCATGGCACACAGGGGCATTGAAGTAGTATAAGCATTTTTACCAGGAGATTGGATTTAGTATTGTTATATCGCCTTTGTAACCAGTTAGCCCTGGGAGAAAGAACCAGGTTTACTTGGAGCCAATCATGAGTATGGTCAGAATCCAAAGTACAGTGTTGTAAATTTCCTTGGCCTACAGAGAATGACTTTGAATGGCCTCCAAGTACATTTTCTTAGTCTCTGGTCTTCCCTCTCCCTCCCCTCTCTCCCACTTCTTTCTCCTTAAAAAAGGCTTCACCAACCCTGCCCAGCATGCTGGTCTCATCTTGTTGCCATCTGCTGCAATCAAACCTGATGAGATCCATTTCTGGTTTTGCCCTGAGAACCCCATGACAAATCTTTTCATTCTCTGAATGGATCTAAGTTCCTACCTTATGAATATGCATCCCTTCTCATTATATAATTTCTGTGTATTTATAAGTGCTGTCTGACACATATGAAACTGTCCGTCGACACTTTCCTGTGAAGTCAAAAAGGTGCCAGCATAAGAGTACCTTATTTTTCTTTATTTGCATATTATTATTGATATTAAATTTTGATATGGCATTAATATTTGTGATTTTTACATCAAAGTTGCTGTATCACTACCACCAGAAATGTCAAAATCTTTCTGTTCTGTCCCACAGAGGATTCTGGATCAAATGAAATGTGAGGGGTAAAAATGAAAGGAAGTGTTTTAAAGGTGAAAAGCACAGAGAAACCTCAGCCTAAAAAGTTTCAGGGGCAACTGTGTTTGGAAGAAGAAGTAAGAGTCCATGAGTCCCAAGGAGGAGCTAAACTAAAGTCTCAAGAGTGTGTATAGTCAGAAAATCAATTCAAGGAATGGTTAAGAAGTCAGATGGAGAGAAGTGGCTGAAAATTTGGATTTAGAAGGTGAAGAAGAGAGGCTCAGATAGTAGGTGGGAATGGAGCTCAGCAGAGACAATAGGGCTCCACATTCCGAAGATGATGCTGAATCATGAGAGGAGTCATTTAGGAGGAGGGGGGTAGGAAAAAGATAGAGGGAATCAAAGATGAAGGAAGAGATTGAGAGGAAGAGGGGGAAGAGATAGAGTAGAAAGAAGAGTAGAGGAAGGAGGGTGTGGGGAGAGAGAGAACTGGAAGGGAGCGGAGTCAAGGGCACCAGTGGGTGAGCAGGAAAGAGTTCATTGTGCCACCATCCTCAGAGCGAGGTCAGGGAAGATAGGTCAGAGCCTTGACTGAGAGGTGCATAAAACCCAACACTTAGACCTTCTTTCATACTGTTCTGTTGAGAGTGGAGCACACAATGTATGAAGCATACTGGGAATATCCTCCAAGCGACCCTCCAACCTGAATGGAAGTGGAGTTTCCTGTGGAACCTGTACTCTAGATGCAGGCTGCCTGCAAGGACCAAGGAAGGGGCAGTCATTACAGGGAAGTGCCTCTTGAAAGAGCAAGCATGAACAATGCAGAAAGCAGAGAAAGTATAAAACTAAATGAAGAGATGGGATCCTGAGGGATGAAGGGAATGTAGCCATCTATAAATTTAAGGCTACATCTTTGGGGGCATAAAGAGGACTCACCTTTCTGGTTCTTTTATGAAGTCAGTTCCTTGACAGAACTTGCTCCTGGAGTTTGGAGAGAGTCAGCACGTTCTAACAGACCTGGCTCCATTTTGTCGTGGTTACAGTTTTTATTGCTTACAGGAAGTGTCAGTTGAAAATCACTAGACTAGCAAATACTTGGACCCTGATGGAAAGTCTCCTGTGTATATCATGATAAGGAGTTGAAGTCTTATTCTGGGGACAGTGGAAGCAGGGGAGGACTAAGGTCAGGGAGCAAAAGTTCATTGTCAAATCTGTGATTTAGAAAGTTGATTTTGGCTTTAATGGACCAGAGGCAGCAGGACAAATCCAGCAAGGAGTCTGCCACCTGTGGCAAAGAACTAGAGACCTCTTGTCTGGTTCTGGATTATGCTTATATTTAAAAGAAACCCTTGGGGCCAGAGAGATAGCATGGAGGTAAGGTGTTTGCCTTGCATGCAGAAGGATGGTGGTTCAAGTCCCAGCATCCCATATGGTCCCCCAAGCCTGCCAGGAGCTATTTCTGAAAGTAGAGCCAGAAGTAACCCCTGAGCACTGCCAGGTGTGACCCCAAAACAAACAAAAAACATAAACAAAAACAAAAAAGAAACCCTCAAATAGATTTGTACTTGCAAAACAAAGATATAGAGTGGGTCCTAAAAGAAAGTACAATTTGCCATCATGCAGCTTATCCTGGCTTTATCTCTAATTCCACATATAGGACCCCTGAATACAGGGCCAAGAGTAGTCCTCTATCACTACCAGATGTGCCCCCTCATATGCACCCAAACCCAGAGCTATGTAGTTCAGAGCTAGTGGTAGTCTCCTATGCTGAAACTATGCTGTCCTCACTATATAACTTTTACATCATGATGTAAAATGGCAGCTCAAATGGAGACATCATAGCTGCATTCCAGACAGCAGGAAGAAAGAAGGGTCAAAGAAACTTCCATCTTTACTTAATTTAAAGGCAACACATTGTTTAACTCTTGTTGACCGGAAATTAGTCATGTGATGATATCCAGTAGCAAGAGACTCTGAGAAACATAGATTTTCTTTTTCACTCTGAATGTGCCTATTAATCTGCAACGGCGAACCTATGGCACGTGTGCCAGCAGAGGCACGTGAAGGCCTTGCAGCTGGCATGAGGGAAGGTCCACAATTAATAAACTTATAAAATTTATAAAGAGTTTTTAGATACTAAAATCTTGTTATTAAGGTTTAATTGAGTGCTTGGCACTTTGAGGAAATTCTTTGGTTTTGTGCGACAGTTTGGGCACTCGGGCTCAAAAAGGTTAGTCATCACTGGTTAAACACCAGATTCCATCCTAAAATACAGAGAGGAGATTTGGGAAAGTTAGTGGTGTCTGCTACTGGAATATTCATAATGTCTGGGCTAGATAGGCTTTGGCAGGTAGGGCTGTCATTACTTATCACCCCAAATAGGGAATTTGGGGGAAGGTGCCAAAATCCTGAATAGATATGAATAAATTTTAAGCAGTTATTAATAAGCCCCCCCTTTTTTTGAAACTGGAGTGTAGAAGTGCCCTTCATTCTAATTGGATGCTGTCTTCTACATTACACAGGCCAAGGTCTTCTCTATGGCATTAGAGACCCCACAAAGTTCTACTGGAAAGTGTGTGTTGGAGCTTCTCTTGAGATTTCCTATAAAAGACAACTTCAGGTGATATCTCTGCCTCAGGCACTTGTCTTCAAAGGGCAGTGGTCACAATTAATGGAAATAATTGTAATATGGCAGTTTTTAATTCCATTCCACTTAGCTTCCCCACAGCCTTCTGAGGCTAAAGAGGCACATATTATTGTGTTAGTGAATCTTGTAGAGATTTGGAGACTTTAACCAAATCTACCTCATAAAAGGGGGACAAACTTGGATTTAAACTGATATCAGGGTATTTTCAGTGGGCCTCTCTGTCTTATTCCATCCTCCTTTCAGGTTATTGTCTTGTCTGCCTCGCTGTGCACTCTCTGGCTTTCCCATCTCTTTAAAAATGTTTCTTTTCTGCATGAAAGGCAAACGCCTTACCTCCATGCTATCTCTCCGCCCCCCCCCCTTTTTTTTTCATGCAGGAGGTCATCGGTTCGAATCCCGGCGCCCCATATGGTCCTCTGTGCCTGCCAGGAGCAATTTCTGAGCCTGGAGCCAGAAATAACCCCTGAGCACTGCCGGGTGTGACCCAAAAACCACACCAAAAAAAAATGTTTCTTTTCTTGTCTGCCCCCCTATGCACTCTCTGGTTTTACCATCTTTTTTAAAAAAATGTTTCTTTTTATGATATCACCATGAGATAGAGTTAAAAAGTTGATGGTTGAGTTTCAGTGACACAATGTCCCAATGTCCATCCCTTCACCAGTGTTTATTTCCTACCACCAATTTCCCTAGCTCTCCACCCCAGGTTTTCTTCCCTGAGCTCACTCTACTATTTCTGGTTTTATAATATCTGGGTTGCCTCATTATTCAGGCCTCTCCTTTGGGCCTTTCAATTGACCTATTATACTCATGTTAACATTCTGCTTGATTCTACGCCCTCTCCCTTTTCTTTTCTCTCTCCATAAAGCATGATGTCTTGGTTCCTATTCATTGTCAACTCCATGCCCTTAGACCTGTTGTGGACATCACATCAACAACAAGACTCATTCCTTTATGTTAAACCTCCTGGGGAAAGATGGAGATGAATCACAAAGGAAGGCAGAGAAAGTTGCAGGAGAGTTTGTGGGTGGAGTAGTAGAGCTTTCAGTTCTTAAAAATGTTTTTTTTAATTAAACACTGTAATTTACAAAGTTTTTCATAATACAGTTGTTTCAAGTATTCAATGTTACAGTCCCAATTACCCCAACTGTGTGACCTTTCCTCCACCAAAGTCCTCAGTTTTCCACCCACCCCACAAGCCTGCTCCTTAGTCAAGCACAGAATAATTTACTTCACATTGCTTGATACAGCATATATCTATCTCACAATGGTTCTAACTAGTCACTGAGGACTTACTGAGACATTAGGTGCTAGTTGAACCTCTGTGTTCTTCCTTCCTTCCTTCCTTCCTCCTTCCTTTCTTCTTCCTTCCTAGCTTCCTTCCTTCCCTTCTTTCTTGCTTTCTCTTTCTTCTTCCTTCCTCTTTCTTTCTTTCTTTCTTTCTTTCTTTTCTTTCTTTTCTTCTTTCTTTCTTCTTTCTTTCTTTCTTTCTTTCTTTCTTTCTTTTTCTTTCTTCTTTCTTTCTTTCTTTTCTTTCTTCTTTCTTTCTTTCTTCTTCTTCCTTCCTTCCTTCCTTCCTTCCTTCCTTCCTTCCTTCCTTCCTTCCTTCCTTCCTCCTCCTCCTTCTTTCTTTCTTTCTTTCTTTCTTTCTTTCTTCTTTCTTTCTTTCTTTCTTTCTTTCTTTCTTTCTTTCTTTCTTTCTTTCTTTCTTTCTTTCTTTCTTTCTTTATTTCTTTCTTTCTTTCTTTCTTTCTTTCTTTCTATCTTCCTTTCTTTCTTCTTTCCATATTGAGTTTAGTGGGCTTCTATGCAGTGTTCCTATCTAATTTGCTGTATTCCCATTGGTCTGTCAGTATAGTGAAATTTGGAGGTGTGGAAGTGCTTTATGCTTCCACTTGTTTTAGGGCCTGTGGAACTGGAACAATTCAGTAACTTGGCATTTCTTTGAGATTAGTCATGAAGCATGTAGCTGGACTGTTTATATGTAAGAAAACAGGTCTGAGTGGGTTACTGGCTCTCTTGAGGGGGTGGGAGAACACTTGGCCCATCTCCATCCCAAGAAGGCTTCAGAGATCTCAGCCCAGAAACCAGGCTTACTTGGAGCAACTCAACAGTGGTGAGATGAGTCCATTGACTACATTTTTCTAGGAGGATTGAGAACTTGGGTATTGGTTCTGAGAATCCAAAGAGGGCACTGGACAGAAAGGATAGTTTAGGCCAATGAGAGGCCTGCAGGTGCTCACATGTAGAATTTCACCAACCTACACTGTGATGTGTATGAGCTTCTCCTTCCAGGCATAGACTTTCCTGGGTGGAAGGATAAGGCACTGTTGGGTAGGGTGCTTGTTTATAGCCAGCCTTGTATTATGCTCTCCTTACTCCCTTGTTTCTCTGTCTCTGACCAGTGTTGAGGATATGTCTGATCAATTTCTGTATCCCCCTGTGCAAGTACAGAGTGTGGCTCCTGAGAAGATCTTTAACAGGCACAAATATTTGAAGAATGTTCCTTTTCAGCTTTAAACCCTGATGTTTTATTTTTGCCCAGCACATCTTGATCTTTTATTTAAACACTTTTTTTTTTTAAATTTTACTTGAGGGTTTCCCAGGGGGCCATTCCTGGTTCTGTGCTTAGAAGTAACACCTGGTTTGGGGGGGGGCATATGTATTAAAGGGGGTTCAAATTGGGTCATCTGCATGTAGGCAAGCTTCTAAATTCCTGTATAATCTCTCCAGCCTATCATTTTGGCCCTTTATTTATTATTTGTTTGTTTTAGAGGTCACACCCAGCGGTGCTCAGGTTACTCCTGGCTCTGTTCTCAGAAATTACTCCTGGCAGGCTCTGTAGGTGGGGATGGGGATACCAATGGGATGCATAGGATCTAACCCTGGTTGACTGCTTGCAAGGCAAAAGCCCTACCTGCTGTGCTATTGCTCCTGCCCATTTTGGCCCTTTAAATTCATATTGATACTCTCTTTATCATTTGCCTCCCACCCCCATTTTCAAATCCACACTAAGAATCTTTTAAACTCCATTTGTGCTATTAATATCCATTAATTCATTTAGCCACTGAAAAATTAGTTGGGCATTCAATAAAACAATAAACTGCAATATGAAATAGTAATGGCCTTTAAAAACAACAAGCACCATCATTTACCACCTTAATTAGTTTTGAGATTTTTGTCTCCGTATAGCTAACTAACCCAAGTTTCCTTGGGAATTTGGAGATCTATTTGAGATAGCTGGTGGGCCCCTCTCTCTCCCTCCAGGTGGCAGCACGGAGTCGTGGATTTTGGAATCTTTCTGGGCTCAACAGGCCAGGATCAGCTGGGTGGCCTGGAGTGAATTACTTAACCTCAGTATCCCTATCTACAGAATGGGGCAAAGAACAAATGACCATCACATGGGGTTGTCCAAAGGTCGTTTCCAGGGGTGTAGAATCTAAGAATCATTGGGTAAACAAATCAAGACAGCAAGAATCATTCCTAGGAGATGAAAGAATTACCAAGGGTCTGTGAGGGCGGCCAGACACAGGTCTCACCCTGGACAGTGAGAAGCCCCAGGACCTTGCCTGGACCCCCAGGCTTTGCGGGGGGGAGACAGAAGAATTGCCTTTCCCTCTGCACTGCTTGCTTTCCCAAGGGCAGCTTGCAGTGAAAACGAATGCTCGCTCGCTCCTGTTCGTATCGATTAGCATCACAGGGGGTGCAAAAGGGGGGTGCTGTTCTAGAAACATTCGCTTTGATTCCTCAAATAAATCCCCCCCAGGTCCTGCTAGGAAACTAATTGGGAGTTGATTCTGATGAATAAATGTGCTGCCGCCGCCTGAGGAATTGACCAGGCCGGCAGATGGCTGGAGTGTGGAAACACTGTCGTGGCCTTCTGAGGGGCCCATCAATAATAGATCGGCTCCGGTCCTCGGAGAGGGAAGCTTTTCTGCTGCAGGTATGAATTATGGATGCCGTTTAGGGTAATGCGGATCTATCTCAAAGGTTCCGCTCAGTTTATGTGCTAGTAAAAGCCGGCAATTTGCTTGTGTTCCAGCTATAATTTGCGCTACATTAAGGGACCCTCCTTTCCATAATGAATGTGCGGTTGGACGCAGGCGCAGTCGGGCCTCGAGGGGGCCTGCAGGTTGGCCGGGTGCTGAGCACAGGCAGGTGGGGTGGTCAGCGGCTAATCAAAGCCCAGCTCCGGGGCTGCCCTGGCAGAGGGATGGCTGAGCTCTGCCTTCCGTCCTCCAGGTCTTGGGAAGAGGCAGCGGTGGCAACCCAAAGCTTTCCATGAGTCGCGTCTCCAATGCAGAGGCTGTGGATTTTGAGGGCACATGGTCTTCATGGCCAGAAGACGGTGCATTTGCAAGAACAAAGGGGAAGAGTCTTGTGGGCATAGATTCCGCTACTCCCATTCTTCGACCCTCCCTTTGAAAACTCGCTTTTGCCATTTGCAAGGTGTGTGACCTTTTGCAATTTACCCAGCCTTGCTGTGTGTGCCTCTGCTTCTGCAGAATCGCAGTGAGAGTAACAGTTGTAGTCTGAGTCCTGTGCAAGATCAGGGAAGCCAATGGTGTAGAAATTTGTAAAATCCCTCTCTGCAGTTACTGTGGTAAACTGCTGCTCGGCTGCTGCAAGGCTGCAGAGGCCCCTGGGGCCCAACTGCTAGGTAGGACCAAGAGCCCTCTCAGGGACGCCAACTAGTAGCGACTGCCCACGGGGGGGGGGAGAGGGGAGAGAGAGAGAGAGAGAGAGAGAGAGAGAGAGAGAGAGAGAGAGAGAGAGAGAGAGAGAGAGAGAGAGAGAGAGAGGGAGAGAGGAGAGAGAGAGAAGAGAGAGAAGAGAGAGAGGAGAGAGAGAGAGGAGAGAGAGAGGAGAGGAGAGGAGAGGAAAGGGGAGAGGAGAGGAGAGAAGTGGAGAGGAGAGGAGAGGAGAGGAGAGGAGAGGAGAGGAGAGGAGAGGAGAGAGAGGAGAGGAAGAGGAGTGGAGAGGAGGGGAGGGGAGAGAGGGGAGGGAAGGGAAGGGGACAGGAGAGGAGGGAGGGGAGGGGAGAGGAGAGGAGAAGAAAGGAGAGGAGAGGAGTGGAGAGGAGGGGAGGGGAGAGGAGAGGACAGGAGGGGAGGGGAGAGAGAGGGGAGGGGAGGGAAGGGAAGGGGAGAGGAGAGGAGGGGAGGGGAGGGGAGAGGAGAGGAGAGGGAAGAAAGGAGAGGAGAGGAGAGGAGAGGAGAGAAAGAGAGTATTTATTCTGCCTGGAGTCTGAGGCCTACAGCTTCTGCCTGGGGTTTCTAAAGAGAGGGAGAGATAGACGGGAGGGATGGGAGAGATGGGGGAAGGAGAGGAGAAGAGAGAAGGGAAAAGAAGAAAGGAGAAGAGAGAAGAGAAGAGAAGAGAAGAGAAGAGAAGAGAAGAGAAGAGAAGAGAAGAGAAGAGAAGAGAAGAGAAGAGAAGAGAAGAGAAGAGAAGGAGAGGAGAAGAGAAGGGAGAGGAGAAGAGAAGGGAGAGAGGAGAGGGGAGGGGAGGGGTGGGGGAGGGAGAGAAGGAGGGAGGGGAGAGGAAGGGAGGGGAGAGAGAGAGGAGAGGAGAGGAGAGAGAGGAGAGGAGAGGAGAGGAGAGGAGAGAAAAAAGTATTTATTCCTCCTGGAGTCTGAGGCCTACAGCTGCTGCCCAGGGTTTCTGAGAGAGAGGGAGAGATAGATGGAAATTCTCAGGATGAGGTGGCCAGTGGGGAAGCCTGGATTCACTAAAGAAAGAGATGGGAATAGATACAAAGCAGGCAGCATCTTTCTGACGCTTTATCTCTGGCCCCCTCCACCCTGCTGACCACTGTCCTCCCCCTCCGAGGTCCAGGTTTTATCTTTTATATCCGGCATGACAAGGGATGGTGTCCAGGTTCAACTAACATTACAGTGGGGTTATCCAAAGGGTGTGTCCAAGTCTAACTGCCATACATCAACAAATGGGTTACCTATCAGAATTTCTTTTTTTTTTTTTTTTTTTTTTGGTTTTTGGGCCACACCCGGTAATGCTCAGGGGTTACTCCTGGCTATGTGCTCAGAAGTTGCTCCTGGCTTGGGGGACCATATGGGACACTGGGGGATCGAACCGCGGTCCGTCCAAGGTTAGCGCAGGCAAGGCAGGCACTTTACCTTTAGCGCCACCGCCCGGCCCCCAGAATTTCTTTTTTAAGTTGGTTGTTAAAAAAAAAACAACAGCCATAAGCTTCTCCTCCACCCCCCAGGAGAAGACCAGGTTCTCTTTATCCTCTTCTCTCACAGTTCTCTAAGTAAATTTCTTTCAATAAAAACTATTTTGCTTCACCAAACAAACAAAAACCACAAAGCAACCATCATTAAAAATTAAATTGTAAGCGCTGTAGAGATATACAGCATGGAGAGTGTTTGCCTTGCACAGGGCCAACTCAGGTTTGGTCTCCAGCATCCTATGTTCCCCTGAGCCTGTCAGGAATAATTCATCTATGCAGAGCCAGAAGGAACTCCTGAGCATTTCTGGGTATGGCCCCCAAACAAACAAACAAACAAGGTAATAAAAATTAAATTGTTTACAATTACAGCTTAATGATATAAAAATCAAAAATAATAAGTATCTGGGGGCCAGAGAGATAGCATGGAGGTAAGGCATTTGCCTTGCATGCAGAAGGATGGTGGTTCAAATCCTGGCATCCCATATGGTCCCCCGAGCCTGCCAGGAGCAACTTCTGAGCATAGACCCAGGAGTAACCCCTGAGAGCTGCAGGGTGTGCCCACCCTCAAAAAAAATAATAAGTATGAAAGCTCATGATTTTCTAATTGTTTTACTTCACTTTGCTCTACTCTATGCTCATTAGGTTCTGCACGGCTGTTGTATATATGTGGTAGCAGGGATTCGACTGGGTATGACTTTCTAACTCTGAGGTCTGTGATATCACACATGATTCTGAAATTGGCCACTAAGAAACCCTATTACCTTAGGGACATGGGAGAATGTTCCCCCAGAAAGCACACCACTAGTACTGACATAATAAAATTGTCTAGAGGATTGAGTCACTAATAAATATACCTAATATTACTTCTAATATGGTCTGGCACATAGGAAGTATAAGATAAATCTTTCTATAATTTTACAAACGCTCCTAGCGCACAACTGAATGATTCTCTGTGTTTGAGTGGATCCCTCTAGGGACCTACAAGCCTTTCTTTCTTCCCAGATCCTATGATCCAGTAGCCTAAGGAAATACTTATTAACTCTCCCTTAGGAGTGAGGATAAACACAAATTTTGAAGAAAAATTAGGCTTAGATGTGCATGTTCTCTGTAGCTTTTCAAAATGAAGCGCAGTGTGGGCAAATATTGAAGAAGGCTGATTTAGGTGAGGGATGACATTCTGGTTCTATCCCTTGCTCGTTTGAGAAAACTACCTCTACTGTTTAACCCTTCCCTTGCTGAGCTATCAGAGAATAATTGCATTGCTTTGGCTTATAGTTTCTGGAATCTGATTTCTTGGGTCCAACCCCCCTACCTCTTATGTTTTCTAGCCTGGAGATGAGAAAACTCTTGGTTTTATTTATTTATTTATTTATTTATTTATTTATTTATTTATTTATTTATTTATTTATTGGTTTTTGGGCCACACCCGGCAGCGCTCAGGGGTTACTCCTGGCTGTCTGCTCAGAAATAGCTCCTGGCAGGCACGGGGGACCATATGGGACACTGGGATTTGAACCAACCACCTTTGGTCCTGGATCGGCTGCTTGTAAGGCAAATGCCACTGTGCTATCTCTCCGGGCCCAGAGATGAGAAAACTCTTAATTTTTATAAACAGGAGCTTCTCTGAAAAATTAAAGCAACAATACATTGGGCCAGAGTGATAGAACAGAGAATACGGTTTTTGTCTTGCATGCAGATGATTCAGGTTGGATTCCTGGTACCTTCTATAGTCCTCCCAGTCTACTAGGAGTGATCTCTGAGTGCAGAGCTAGGAGTAAGCCCCAACCACTTCTAGGTGTGGTCCTCAAACAAAAGCTACAAACAAAAGCAATAGCACTTCTATCTCTTGGTTGCTGTGTGATGAAATGGAACAAGTTATTAAAAGAGTTTAGCATGATACCCTGGGTAGAACAGGTATTTATTAAATAGTAATGGTAGCCCATAGCTCATCTCTGGACATGAGGCCTCTCACTATACCTGATAACACAAATTCAGGCTGATCTGGCTGGTTCATTCGGGAAAACTCTCCTGTCTTCTTCTTTCTTGCCTATGGTCTTCTTCCAGTACTGAGATGATAATCTTCCAGTATTGAGACCAGGAGGGAGTGTAGCCAACAGCACAATCCTATTCCAATTTCTACATAAACCTCCCTGAACTGATATGAGGTTGGATAAGATGAGGTAGTGTGGCTAAGCAAGTCATTCACAATTGGCAGGAAGAAGGAGAATGAGTTAAGCCTTGTTTTCTTAGCTGGAGGTTCATCCTAAAAGGTTGAGTTGGCCTTCTTTTGATCCCATGACAAGTGGGTCTTTGTTGTCCTTCAAGCTGGAGTTTACACTGGGGAGGGAAGAGGAAACAAGTCTTGCCTCAGGCTTTGAGATGCCATGTGTCTAGAAGATGAGAGTCCTCACCCCTTAAAGTTTGACTCAGAAGCAGTGCCTGGGATGGAAGCAGAGGGAACCACTGGGCAGAACTAACTGAGCCACAAGGCAGACCACTGATCTGACCTAGGATTTTCCAGGTTCCCTTGCCCACAAGAAGAGGACATGAAAAGAAAGAAGAGGATTTGAAAAGTAGTGAGGGGAGAACCCCATAAATGACTGCAAACCCAAACTTTGGCTACTGCTGTTTCTCTGGTGTGTAGGGTGGGATATGAACTGGATTATATTCAGGTCCAGTATTTAACAGAACATTACTTTAGACTTTTAGCTTGACAGCTTCTCAGATTTGTGACTTGTGGAGGGTGCTTGGCTCCTAATACAGGTCCACTAAATCCTACTCCCTTGCCTCTTCTACTTCCATTTTTATCACATTTAATCTTAGCCCCACACCATTTAGATATCAAGCCCTAGAGCCCTATCACCGGGTACACTCGAGTTCAAATCCTTGCTCCCCAATCACCAATTAAACTTTGGACAGGGTAAATTTTTTCATCTCCATGTGCCCAATTTTACCAAGAACAGAATAACAAAATTGGCATTAAAATAGTATGGAGGGGGGCCGGAGAGATAGCATGGAGGTAAAGCATTTGCCTTTCATGCATAAGGACAATGGTTCAAATCCCGGTATCCCATATGGTCCCCCGTGCCTGCCAGGGGCGATTTCTGAGCATAGAGCCAGGAGTAACCCCTGAACGCTGCCGGGTGTGACCCAAAACCAAAAAACAATAGTATGGAGGGGCCAGTGTGATAGCACAGCAGGTAGGCGCTGCCTGCCTTGCATGTGGCAGGCCATGGTCTGAACTGAGGTTTTCCATATGGTCCCCTGAGCACGGAAGAGAGTGACTTCTGAGTGCAGAGCTCAGGAAATAACCCCTGAGTATTGCCAGGTGTGGCCCTAAAGCAACAACAAATTAAAGCAAAAAATTAATGTAGAGTTGAAATGACTTTTAGACCAGTGCCTCAGACATAAGTACTAAGTAAATGATGGCTGCTATTACTGTCTGCACTATGAATCAAGGAGAAACAACATTCCATTAAATAAGGAAAGAAATGGAGGCACAGGGAGATCAGAGGTCACATTTAGGTCAGGAAGGACAAAGAAACCTTTTGTTGTCTAAACCTGGAAGGAATACTTTGTTCTCAATAGCTCTGGGAGCCAGGATTCCAACACCAACCTGAGTGTTCCTTGTTCCTAAAAGCTTTCCAGAGCTATAAATATAGATGAAACTTTCTGAGAAATTTGCTAGATCAGGACTTTTGTCTAATCAGACTACTTGTCTTGGCGTTAGCTCCCTTGCCTGGTCATCCCAAATCCATTGCTTCAGTTCACTCTGTGGTTTCTTCTGGAACCTTCCAGAACCACTTTAAGCTTAAAGAGAAGAGAGTGGGATGCCAACCTCTGGCAAAAGACAGACAGTGAACAGACCCAGGCTAATTTGGCCTGAATCACCAATGAATCTGATGGACGGTTGTTTTTCAATTTTAAGTGGTATGTGTCCTGCTTTCAGTATTTTTAGAGTTGGTTTTCTGATTATTAAAGCATTATCTGGCAATTATGGAAAATCCGGAAGTCAAAGATCCTATACTGTTCTTTTTTAAAAAGATAAGCAGTTTTGAAAAACAAAACAAAATTAAAAAACTCAAAAAACAAACAACCCTCCCCAAACCTCTTGAAAAAAAAAAAAAACCTCAATTTCTTAAATCCCATTGGACCTGAGAAGCAATTATCACCCGATAGAATTTATAGCTTTTTCAATTAATTAATCATTAAATCAATTCAATAGAAACACTTTTTGTGTGTGCTGAAGCTTGTCCTGGAATCTAATGATAATGCAAGTAGTGATCAGGGGGGTTGTTTTTAGCAAGATTTGAGGAAGACAACCTAGTTTGAACAGGAAATGGATAAGCCCCCAAGGTGACAGGAAATCTTTGTTTAATAGGAACTGCAATGGTGAACTATTCAAGTTCTTAAGCCATAAGTGAAGGGACAGTGATTCCATTTACCCATCCATTCACCCACTCACACTGTCTTCTCCCTCCTCCCCTTCCTTCTCTCCCTCCCTTCTTCCATACCTCCTTTTTCCCTGCTTCAGTCCCTGCCTCCCTCTCTTTTTCTCCCTCTTTCTCTCCCTCCCTTTCTTTCTCCAAACATCCATCCATCCTTATGTATTTACTCATGCATATTTACTCATTTGTCAACCTAGTCAAGTATTTCATTTTATGCTTAGAAAGGTTTTTTTTTTCTTATATAGCTGAAATACAATAGACCACACATGGTATATATATCTTTCCATTTTTTCAAGTCTTACTTTTAATTTTATTTATTTTTGTTTGGGGGCCACACCCCGCCGTAGTCAGGGCTTTCTCTTGTCTGCACTCAAGAATCACTCTTGGCAGTGTTTGGAGGAGGCCACCTGGGATGTTGAGGAATGAATCTTGGTCATCTCCTTACCTGCTCTACAATCTCTCCAGCCTCTATATTTAACTCTTAAAAAAAACTCCTCTTAGCAATATTTTGTAATTTGTAGCATACAAGTCTTTGGGCAGATTGATCTCTAACTACTTCATATTTGGATGTTTTTGGACTGTGTTATTTTATTAATTTTAATTTCTGATTTTTTTGCTACTTACACACCATCAAATTGATTTTTGTATATTTATACTCTATTCTGCAATGCACATAAGTGATTCTAGTAACTTTTATATTGATTCCAGCAGATTTTCTGTTTAAGGGAGTATGTTCGCTGCATATGAGATGCTGGGGCATATGGGATGCTGGGAATCAAGCCCAAGTTGGCCACAGTAAGACAAGTATCTCTGACCCACATCATTGATACTTTTATTGTGATGTCTGTTGTAGATTGTTTATGGTTGCTTTTGGGGTTTTTAAGCCTACATTGTTGAATGTTTTTAATAGTAATAATTGCTGTTGGACATCTCCTTCCCTCTTTTTTTTTCCGTTTGGACCTTCCAAATAGTGTGCAGAAGGCACAGGGATCGTTCCCATTGGTACTTGGTTAACCCGCTGATCAATGCCAGGGCCTGACAGTACATGCTCTTTCAGTCTAGCTAGATCAAATGCTAGGGACCATTAAGGCCTTTCTAGTAGTTCTTGGGGGTCTCCAGAGCCACACACAGGGATGCACAGAAGGCTGTTTGATGATGGAGATAGAACCTATAAACCTGAACTGCTCTAGCTCCTGGCCCTAGATACTATACTTTTTGACAAATGAATTTTGGGTTATTTTTTTAATTTATTGAGATAGTAATTCATATGTATTTTTCTTTCTTAGTTTGCTAATAGAATCAACAAACATGATTCAGTTAGCAATCCAACTTTATGTTCCTGGGAAAAGTCCTGCTGCTTATATTGTATTAAACCATTTATATCTTGTTAGGTTTAATATGCTGACATTTTTTTTGTTTGTTTTTTTACTCCCTCCCTTCCCCTCTACTCTCTCTCCTCTCCTCCCCTCCCCTCCCTTCCCCTCCACTCCCCTATCCTTTCTCCCCACCCCTTCTCTCCCCTCCCCTTCCATCTCCTACCTTCTCCTCGTTCCTCTTCTCCTGCCCTCTCCTCCCTCCCCTCTGGTAATTCCCTCCCCTCCCCTATCCACCTCTCCCCTTTCACTACTCTCCCTTCCTCTCCACTCCCTTTTCCTCTCTTCCCCTTCTTTCCTCTTCCATCCCTTCTTCTCCTTTCTCCCTCCCCTCCTCTTCTCCCCTCTCTTTCTCTCTTCATTCCTCCCCTCCCCTCTTCTCTCTTCCCTTCCCCTCCCCTCTCCTCTCCCTCTCCCTCTCCCTTCCCCTCTTTCTCCTTCTTTACTTTCCCCTTCCCTCTTTCTCCTCCTTTCCCTTCTTCCTCTCCTTTCTCCTCCCCTCCTTCTCCCTCCCCTCTCTTCTCCTCCCCTCTCTGCTCCTATTACCTCTACCCTATCCTCCCTCCCTTTTCTTTTTTTCCCTTCTCTTTCTTTTCCTTTTTTCTTTTTTTTCTTTGTAATATCTTTATTTAAGTATCTTGATTACAAATATGATTGGGATTAGGTATCAGTCATGTAAACAACCCCCCCCCCCTTCACCAGTGCAATATTCCCACCACCAATGTTCCAAATCTCCCTCCATCCCACCTCACCTCTACCTGTACTCCAGACAGGCTTTCCAGTTCCCTCATTCATTCACATGATTATGGTAGTTCTCTGTGTAGTTATTTCTATAACTGCACTTACCACTCTTTGTGGTGAGCTTCATGAAGTGAGCTGGAAGTTCCAGCCCTCCTCTCATTGTCTCAGGATTGTTTCAAAAATGACTTTTATTTTTCTTAAAATCCATAGATGAGTGAGACTATTCTGCGTCTCTCTCTCTCTCTCCCTCTGACTTATTTCACTCAGCATTATAGGTTCCATGTACATCCATGTATAGGAAAATTTCATGACTTCATCTCTCCTGACAGCTACATAATATTCCATTGTGTATATGTACCACAGTTTCTTTAGCCATTCATCTGTTGAAGGGCATCTTGGTTGTTTCCAGAGCCTGACTATTGTCAATAGTGCTGCAATAAATATAGGTGTGAGGAAGGAGTTTTTGCATTGTATTCTTGTATTCCTAGGGTATATCCCTAGGAATGGAATAGTTGGGCCGAATGGGAGCTCAATTTTCAGTTTTTGGAGGAATATCCATATCGCTTTCTATAGAGGCTGTACTAGGCGGCATTCCCATCAGTAGTGGATAAGAATTCCTTTCTCTCCACATCCCCTCCAGCACTGATTGTTCTCATTCTTTGTGATGTGTGCCAATCTCTGTGGTGTGAGGTGGTATCTCATCATTGTTTTGATTTGCATCTCCCTGATGATTAGTGAGGAGGAACATTTTTTCATGTGCCTTTTGGCCATTTGTATTTCTTTCTTTTTTTTTTTTATCAAAGTGTTCATTTCTTCTCCCCATTTTTTGATGGGATTAGATGTTTTTTTTTCTTGTAAAGTTCTGTCAGTGCCCTGTATATTTTGGATATTAGCCCCTTATCTGATGGATATTGGGTGAATAGTTTCTCCCACTCAGTGGGTGGCTCTTGTGTCCTGGGCACTATTTCTTTTGAGGTGCAGAAGCTTCTCAGTTTAATGTATTCCCATCTGTTTATCTCTGCTTCCACTTGTTTGGAAAGTGCAGTTTCCTCCTTGAAGATGCCTTTAGTCTCAATGTCATGGAGTGTTTTTACCTATATGTTGTTCTACAAACCTTATGGTATCAGGTCTGATATTAATCCATTTGGATTTTACCTTTGTACATGGTGTTAACTGGGGGTCTATGTTCGCTTTTTTGCAAGTGGCTAACCAGTTCTGCCAGCACCACTTGTTTAAGAGGTTTTCCCTGCTCCACTTAAGATTTCTTGCTTCTTTGTCAAAAATTAGGAGATTGTATGTCTGGGAACGTTTTCTGAGAACTCAAGCCTATTCCACTGATCTGAGGGTCTGTCTTTATTCCAATACCATGCTGTTTTGATAACTATTGCTTTGTAGTACAGTTTAAAGTTGGGGAAAGTAATGCCTCCCATACTCCTTTTTCCTAGGAGTGCTTTAGCTATTCGAGGGTGTTTATTGTTCCAGATGAACTTCATAAGTGTTTGATCCACTTCTTTGAAGAATGTCATGGGTGTCTTTAGAGAGATTGCATTAAATCTGTATAATGCTTTGGGGAGTATCACCATTTTAATGATGCTAATCCTGCCAATCCATGAGCAGGCTATGTGTTTCCATTTCTGTGTGTCCTCTCTTATTTCTTGGAGCAGGGCTTTATAGTTTTCTTTGTATAAGCCCTTCACATCTTTGGTCAAGCTGACTCCAAGATATTTGAGTTTGTGTGGCACTAATGTGAATGGGATTGCCTTCTTAACGTCCATCTCTTCCCTATTATTATTGGTGTATAAAAAGGCCATTGAGTTCTGTGTGTTAAGTTTGTAGCCTCCCACCTTGCTATATACATCTATTGTTTCTAGAAGCTTTTTGGTGGAGTCTTTAGGGTTTTCTAAGTAGAGTATCATGTCATCTGCAAACAGTGAGAGCTTGACTTCTTCCTTTTCTATCTGGAGGCCCTTGATATTTTTTTTCTTGCCTGATCGCTATAGCAAATACTTCCAGTACTATGTTGAAGAGGAGTGGTGAGAGCGGACAGCCTTGTCTTGTACCAGAATTTAGTTTTTCTCCATTGAGGATAATATTTGCCATGGGCTTGTGGTAGGTAGCTTCAACTAGATTGAGAAAGGTTCCTTTCATTCCCATCTTACTGAGAGTTTCGATCAAGAATGTGTGTTGGACCTTATCACATGCTTTCTCTGCATCTATTGATATGATCATGTGATTTTTATTTTTCTTGTTGTTGATGTTTTGTATTATGTTGATAGATTTACAGATGTTAAATCATCCTTGTATTCCTGGGATGAAACCTACTTGGTCATAGTGTATGATCTTCTTGATGATGCATTGGATCCTATTTGCCAGGATTTTGTAGAAGATCTTTGCATCTGCATTCATCAGGGATATTGGTCTGTACTTTTCTTTTCTGGCAGCATCTCTGTCTGGTTTTGGTTCAAGGTGATGTTGGCCACATAAAAGCTGTTTGGGAGTGTTCCTGTTTTTTCAATTTCATGGAAGAGACTGGCTAGGATTGGTAGTAGCTCCTCTTGAAAGGTTTGAAAGAATTCATTAATAAATCCATCTGGGCCTGGGCTTTTCTTTTTAGGCAGCTGTTTGATTACATTTTCAATTTCCTCCATAGTGATGGGGGTGTTTAGATAAGCTACATCCTCCTTACTTAACCGTGGAAGGTTATAAGTGTCCAGGAATTTATCCACTTCTTCTAGGTTCTCATGTTTAGTAGCATAAAGTTTCTCAAAGTAGTCTCTGTAATATCTGTCATGATCTCCCCCTTTTCATTTCTAATATGGGTCATCAGGGTTCTCTCTCTCTCTTTCTTTGTGAATTTTGCCAATGGTTTATCAATCTTGTTTATTTTTCCAAAGAACCAACTTCTGCTTTCGTTGATTTTTCAGTTTGTTTTTTGGGTTTCCATTTCATTGATTTCTGCTTTCAGCTTTGTTATTTCCTTCTGTCTCCCTATTTTCAGTTCCTTTTGTTGGTCATTTTCTAATTTTATGAGCTGCATAATTAAGTTATTCAGGTATGCTCCTTCTTCCTTCCTGATGTGTGCTTGCAAAGCTATAAATTTTTCTCTCAGGAATGCTTTTGCTGTGTCCCATAGATTCTGGCAGTTTGTGTCTTCATTAACATTTATTTCCAGGAACCTTTTGATTTCCTCTTTTATTTCATCTTGGACCCACTGGTTGTTCAGTAGCAGGCTGTTTAATTTCCAATTGTTAAAGTTTTTCTTCTGTGTGCCTTTGTAGTTCACATCTAATTTCAGAGCCTTGTGGTCAGCAAAAGTAGCCTGCAAGATTTCTATCCTCTTGATTTTATGAAGGTATGTTTTATGTGTCAGCATGTAGTCTATCCTGGAGAATGACCCATGTACATTGGAGAAGAATGTGTATCCAGGTTTTTTGGGGGTGGAATGTCCTATAGATGTCTACTAGTCCTTTTTCTTCCGTTTCTCTTTTCAGGGGTAGGATGTTTTTGTTGGGTTTCAGTCTGGTTGACCTATCAAGTGTTGACAGGGCCGTGTTGAGGTCTCTCACAATTATTGTGTTCTATTGATGTCTTCTTTGAGATTTGTCAAAAATTGTATTAGATAATTTTCTGGTCTCTCATTGGGTACATATATGTTTAATAGTCTGATTTCTTCCTGTTGTACATATCCCTTGATTAGTACAAAGTGTCCATCTTTGTCCCTTACCACTTTTCTGAGTATAAAGTTGTTATCAGATATTAATATGGCCACCCCAGATTTAGATACTTAGATGATTTTTCTCCAGCCTTTGATGTTGAGTCTGTATGTTCTAATTATTCAGGTGTTTTTCTTGTAGACAGCAGAAGGTTGGATTCATTTTTTTGACCCATTTTGCCACTCTGAGTCTTTTAATTGGTGAATTTAGTCCATTGACATTGAGGGAGATGATTGTCATAGGATTTAATGTCATCTTTGTAGATAAGTTTGCTGTGTTTGTTGGTCTCTCTTGTCTTAAAGTAGACCTTTCAGTTTTTCCTTTATGGCTGGTTTTTGATCTGTGAAGTTTCTGAGCTGTTGTTTATCCATGAAGCTATGTATCCTTCCTTCAAAGCTGAACATGAGTCAGGCTGGGTGCAGTATTCTCAGTGAGGCATTCATTTCATTCAGTCTTGTCACAATATCCCACCACTGTTGTCTGGCCTTGAGAGTTTCTTGTGACATGTCTGCTGTAAGTCTTAGAGATGCTCCTTTGAATGTAATTTTCCTTTTTGATCTTGCTGCTTTCAGTATTCTATCTCTATCTATGGGATTTGTCATTGTAAGGAGGATGTGTCTTGGGTGTTTTTCTTTGGGTCTCTAATAGCTGGTACTCTTCGGGCATGCAGAATTTGATTGCATGTAGTCTTTAACTCTAGGAGTATCTCTTTGATGATGTCTTTGACAGTTGATTCTTCCTGGGGATCTCCTACATGGGCCTCTGAAACTCCAATGATTCTTAGGTTGTTTCTGTTGAGTTTATCAAAGATTTCTATTTTCATATGTTCGTATTCCTTGAGTACTTTTTCTATTGCCTGATCATTTGTCTTAAGGTTCTTTTCCAATTTCTTCTGTTGTGTTGAGTTTTTTTTGCATCTCATCTTCCAGCACATTGATTCTGTCCTCAGCTGCTGTTACCCTGCTGGCGAGGCCATCCCGAGTTTTTCAGTTGAGCTACCGTGTTTTTCAGATCTGTTATTTCACTTTGGAGTTTTCTGATTTCTGTCTTTGTGTTCTCTTCAGATCGATCTATGCTTTTTTTGAGTTCTACGAACATCTTCCATATTTCTATCCTAAACTCCTTATCCGAGATGTTAATCAGATATTTGGAATTTTTTGTGTCGCCCGAGCTATCATCTTCATTCTCTATGCATGATGTTTGCCTGTGAGTTTCCCCATTGTCACACTTGTAGTGTGATTTTTTTCTGCGTGTTGTGGTGGGGTTCTTTGGTTAGAAAGAGTGTGTGGCCCCTGCAGTTTCTAGATGACAGTTTTTTTTTTGGGGGGGTGCACTTCCTAGGCCTCTGAGGAGAGCTTTAAGTATTCAGGAAAGACAGACAAGCAAAGCAAAGAGTTCCCTTCAAGTCCTTATGGTCATCCAAGGCACAGCAGGAGGGCGAAGCCTGCCAAGAACTCTCTGTAACAGGGAGGATGGCAGGCAGGAATCTTGATGAAATCCAGTCTCAGGCAGCTGGAAACACCATGGCCCAAGATGGCTTCTGCGCCCTTCTGACTCCTGACAGAAACCAGCAGGAATCTGTGTGTGTGTGTGTGTGTGTGTGTGTGTGTGTGTGTGTGTGTGTGTGTGTGTGTGTGTATCCCAACCGAATGGCCCAACATGGCTACCGCGCCCTTCTGACTCCCGGCAGAAACCAGCAGGAATCCACGCTGACATTTTATTGAGCAATTTTTACATGTAATCATGAAATGCATGGGTTTGTAGTTTTCTCTAGTATTTTTGAATAATTTGGGGAGTTTAGTAATGTTGATCTCATTGAATAATTACCTACCTTTTCTATTTGAAAGGACTTTATAACTTATATCATTTTTCTGTGGATATGAGATCAAGTTCATTAATAAAGACATCTGTATATTCCATATATATTCAGACAGTACAGCTGTCTAGGTGGTAGTCTGCCTGCCTTTTGAGTCCTATTCTAAAACTTTCTAAGTATCTGAACTTGGGCAAGTCTCCAAATAGTCATAGGTATAATATAGTGATAACAGCATTGTAAGATCGTGCTGAGAATTAAATGTGCATATTCAATGTGCATTTATGTTGTGCATTTAATTGTGCATACTCAATACATGTTATTGATCATTGATCATTGTTGTTCCATGTGACATGTCTCCTGGACAAGGCTAGTCTGTAGAGTAGGATAGAGAGAGGGAGGACCCAGTTGCTTTTTCTGCCCATATTTATTTTCACCTACCCATTCTATTCTCCTCCCTTACTCCCTAAAACCATGGGAAAGAAAACTGGATAATTGTGACCAAATCAACCTCTTCTTATCTTCTTTTGTTCAGCCAAAGTGGAGCAATATTAATGGTAACAAAATGTGTTTTCAGATATTATCCTAACACTGTTCAGGAGGTGGGTACTAATATGATCCCCAATTTTACCCATGGGAAACTGAGCAAAGAGATTAGTAAGTTGCCCAAAAGTAAGCAGCTAATATGAGGCAGAACCAGGACAAGAAGCTATGCATTCAAGCTCCAAAATCTACTTTCTCATCCCTAACACTCACACCTTCTAAGTTGTTGTGAATTTTGGGGGGAGGGATGAGGTTTAAATTAAAGGTGATGATTTTGAATGATTAAATGAGGTAACATGGAAGATTTTTTTCAACCCCCTAAAATATGAAATGCTTCAAACATTTGTGGGTTTTTTTTTGGTGCAGGAGCCATATTGATATTTTCTGTATCATTCCCATTATATATGTACTGCTAATGTGAGCATAGTAAGCACTATTTTATTTTGTACAGGTTCTACATTAAACTCTGGAAGGAAGAATCTATTTAACATGTTGATTTTTGCCTCCCCCCCCCCCAACTTTTACCTCCAGCCTAGCTTACTCCAGGGCAGACTACAAAGAGAGTAAATCTGTTCTAGCGAAGAAAATTTACACCAATCCCCAAAGACCTTTGACTCTCTAGCTTGCGGACAGTTCCAATGTCTCCTACTTGTTTACTATTTAGTGGAATCCTTGGACCAAAAACATTAGTATCATCTGGTTACTTGTCAGTCATGCATTATAACAGGCTCCTTGGCAAACCCACAGAATATGAATTTGTATTTTAACAAGACTGCAGGTGATTCATGTGTACATTAAAGTTTAAGACCCATTAAGTCAATACATTTTCTGCCTAATCCCTGTTAATGATTTCTCTGTTGATGAGGTAATAAGGGTTCACCAAGATATCCCTTGACAGTGGTGATATTTACATTGAGTTCACATCTTAATGGAACAAGAGACACACAAATGCTTTCAGTGAGCCAAATGGGAACTGGAATTTGGAAGTTCTTTTTTGTTTGTTTGTTTGTTTGTTTTGTTTTGTTTTGGGGGGCTCACACCTGGCAGTGCTCAGGGGTTACTCCCTGGCTCCACGCTCAGAAATCGCTCCTGGCAGGCATGGGGGACCATATGGGATGTCGGGATTTGAACCAATGACCTTCTGCATGAAAGGCAAACGCCTTACCTCCATGCTATCTCTCCAGCCCCGAATTTGGAAGTTCTAAGAGGCAGGGCCTTGGGGGACTATTACTCCAGCCAATCATGCACTCAATTTTTAAGATCTTCTGTCATTTTAACCAAAGTTGAACATTTATTTGAAACCCATTATCTGTCCAGTTATTTATTCATAAAATAATTGAATATTGAACAAGCCTGTGTGTAGACAATGCTAGTTTATGACCTCTTACTTAAATATGACTTCAACATGGCTCATGTTGAATAAAACAATTATGAATTGTGCCTGAGAGTTTTTGGAAGTTTTTGTGACACAAAAGACTTTCTATTAGTTGGTTATCTCTAACCCTACTCAACTATAAGCTCTTAAACTTGTAGTTTTACCTTTTAAGGTTCTTTACTTAGAATGTTCTGCCTGTTCTTTTCTGCATAAAACTATCCATTACAAGGGCCAAAGTGGTGGTGCAGTGGTAGGGTGTTTGCCTTGTATGTGACTGACCCAGGATGGACCTCAATTCGATTTCTGGCATCCCATATAGTCCCCCAAGCCATGAGCAATTTCTGAGTGCATAATAGCCAGGAGTAACCCCTGAGAATCACCGGGTGTGGCCCAAAAACCAAAACCAAAACAACAGCAGCAACAACAAAAACAACTGTCCATCACTTACATTGCCATTTATCTAACTTTGCTCTATTCTTTATAATTAAACAAAGTTTTACCTTTTCTGGGAAGGTTTTCTATTTCTCTTCAATTAAAGTTGACCACCAGCTTTGCATCGATTGTCTTCTGTTGGACTTTCTTGTATATAACCTTGTTCATCCTATAAGAGCTCAGACATCAGAGACTGAGTCTTATGATACACAGCTGTTTCCCCAGCATTCTGGAAGTGCCAGACCAAGAATGGATGCTTCTATCGATTATCTTGCATCTTGGTGACTCAGAAACTGACAGCAATGAAAAACTTACTCTTACATTGGTGGTGGGATATGTGCACTGGTGAAGGTTGTTGTACATTGTATGTCTGTAACTCAATCATAAACAACTTTATGTGTAAAATATATCTGTAACATGAATAACCTTGTAATCATGGCATTTAAATAAACAAAAACCTTAAAACTGAAAAAAAAAATCCTTACTGTTTCCCAGTTCCTGTGCTTTGGGAACCTGGTTGGTCTTTACCCAAGTGCCTCTGAGTCAAGGTCTCTCATGAGTTTATAATCAGAATAGGCAGGGACTGTGGTTCCAGGTTGACAGGTCAACCAGGGGAGAATTGACTTTTAATGCTTTATAGGCTGTGGCAATGCAGGGTCTTCCTTCTCTACTAACTGTTGCTCAGAGGACTTCCTTAATGTTTTGCCCCCCTGGGTCTCTCAATGTATGATATAGCATGGCATTTGACTTTCTTCAAAACACTTGAGAAAAGATGCCAGATGGAAGAGCCTCCTGTAACTTTATCCCAGGAGTGACCTCTCATCACCTCTGCTGTCTTCTTTTTGATTGAAGCCAGACACTAAATATAGTCCTCCCCAAAGGGAGGGAAGACCTTTAAGGATGGAACTACTAGGAGGTAGGGATTATTGGTCCAGTTTAGAGGCTGCCTGTTATTGTATGTTTTGTTGTTATTTCCTCAGTCATAGGATTCAGATGACCCAGATGATTTGAATCCCATTCCCATCACATACTCTGAACAATTGTAGTTAACTGCCATGTGCTTCACATCTTCCTGATTTATTTACTTATTGTGGAACTATAATAAACAGTGGCTGCCTGGACCTCAAAGATTAGTGTTGCTCATAAGAAATGATTATAGGTACATAGGTATAGAAGAACTAGAGCAAACAACACGAATGGAAGAAAAATGACAGGGGAGATGCCCAGAGATTTTAATCTCTGTACATAGTTTAAGAACCTTTCTCTCTCTCCTCTCTTCTCTGGCCCACTTGCCACCCATCTCCCAAAACTGCCCAACCTTCCAAATCTAGCAGGATCTCCTGGCTTTAGTCAGATTCCATCCCTTTTCCACATCATACTTTTTCTTCTTTTGTTATAATTGGTTTTGGGCTACACCCAGCAGTGCTCAGAGCTTATTACTTGTTCTACATTCAGGAATCACTCCTGATGGACTCAGGAAACCATATGGGTCAGCCATCTGCAAGGCGAATGCCCTAGCTGCTATACCATCACTACAGCTCCATCAGATTATTCTAACACTTAATATTTTTCAACCAGAAATGTGTCTCAAGTCACTTTCTCCCCAGGTTCCCAAAGTTCAGTAGTATCAAGTGCAGGGATGATAGACTTCTTGTGACTTGGCTGGATGGTCCCTTAAAAATTCCTCTCTGTTATTTTATCTGACATTTCCTGCTTTTCTATCATTTTTTTTTTCGTTTTCAGTTCCCAGGATTGAACTCGGGCCTTGCATGTGTAAGGTGTATATTCTATTAGAGTTGAGTCCTCAGCCATCTAGTTTTTTCTTGTAGCATCTATGGGGAGTTGTCTCTTTAAATACACATCTTTACTGTTTCTGCTGTTTCCTCCTACTTCCTGCCCGCTTAGCAGATGGTCTTGTCATCTATTTTGCTGAAGTTACAATGATACCCAGAATTTATTGAACACTTACTGTGGGTGAGCTGACATTTAAGCCCCTGAAATGAATAATCTCAGTTATTGCCATAAATCTCTTGGTGTGAGTATTAGCTCTCTTTAACATATCAGAATGGTAAATTCAGAGAGGTGGAAACATTGGCATGAAAAACAGTAGAGCTAGGATTTGAATTCAAGTTAGAGTGAGTACCCCGTTTGAGCTCTTACTTACCTGTATTTACTTATTTTAGAAGTTCTGCAGATCAAGCCTAGGGCCTTAAACATGTGAGTACTCGACCACTGAATTTCCTTCCCAGCACCAGCTCTTACTCACTTTCGTGAAAAAGTGCATCAAGTTTTAAGTTCACTTTTTAATTTTATTTTGGGACCTACCCAGTAGTGTTCAGGGCTTACACTTGGCTCTGTGCTCAAGAATCATTCTTGGTGATGCTGGGCACTGGATTAGTATGCAAGGCAAAATGCCCTATCTCCTAATCTAGCTCTCTGGCTTTCACTCTCCACCCTTTTAATTGTATTTATTTATTTTTGGTAGCGCAGGGCTTATGGTTCAGTGCTTAGGCCCAGTAGTGTCAGGATTTCTAAGGATTGAATTGATTGACTATACTTGGGGTCATGGTGCTTAGAGGTCAGAGCCAGGCATGGGATTTGATTTTTTGTTTGTTTGTTTTTATTTTGGGGCCACACTCAGTGATGCTCAGGAGTTACTCCTGGCTAAGCGCTCAGTATGCTTACTCCTGGCTCAAGGGACCATATGGGACGCCAGTGGAATCGAACCACAGTCTGTCCTAGGCTTACGCCACAGCTCCAGCCCCTAGGAATGGGATTTGTATGCACACCTGGTTTTTGAACTTTCTCCCCAACTCTCTACTTTTTTTTTTCTCTGATTATCTTAAAAAAAAAAAAAAAAGACTACAAGATACCTCCACACTGCCAGTGCTTTGTAGGACTTTTTTTCTATAGAGAGTTGGAGACCTTATGTCAAGTGCATCTCTAAGCTGGCCCTTTTTGGCATCACATACTTGTGGCTCTATAATTCTTTATGTGGCATTTCCCACGTGTGTGTCTCCAATAGATACTTAAAGTTTCTTCCTGACTTCTCATTCATGTCCATTCCTTAACACACCAGTTTTTCCTAACACTCCTCATTGTGGGCTGTAGAACATCCTTTGTATCTCATTTATTCCTGATGCTACAGCTATGATCTCTCCAGGAATTATTTATTTTTTGTGCTTTACTCCTTATTCTTTTTTTGTATGTTTGTTGGCTTTTGGGTGTCACTTGGTGGTACTCAGGGCTTCTTCTGGTTCTGTTTTTTGGAATCACTCCTAGCAGTGCTTGGGGGGACCTTATAGGCTTTTATTGATTGAACCCAGGTCAGCCATGTGCAAGGCAAGTGCCCTATCTGCTGTACTATTTCTCTAGCCCCTGATGCCTGTTCATTATTTGAAGCTTTGAACCTGTATCTACTACCATTTGAATGTTCAGTATGTATATTCACAAATTAGCTTCACTCCATTCAGTATTATCTTTCCCAAAATATTTGTTTCAAACTCCACTACCATAGCCTAATAGAATAACCACTAACCATGTCTGGACTTTACCCAATTCTGTTGATTTTTTCCAAGGTATTGCTAAGAATCATTTTTCTGGACTCCATCCCAGCTCAGTTTTTCATTACCCATTAACTGGATTTGTTGCTATAAGTTCCTAAAAGTCTTTCTGATTTCAGCATCTTTATTGCATGAATGCCCTTTTCCACAAAAATAGACTTATTGGGCTGGATAGATATTATAGTGGGTAAGGCATTGCTTTGCATTCAGCAGATCCTGATTCAATCCCTGACATTGCATATAATCCCTGAAGCACCACCAGGAATGATCCCTGAGCACAGAGTCAGGAGCACCTGAGTTAAGGAAAGTATGGCAAAAATCCCTATATATGTACATATTTGGAGAGAGATATATTGATGTTATTTTACAGTTAACATTTTTCTAGTGTATTATAACCAGAGGTATTGAATTTGAATTATGAAATGCTAGTCCAATAATCTCTCCATAATTTCTCCATTTTCTTTTTCTTTTTTCTTCTTTTGGTTTTTGGGCCACACCTGGCGTTGCTCAGGCCTTACTCCTGGCTGTCTGCTCAGAAATAGCTCCTGGCAGGCACAGGGGACCATATGGGACACCGGGATTCGAACCAACCACCTTTGGTCCTGGATCGGCTGCTTGCAAGGCAAACACCGCTGTGCTATCTCTCCGGGCCCAATCTCTCCATTTTCTAAGCTAATTATTACTAAAATTAGTATCTGATCACTATTAATATAGTAAGAAGAACCACCTGATTTTTGTGCATTTATTTCATAAATATACAACATGCATTTCCTTTTTAATTGATATAACAAATGATAGTGAGATTTATATTTAGTTATACATTTAAGTGTAGATATATATGTATGTATGTATATATATATATGTGTGTGAATTTATGTTTTGGGGGACACACAGCAGTGCTCAGATCTTACTCCTGGCTCTGTGCTCAAGGATTATTCCTGGAGGTGCTCAGAGGACCATATGGGATGCCAGGGAACAAACGTGGGTCTGCTTCATGCAAAGCAAGTACTCTAATCCCTTTACTATGACTCTAGCTCTGGTATATGAGTAAATAGATTTAATTTTCTAATAATTCATTTAAAGCTGTCTATCTGTATTTGTTAGTAAATTTGTGCACTACTTCTATTTTCACATTGTCTATCACACTTGAATAAGGTGATTCAAGTTTCATCAAAGTAGCAAAACCTTAGTAATAATATCAAGCATGGACAGAGGTGGACCCACTATGGACCAGATGCTAATTGAAGGACTTTATGCATATAAATTCATTTAAACTTCACAACACTACTAGAGGGTCCCCAGATTCCTTGGTCCATCACCCTCTTGTTCTTCAAATCAGTCCTCCTTACATTGCACCTCCCCCATGTTCTTTTTTCTGGCCAAATCTCCTACTTCTTTAAATAATCCCTGTGAATATATGGATCCCATGTGGATCATCTAGGATAATCTCTTCAAGGTCATCTGATTAGCAACCTCAATTTTACCTGTAGCCTTAATTCGGGTCTCACAACATATTTGTAGTTCTAGGGATTAGGATGCAGACATCTCTTAAGGGGGGATGGTGATGGAGTGCTGGTGGTAGGGATGACTTTATTCTGGTGGTCTTATTCCCCCTGCCTTTTGGCCTTTTCTAGTTATCCTTAGTATTCAGAAATTCTGAAAATTTCCTTCTACAGTTGCTGTTGCTTATTATTCAGTGGGATCTGTTCCATTTAAATTGAGGTCTGAGAAATGTACCCTGAACAGTCCTGCTCATTTCCTTCCAACACTGGATCATTGCCTCTCCTCATTCTTCTCCCATCTGAATGCCTTGGGTGAGACTTGCAGCCAAGCCCCCCTTTGCTGGTCATAGTTCTCTTATTTTGGCATTTTCTGCTTAAGAAAAGGGGTCTATACCAAAAGTTAAGTTTTTGGGGAGGTTATTCAGTGACCTTTGCCAGCTTGAGCTCTTTGGGAGAATAAACTTGAAGACCACACTCCACAGTGGGCTGTGCCACTCATAGCTCACTACTATTTTGTGGCCTACATTGTAAAAAAAAAAAAAAAAAAGAAAAGAAAAGAAAAGGGGTCTGGAGCCAGCTACCTGAGTTCAGAATCCCAGATGTTCTACTTAATAATAGTGTGATGATGTTGGATAAGAGTATCATTTTATTAAAATAATTTTTATAAAATAATCATTTTATTATTATCATTTAGGTAACATGTTGACAATAGTGCTAATGCTTAGGCTTCCCCACTTCAAGGCTAAAGCCTTCACCTATACCTCCAGGTTACTTTTAGTCTACCTTCTCTTTCCTCTCCACGTCTATTAACATCTATTAATCTATTTTGTTAATCCAAGGCCAAGTGCTCACCATTGTTGGAAAATCTTTTCCCTTGTTTATTCTCCTTCCCCATATACTGCAAATGAGTGAAATAATCTTATATTTGTTCCTCTCCCTCTGACTTATTTGGCTTAGCATGACACCCTTTGACAGCATCCAAGTTGCAGTGAATTGCATGATTTCATCTTTTCTTTTTTTTTTTTTTTATCCCCTACTACCACAAATTATGCAGTTTAGTTTCCCATATTTGGGGAAATTGCAGGGGTCAGCACACCGGGAGTGCAATGGGCAAGCATCACCCTAGAGAAATCACCTTCGTGATCATGGTATCTCCCATGACAGATAAATATTCATCTTTTCTTTTGACTGAATATTATTTCATTGTATAATACCACAACCTCTTTATTCATTGATCAGAGTTTCTGTATGTTGTCTATTGTAATAAGTTCTGCAATAAACAGAGGTACACCTATATATATTTAACTGACTGTTTTTTGTGTTTGCTAGATAACAAAAATGGAACCACTAGGTTACATGGGAAACCCATTCTTACATCTTTGAAAAATCTTCATATTGATTTCCAATGAAGGCTGAACCAGAGACCATCTCCTCCAACTGAGAATGAAAGCACATTTTGTACCATATTTCTTTTAACACTGTTAGTTTTTCCAGTCTTTATGATGTAGGCCATTCTCACTCGTGTGAGACATGGCCCTTTGAATTTGCATAATAGTAAAGGCAATGAACACTCAAAAGTGCCATCCATATTTTCTTTTTGGGATAGTGTCTGTTCATCCCCCCCTTTTGATTTTATTAGTTTTCTTGTTGTTGTTGTTGTAGTTGTTGTTGTTGTGATTGACCTTATGGGTAATTTTTATATTTTAGTAATTTGTCCTTTGTATGAGATATTGTGTGAAAATATTTGCTACCATTAAGGTATCTTTATATTTTAGCCTCAGTTTCTTTTGCCATGTAAAACTGTTTTTAGTAGTCCCATTTGTTTAATCTTTTCTCACACTTGATTGGCCAGTGGTATTTCAACCTTGATGATGCCTTTAGATTCAATGTCTTGGAGTGTTCTGTCTAATTTTCCTCTATGTACTTTATGATTTCAGGCCTGATATTGGTCTTTAATCCATTTTGATTTGATTTTTGTACATGGCTTTAAAGAGATGTCTGAGTTCACTTTTTTGAATGTAGTACATTATATCATTGAAGTTCAATCATGAACAACTTTGCAATTGTGAAAAATAACTATACTCAACTATATTATGAGCAACCTTGTAATCATGGTGTTTAAATGAAGTAATTTAGGGGCCTGAGCGGTGGCACAAGCAGTAAGGCATTTGCCTTGCACATGCTAACCTAGGATGGACCACGGTTCAACCCCCCGGTGTCCCATGTGATTCCCCCAAGTTAGGAGCGACTTCTGAGCGCATAACCAGGAGTAACCCCTAAATATCACTGGGTGTGGTCCAAAAACAAACAAACAAAAACAATAAATAAAATAATTTAAAATAAAAAATAGTTTTTGGTAGATGGAGGTTTGGGCCACATCTGGTGGTGCTCAGAACTTACTTTCAGCAATGCTTGCAGGATCATTTGTAGTGGTAGGGAATCAAACTGTGATTGATCACATTTAAGGCAAACACCTAATCTCTTCAGCCTCTTATGTTTCAATATCTCTGTGCCAAACTCCTAACCAGGAAACAACTTTTTAATTTGAAGTAAGTAATCCCACTTGTTATTTCTTATTTTTGATGCCTTTGTCAATGGAGTCAGATCACAGATCTCTTAGGTCCATATCTTGGAGAGGTCTGCTTATGTTTACCTCAATGTATTGAGGTAAGAGAAAGACAAGAAATTTCACCTCATGGTGTTTCTGTTACCTTTTCTACATTAATAGGGGATAGTAATGAAAACTTACTTATGAAGACTATGCTTAGGTCCCAGGAAAGTCACTAAATGTTAACTAATAGTCCTTACATTAGCATTCCTTTTGCATTTGTGACCCTACTCTTTTTCCATAGGCACAGTACTGGAACAAAATACCTCTTAGTAAGTTAACATAGAATCTGGTAAATGGGTGACCCAGGTGGGTTAGTGGGTAGCTGTGTGGAGGTTCTCAGTTCCTTCTGAGAGAGGGGGCTTCTGATCCCATGGGCTTCTGAGAATTCCATATCTACAGTTTAAAAATAGGGCTTCATAAACAGTCATGTTTTCCCACGTAATCCTCATGAAGATCCGGGGCTCCAAATTATATAAACTTGGGTCTTGTTCTTCAGAATTCATGCAGTCATTTCTTTAAACAACTGTCCAGTAAATCACAGAACCTATTTCAAATGTCTGATAACTATAAACAAAAGATTTCCCCTAACTATAGACTCTTATCAATTTCTTGAGCTCATGTTCAGTAAAAAGGTAAAAATAAAAAAAAATCCATAGATATAGATTCACATTAGCTTTTCCTACAGTTTTAATAACCATTGGTCAAACACTAATAATGAAAATATAAACCTTTCCCTGTGTGGGGAGAATAGACTCTTTGGTTTCAAAAATCCAGTATTTCCCTAGTGGGATTTTTCTTCCCCAAGTCTAAAGATAACTGTCTTTTTCCTTTGATGTATTTCTGACTTGGAAACCTAGGAGGGAGAGCAACTTCCAGCAGACACAGAGCACCATTTCTTCTTTTTCCCTTCTGTTTTATTTGTTCATTTGAAACAGGACCACCACCAGCCATAATGACACCCTTGCTGTGATCCTCATGTGGAATAGAGATGATTGATCCCAGAGCTCGGTTAGTTTAAAGTGTATTTTTACTTTTATATTTATTTCTCTGTGCTTTCCATGCACCTGAAATCACATATTTCTCTCTCACCTTTTGTCTGTCTATTCTCTCCCTTTCCATCCTTCTGACTATATTGACCTCTCTTTCTTTTTTATTTTATTTACCTTTCTTTCTTTCTTTCTTTCTTTCTTTCTTTCTTTCTTTCTTTCTTTCTTTCTTTCTTTCTTTCTTTCTTTCTTTCTTTCTTTCTTTCTTTCTTTCTTTCTTTCTTTCTTTCTTTCTTTCTTTCTTTCTTTCTTTCTTCTCTTCTTCCTTCCTTCCTTCTTCCTTCCTTCCTTCCTTCCTTCCTTCCTTCCTTCCTTCTCCTTCCTTCCTTCCTTCCTTCCTTCCTTCCTTCCTTCCTTCCTTCCTTCCTTCCTTCCTTCCTTCCTTCCTTCCTTTCTTTCTTTCTTTTTTTTTGGTTTTTGGGCCACACCCGGTAATGCTCAGGGGTTACTCTTGGCTATGTGCTCAGAAGTTGCTCCTGGCTTGGGGGACCATATGGGACACCGGGGGATCGAACCGCGGTCCGTCCTAGGCTAGCGCAGGCAAGGCAGGCACCTTACCTTTAGCGCCACTGCCCGGCCCCTCTTTCTTTCTTTCTTTCTGTCTTTCTTTCTGTCTTTCTTTCTTTCTTTCTTTCTTTCTTTCTGTCTTTCTTTCTTTCTTTCTTTCTTTCTTTCTTTTCTTTCTTTCTTTCTTTCTTTCTTTCTTTCTTTCTTTCTTTCTTTCTTTCTTTTCTTTCTTTCTTTTCTTTCTTTCTCTCTCTCTCTCTCTCTTTCTTTCTCTCTCTCTCTCTCTCTTTCTTTCTTTCTTTCTTTCTTTCTTTCTTTCTTTCTTTCTTTCTTTCTTTCTTTCTCTTTCTTTTCCTTCCTTTCTTTCTTTGTCTTTCTTTTTTCTTTCACTTTTGGGTCATACCTGGTAATGCTCAGGGGTTACTTCTAGTTCTGTGCCCAGGAATTACTCCCAGCAGTACTTGGGGACCATTATGGACATCAGATATTGATGTGGGTCAGCTCATGTAAAGTAAGACTCCTACCAATTATAATATTGCTCTGGCCCCTCCACTGGCCTCCTTTGACTTTATGCTGTCTCTTAGGTACTTTCTTTAAGGCCTTTTGATGATGAGACATTCACTGCTTGAAAAGTCCTTGCTGTTCTTCTTTCCCATCCATGCCTCTTCATCAGAAAAACCTCTCTGAAAGAACCTCCAGGTCCCAAGCACTTCCCTTGTGACACCTTATGTTTATTCTTCTCAGCATGCAGTTCTAATGACATAGAACCTGAATGTGTTCCCTTCCCAGAACCAAAGTTTCATGTGAACAGGGCCTATTCTGTTTTTGTTTTAAAAAATAGTGGCCAGACCCAGAAGAGTTGAAGGCCCTGGGATATTTCCATTCCTCAATGTGCAGTGGGGTTAGCTGAATGGCTTGGAGTTGGACCTGGTGATGAAATGCTACTGGGGGGCCAGTAGGGCCATTTTGGAAGTGTTGGGGGGGAGTCTAGGTGGTGTTAGGAATGAAACTCAGGGCATTGTACCCATGAGACATGTGCTCTACTATTTGAACACAGCCTCTTCTGTTTTTTTTTTCACTGTATTGCCAGTGCTTTGCACAAACTGTACTGTTAATGCTCACTAAATATTTTACAGATAATTGGAAAAGAAGTTAAACTATCGTTATGTGAAGATGTCAGATAATACGCATAAAATATCTCAAATTCCACTTTAAAAACCTCTTGGACATAATGAGCAATATGACAAATAGAAGGATATAAAATCAATGACTTACCAGTGGTGGGAATGTGGTTAAAAAGAGCCCATATTCACAGCTGGTGGGAATATTGTTGACTGAGCTTCTATGGAAAACAATATTGAGATTGTTCATGAAAGTAAGATTAGAGCTTCAAATTATTCAGTGATTCTATGTTATGATATCTATCCCCCCAATACAGAAACATTGATTTGAAAAGGACTATGTATACCAATGTTCACTGAGGAACTTAGTTCAGTACTCATAACATGGGAAAACCCAAATGCCCAATGATAGGCAATTAGATATATGTTGTATATACATACAGTGCAATGTTATATAATCTTAAGAAAAGATGAAATTATGCAATTTGCTGCAACTTGGATGGAACGGGAGGGTGTCATGCTAAGTGAAATAAGCCAGAGAGATAATGGAAAATACTGGATGATCTCACTTATCTGTGTTTTATAGAGAAAAAAATGGAATAGTTTGCTTCAAATAACAATCCCTTGACCATAAACTACAGAACTGAAAATGCCAAATAGATAGGAAGTGGGTGGAGGAATGATCAGGTGGACTGGAAGTAACATAAGAACATTAGTGGATGGTCTTGAGCACTTTGGTGATGGTGAGGTGAGGTAAATGTATATATAAAATCATTATTATTGACACATAAACATGTGGCTACATGTTTACTACATGTTAATTACAGTTAAATCTAAAGTCATTAAATACTTGACATAGGACAAATGATGTCTTGAACCATGTCCTTGGGCTATTTGCAAATCTACAGATTTTATAAGCAATCCCTGTCCCTTAGTTTCACCTTCTGTGAAATGGAGATGCTTAACTCTATTCCTTTAGATAGTGCTTTGATAATGTGATGCACATAAAGTTCTTAGAAAGTGTTTCCTGCATTACAATAATGTCCAATACATCTTGATAATGATCATGACAAATACTTGTATCCTGTAGAAGTTTTGAGAAAGAAACCACTTAGTCAATAGTAGTTTCAATGGATCCAATAACACATAAAAGATGGAGTGGACTGATGTTGGACTGGATGGCCAGGGGAAGGCCGTTCTCTTTAGGCTGAAATCTAAATGGCAAGGGGGAAGGAGACAGGGGAAAGATTGTGGGGGGAAGTGCCACTCTAAAAACCCACAAGTCCATTCTCTCAGTCTTCCCATTTCCATGCTGTCAGATGGAGTGCTGTGTCAATTTACCAAATAATCTGAATCCTGGAGACTTGAGAGCATGTGGCCTTTGGGAACAGCAGTTTGTCCTTGGAGGGCATGGATCTGACATGTTGAGTTCACTCAAGGCAAAGGAAGGAGGTTTGGTGAAGAGGATCAACACTAACAGAATGACTAGAGTTTCAAGCACAGTAGTGATGGCATTAGCTTCATAAAATGACCTAGCATTTCTCCAAACTTGATTATGGGTCAATATATAAAGTCATTTTTACCTCCCTTTATTTGTTCACCAACTACTAGTTTTATTCTATGTGTAACCTGAAGTGCTGACCAGAAGTCCCCTTGATACTGGGTGGCAATGAACAAGTCAGCAAACACTAGGCAACTTGCTGGAAAATAACACAGAGCCAGGTCCAATGTGTGTGAGAGAGTGATCTGGGAAACTCTGAGAAGGTAACACTGAAGCAAGTACTCAAAGGGGTGGGACTCCAGCATATAGTGACAGGGAAGAGATTTTCAGACATCTGAAGAAGCACAGAATGCAAGAGAGAAACTTGATTGGCCTGAAAACCATTATGTTGGGAAGGATGCCCACCAGCTCGACTAGATAACACATTTTGAAGAGAGGGAGTGGGAAAACTCTCCACTGCTCACCCCTCCAGATACGGGGTAATGTCACTGCTGATACATATTCTGGTTATTTTGAAAGAAACTCATACATATTCATGAGGGACCCGGGGAGCATGCGCAATTGATGAACATGCAATAAACATCTATTTCAAGTACAGAAAAAGCAGTGGCATGTCAAGGTGGGGATGTATTGTTTCAGTATGGTGAGAAGAGGGTGAGTAGGGGTAAGAAATGCCCCATAGGTCAATCTCCACTGGCCAGGACTCTTGAGCCAGAGGCTCAGGGGGTTCTTGCCAGTACAAAATTATTCTTAAGGTTCTGTTTTGAGGCAATAAAAGAGAATGAGGTGACTTTTCCCCGGGGGAGGACTGTTGTCTCCAAACCACAGGCTTCAGGTTTGTCTGTTTTAGTTTTTCCTAAACTAGGATAATCTTAGGCTGCAAAAAACAAAATTACCAGAAGTAGAGAGGCCAAGTCTCACAGCACAATGGGCTGGAGCCAATCTAATGAGAGGCCAGATCGTGGGGCGTCTTGGACGAGGATGTAGAGTTTTCTTCCAGGTGCCTGGTTAGCCCTAGAAATATTTTAAGACTGGGAGGGACGGTCCAGGTGAAGACTTCATTTACATTTCAAGAGTGCTCAGAAACCTTTGGAAGCAATTTTCTCGGCTGACTTAGGAGGATTAATTAGTTAATATCTGCATGACACTCCAAACTCTTGCAGGGGCAGGAACATGTTATTATTATTTCCCCATTGAGGCTTTCCAAATGGAGGTCTGAGTACCTGGGACTCTTGCCCAAAGGAAGCTGAATGAGAAATGGTCCCATGTCCCCCGCTGAAGGAAACATTTCTTTCTCTGGCCCTGCAGGGAAATCTCACTTCCATTTTTATAAGGCCAAAGAGGGACTTAGGAAACAGGACCAGCTCTGACTCTGTAATTAATTTCAAAGCAAGTCTTTTTACCTTCACTGCCTATAAAAAGATTAAAAAAATAACTTTTGTTTAGGTAATACCCTTCTCTGGAGAATTCTCTCCACTCCACAGCTAGGACTTTGATCTTTTTGCCTTGCTGGGAAGGAGGCAGGGAACCTGCTACCTTTTCATTTGGACTTTTCTAAAAAAAAAAAAATTAAGTGAGACATCATAGCAAAGGTTTCCCAGCAACCTAGAATGCAGTGCTCCAATACTACTCCCAACCCTCTAACCCTGGTCCTTACTCTGGACTGTTCAATTCCTTTGTTTTCGAGATTTTGAAGTATTGCCAAAGATATTTATTCACTTAATCTCTTTGCCTTGCTTTGCCCCTCATCAAGGCAAATGCTGATCCCACCCCAGCTCTCAGTAAGCCAGGTACTCGGCATGCACCATCTCATTTAATTGGAAATTTCCAGTGGTAGGGTCTGTTGATAAGGCTGAAGGTCACAGATGAGGAGATGAGGAACAAGAGACTGACAGATGCTAAAGAACTTCCTGGGCTTCTAGTAGGTAGGGGCTGGCACTCAGACTGAAGCAATTTGATGATGCCAGGACAAACACCTTAACACATTACCCTTCATGATGCCTTTGAATGAAAACCTACAGACTAACAAGAGGTCATGGGAGCTTCTCTGTGTGGTGCCCCAGACAGGGCACCCAAAACCACCCTCTTTAGTTTTGGTGTTTGCAATATCCTACTTTGGAGGTGTAGGTGTGAGGTGGGAAGGAGATAGCAGGGTGTGGTATGAAGATGATGTCTTTCATGGCTTGCTGGCTAAATCTTGGGAAGTCAGCGCTACCACTCGACTCTGCCAAACTACTGTGTTGGCTGACTTCAGGTTCTGAAGGATGACAAGGCTTTAAAAAATCGACTGTCACTGTGGATCTTGGAACAGATAGAAATAGAGCGCCTGAGTCATCTGTTAGAGATGCCGGGGCTCTGTAGGGAGGGCCCACGGAGTGCCAGGGATGCTTTGAGAAAATGAACTGTTCCCCTTCTAATAGCCAAGTGCCCCAAGTCCTGTGTGACAAAATTAGGGGTTAAATGCTGGCTTGACCAGCCCCCTACTGCAGGGGAAATATGCATCTCTGAATTGCAGTTAAGGAAAGAACCTTCATTTTAGTCTTTGGTGAACTGGGCAGTTTGTGGCAGGGAAAGGATGTGTAACTTCTAATACTTTCCCCATCCCTTCTCTCTCTATTTCCATGATCCTATAAACCTCTGAAAACCTAAAAAAAACCCTATAAAACCACATTTCCAAGTGAGAAAATGATCAGACCTAAGGAGAGAGTAGTGAGAACCAACTATGAGAGCCAACTTGGACAGAGTGTGAGTAACATGGGAACCACTACTTATGAGTCTGTGAGGCAGTTGAAGTGTGTGTGAGTGAGTCCATGACCCGTAAAGCCTGCACTAACTCTAAGATGTTAGTGTCAAAATGGAATGAAATGGTAAGACACCAAGTTGGTATCTGCAGAGATTTTCTTGGAGTGGAAACCCATACATTTGGTGTCAGAAGTTTTGTGGCTGAAATCACTTGTGTTTTTGAAGAATTTGTGAATGTCTGATGATTTGATTATATCAGTTTAGGAATGCTTTGCTTGTGATATGTAGAGAAGTGAAATATGTAAGTAGGTTTGAGAGGATAAAGTTCACTGGGAAAGATAGTTGAAGACTCATGTAAGGCAAAAAGAAGGAACTCTTAGTGTTTCTGGGATTATAAGAGGAAAATAAACCATCAACCTAAAGAAAAAGCATTTTTATTTCAGCAACAAAATTTTGAAACAAAAAACAGGAAGGAAGACAGTTTGGAAAATACATTCATGGCAAATCCACATGTACTTCCAGTGTTATAGACTAAGATCCCCTCATAACCTCTGGTAGAGCCCACAGAACTCTGCATTTTTTCCTGTGAGAGATGCAGGCATGTAGGGTCCTGTCATTTGGGTTTTTTTCTTTAAAAATGTTTGAAACTTTAAACACCATGGCTTATACAGTTGTTCATAATATAGTCATTTCTGGTATTCAAGTTTCAACACAAATCCTTTCACCATTGTCTTTAGTTACCCACACCCCTGCCCCAGCCTGCTCTCTTAGCCTACACAAAATAATTTACATTATGTTGCTTGTTACAACATATACCCCACAATGGTGTAATTAAAGTTATTGTCTGAGTGTTTGTTGAGTTGTTAGGTGCTAGTTGAACTTCTTGTGTTATTGTTTTTGTTCAATTTGCTCAGGAGGCTTCTCCACAACTTCCTATTTAATATAACTGCCCCTACTGGGGTATCAGTACTGTGGTGTTTTGAAAATGCCATCTGGCTCCAGGAGCTGTGGAACTGGGATAATTCAGCAGCATGGCGACTCAGCTGAACTGTTAATATGCTGGTGGAGTTGGGTGTTGGCAGTGCATTGACTTCCAACACATCATCTTCCATCCTAAGACTCTAGCAGCCTGGTTCCAGAAACTAGTCTACCTGGTTTGGTTCAGATTCAGCATCTCTCCCTCATTCAATTTCCATACATAAGTGAACACTCCCTGTCTAGTCTTTCATCCTCCTTTGAATATACTTCTATATTTTAGTGGCCACAAAACCAAATACACAGCTGGATCTCACCTATGTGGAGCAAAAGGCCTAGGTTAGGTTAAATTGTGTAGATACTCCTGCTGGATGTTTGGATAACAAGGAAGAAAATGCTAATTGTGAGTAGGACAAAATAGAGCTAGAACAGCCTCATCTTGAAAGACAGGTTGCTGTGAAATTTGGGAGAAGCTTCCAAGAGAACAGAGTGGAACTATACTAGGAAGGTGAAGTGTCAGGGATAGTTGGGATCTTTTGGGTGTGTGTGTGACAATGTGGGGCATAGGTTCCACAAAACCAAGTATCTCTTTTGGGTGTGATTAAAGCTGTCCTATGGAGACCTAGAGGGAGCAAAGCCATACTTTATTTCTGTCCTGATTGTCATTGTAAAGAGGGACACAATGATGTTCTTGGGAAGGGTGTCTGTGACTCCACCCCGGATTTACGGATTTACTTGTAACTACCTGAAAGATCGGCCCATTCCTGGGAGGGGTCTTGGGAAGGTTAGATAAGGCCTTTGACCGGAAGGGCAAGGGAGGAGAAGGATTTTGCCAGCATGGAGGTTGGAGAAAAGATGGCTGAAAGAAGTTAAGATGCAGGGCAAGCTAAGAATGGCAAGTTCTTAAATAGGTTTATGATATAGGCCACACAAGTGATGGCCAGGGCCAATAAAGATGTTATCTCTCTGGAAGCCTGCCTGTGAGTGAGTTCTATACCCGCCGCTTTCCTGGACCCAGATACCCGCCGGCTGAAGGGGGTTGCAGAGCCACGTGGCCTGGGATGGCAGAGAAAGGTCCCTCCATGTGTCCACCATCATCCAAGCCCATCCTAAGGGCTGTAACTCTGCACCTGGCGCCCCATCCAAAGGGTTAAATGCAACAGGTGTCAAGAGGCATGTTGAATTGGCGAAGATCATAATGTCTAATCCAACATAAGTGTGAGAACATTGCTTCTATATGACAAAGGAGTTGTTGAGCAGAACACTTGACTTTCAGACTAGGGTGTGCTATCTTAATGCTATAAACTGGCAGGTAGAGTCATTTAGAGATCGGAGGGAAAAAGCAGGCAGTGTTAATCCCTAGAAAATCTTGACCTTATTCTTCAGATATATGCTTACTTAGGAATGATATTGCTGGATCATATAGAATTTCTGGATATTTTTTCTTTTGTTTTGAGACCACACCTGGTAGTATTCAGACTTACTTCTGACTCTCTGTTTAGGAATCACTCCTGGCAATACTCAGGAAACCATATCAGATACTGGGATTGAACCAGGCTCAGCTACGGGTAAGGAAAAGAAAGGCACCTTAACCCCCGTATTATCTATTCCTGCTCTCCTGAAATTCACTTTTTTGTTTGTTTGCTTGTTTTTAGGTCAGATATGGCTGTGCTCAGGTCTTACTCCTGGCTCTATGCTCAGAAGCCACATCTGGCAGTATTTAGGGCGCGCTATTAGATGTCCAGAATTAAACCTGTATCGGATGTGTGCAAGGCAAATGCTCTACCCACTGTACTATCACTTTGATCCTGAAGTTTTCTAAAAAAGAAAAGAAAAGGAGTCCCCACAGCATTTTCCAGGAAGTCTGTACCAACTTATATGACCACCAACAAAGTACCTTTTTCAGCTCTTATCATCATTACCTGTTGTCTTTCATCCATTTGACACAGGTCATGTTCACTGGTTGAGAAGTATTATATTATATTGTATTTTTATTTTATATTTACCTAGTAACAAGTGGTGATGAGCATTTTTCATGTGTCTGTGAGCCATTTGTGTGTCAATGTTTTCCTTCTTTGAGAAAAATATACTAAAATCTTGTGTCTATTTTAAGGGAGTTTGCTTTCAGTTTTGTTGCTGAGTTGTGTTTTATGTACTTGGATACTAGTCCCTTGTCAAATGTATGGTGTGCAAATATCTCCCAATCACCAGGTTTTTTGTTTGTTTGTTTGTTTTTATGGGATCTCCTTTTACAAAGTAAAAGATATTTTATTTTGATATACTCCCATTTGTTTATTCTTGCTTTTGTTTTCTTTGTCATTGAAATTTAATTTCAACTTACCCCACATATTGATGTTGTTGTGTGCATCACATATGGTCTCTTCTGTGCTTTTTATGTTTTTGAATTCAACAAGCCATTTAAATTAATTTTGTATGTTGTTAGTGATACCCTCCTTCTCTTTCACTCCTTTTCACTGTCATCACACCCCTCCCCTTTTCAGCTGCCTGGTTTTCCCACTGCCATTTATTAAAAATTCCTGCTTTTCTCCATCATATGGCTTTAGCTCCTTTGTCATAGATTTTATGTCCATAGATATGTAAGTTTATTTCTGGGCTCTCGAGTCTACTCCATTGGCCTGTGTGACTGTTTCTTTTTCCAATACGATACTCAAATTTTTTTTTTTTTTGGTTTTTGGGCCACACCATTTTGACGCTCAAGAGTTACTCCTGGCTATGTACTCAGAAATCGCCCCTGGCTTGGGGGGACCATATGGGACACCGGGGAATCGAACCTCGGTCCATCCTACGCTAGCGCTTGCAAGGCAGACACTTTACCTCTAGCGCCACCTTCCCAGCCCCATATGATACTCGATTTTAATTATTGATTCATAATATAGTTTGAAGTCATGGGGTGTGATGCCTCCATTTTTATTTTTTTGTCTTAGAATTTCTTTTGCTATTTGGGTTCTTTTGTGGGTCCATACAACTTTAAAATTGCTTGTTTTATTTCCTTGAAAAATTCAATTGGAATTTTCATAGTGACTTTATTTGATCAAGGACATTTAATATTTTGTTAAAACTGTTTGAAGTCTTATTAAAGAGAAATAGAGCATCCTTAAAATATCATTAATAAACTCTCAGTAATTAATCAGCAATTAATAAAATCTCAGTAGTTAATTTGTGTATGAAAAATAGAAATGAATTCTTCCTATGTGCTGTTTATATAGCATTTTAAATCCATGATAAATGAAAGCAATTTTAATATGTAAGGGAATGTAAATAGAATGAAGATTTGGAATTAAAAAATGAGGGGGGAAATGAAACTGGTCACCCACCTTAATTTTTAATGTTGAGGTTAAATGTAGGCAGAGCAAAAAGCAGGATATAGAGAGGACTTTTGTGATAGCAAAAATAGGTAATATTTATTGAACTTCAGTACTTTTAATATGAATTAATTGTTACAGCAACCCAATGTCATAAAGAAACTGGGGAACAATAGCTAACAAGATGGAGAATTAGAATCACATAGTCATACTATATTATATATTACATATATAATATATATACATATATATTAGAGTAGTCCTTACTATTTCCTTTACAGACATGAAAGTCAGGTATAAATTGTTCCTACTTTGTTATTATACCTCCATTTATATGAGTGGGGATGATAATTCTAAATACAAAATTTTTGTGTTCTTTATAATGACCTATGTAGAAAGTTCCTCAATCAGTGAAAATTGGACAGAATAGACTCTAATCTCTCTTTGTAGTGGAAATTATATTGCCCAAACCATACACACACACATATATATGTATATATATGTATATATATATATCACTTTCAGAGATCTACCATTTCAGCTATCCCCAATTAATGTGTCCATAGCAGGATTGACAGTTTTTCTGAGTCTTTTTTGGATCAACCAAGCTAAGGACCTGGCATCCTGGACTTCTTCCTTTTTATTCCTCTCATCCCAATCCTCATATGTGATTGGCCATTACATCATCAGATGTTAATTGTTTCCCACCCAGCCATGCCCTACTAACCCCCAATCTCTACCCCAATGGGAGTCCTTAGAGACTAAAAATAATGCAGCAGTCAGTTCTCACATGTGATCCTTCTTAGTTTTTTTGTCATCCTGTGTTTAGTGTTTCCATTATTTTGTTTTATTTTTTCTTTTATTTTGATTTGTAACCTTTTGTGGAAACTTGAAAGGCATACACTGTGATTTTGATAGTCATTCTACTAGCAGTTCCCTTCTGATTTTAAAAGAAATCTATATTAAACTATCAAAAGTCAATGACATAACTGCAATTCTGGGGTTCTCCTTATTATGAATGGAAACTTTCATTTATGATTTGCAGGCCCTAGACTTTGACTAACTCTACCCCTTAAGAATGATAAACAAGGCCCGGAGAGATAGCACAGCGGTGTTTGCCTTGCAAGCAGCTGATCCAGGACCAAAGGTGGTTGGTTCAAATCCCGGTGTCCCATATGGTCCCCCGTGCCTGCCAGGAGCTATTTCTGAGCAGACAGCCAGGAGTAACCCCTGAGCAACGCAGGGTGTGGCCCAAAAACCAAAAAAAAAAAAAAAAAAGAATGATAAACAAAAAGCTTGTGAGAGACCATCTGTCTTTACCCAAACTTTGAGAGTTGGATGGGCTAGGAAGTACTAAGGTCGGATTTTTGATTCATCCTTCATTCTCAACTTTAAGTTACTTCAAAGATACCTTCAGTAGAGCAAACAGATAGCTCAAAGGACTGGAGTGCATGCTCTGCATGCAAGAGCTCTTGAGTTAGAATCCAAACACCAAGCTTCAAGTAGCCCCTAAGCACTGCAGGGTGCAGCCCCAAGGCAAAAAAAAAAATCTTTTTGTGTCTTGTTTTGGGTGCTGGAACTGCAATGTAAAGAAAATAAAGGCAGAGTCCATGCACAAATCAAGGTGTTGTGATGGTCAGAAACAAATGAACATTCTGGACTTGGAGTGTGGGCAGGAACAAGGCAGTACAAGATGAAGTTAGAAGGCTGGTCTGGTATTAGATACCCTCTATGATGCTGTTCCCAAATCTCCTGGCAGTCAGAGCACTGTAGAGCAAATGTTCTGCCCACCCCTAGAGCAACTGTATAATTCTCCTTGAAGCAAAAGCTTCAGAGACATGACTCCAAAGATGGGGAAAGACAGCACAAAGAGGGGCTTCACCTCCCCATGATTAGTGGTTACTCTCAGGCTTGACTCCAGGCATTCCTTCCTCCCTCACAGAGAGCTCTAGTTAAGAGAGATAACAAACCACTTTAATTGCCCACTGTGCTGCTCCCAAAATATTCCTAAACCCCAGCATTTATGCTTATCTTCTTCCTGCTCCTCACATCCCCCTGGCTATGCTTCTGCCCATGTGCTTATGCTTCTATCTGGCCCAGCCACCTGCACATATCCCAGTTCCTTTTGTCCTATATAAGCTTTGTTGGAATGGAATAAAGTGTCTTTTCATCAGCCTGGGATCTGTTCTATCCCTGTCATAAGCTGGGGGGAACATACTTGGTCCTGAATGCACCAGGAAGATGGAAGTTGACTCTCACTGACCGACTGGGTTAGCATAGTCTGGGTCATAACAAAGAGCCTGGCTGCTCAGAGGAGTGAAGATTTCTTTCAAGGCTGGTTCTTCAGGGGGTAAAGTCATAATGCTATTCAACTTTGGGAAAAGCAACTTCAAGCAGAGAAGCTCCAGACTGGGGGAGAGGATGTCTCACAAGGAAAGAAGAGGAGGTCAAGGTAGACTCACCAGGGCATGAGTGGTTACATAGCAGAGAAGTGGTTCTATTTCCCTGGGGCTGTGCATACTGATATGGGAACGATGGTTTATTAGTTTTTCTGTAAACTGCATGAAAATGCAGAGCCAAAGAGTAGATCCTTAATGAACAAAAACCCTCTCTTACTACTCCAGTTCCTGACCAACCCTCTTATCGACACCTGGAGGTAGGGGAGGATGAAGTTCAAAAGATGGGTAGAAAACCCTTAGAATAGGAGAATGATCTTGCACAGGCATCCAGACCCATTAAGTGCAAGTGATTGCTATATACCCTCCTCTGGGGGGCGCTAGACCTACAATGACAGGTTTAAAGGCAAAAGGAACTCAGTGTTCAAGACCAATAGCAAGGTGCATGGCAACCAGGCACAAGAGGACCAGAAGCTGAGGTAACTCTCTGCAACACCTGTCAATCAAAGAAACCTACCTGAAAAACCCATCTACTTAAAATGAAAGAAAAGCTCACAGGTCCAGACAGAGTAGAACTCCCTGAACTCCTGAAGAGGTCCACTCTCTCCTTTAGTGTGTACTTTAGCTTGCAATAGACTGGGTTCCTGACTTGAAACTTTGATATTGTAACCACCCCCTACACACAAACCAGGGTTGAGGGAGAACCTGAAGGACATTTCTCCTGGCATCTCTGGAATATCAGCCAGTTTGTATAGGATCTGGCATAGACACAGTTTCAGGCACCCACTGTGCATCATGGAACACACTCCCAATAAATAGTAGGGAGCCTAATGTACTCACGGAGGGGACTTGCCCTGGAGTGTAGGGACAGATGGTGAAGTCACTTCCTATTTCACCTTGTTGACCTGACAGCATGTGAGAAGTTGCCTTCACTGAGGTCGAATCTACTAAGTTGGTCACAGCCCAAGAAAGCCCATCCGATAGGCTGTTTAGAAGCTTCTAGAAGCTTCCAAGAAGGGAGGTCAGTGTTCAAATGCTCGTAGTTGATGCCCACTGCCCCTTCTGATTTCCAGGACATGAGGTCGGGGAAGGTTTGATCAGTTTAACATGCTCAACAAACCACCTTTCTACAAAAGGGTGTTTTGTATCAGCTCAAAGAATTCCCTTTCTCTCATCCTGTTCCAATCTGTGCAGAGGAAATTCCTTGATACTTTTTTCTTCTTGCTACTTCTCTCCCTATGCTTAGGTTCACTCTAGGTGATGCTTTGGGGGGTGGGAACCTTGTGGTGTTCAGGGATCTAACTGGGTGGGCTGCTGGCAAGTACCATAATCTCTGTGTTATTTCCCTGTCTGATGCTCCTTCAAGCTCTTGACATGTCAGTCACATCTGATCTGAATCTTCTGGTAACTACTGGCAGGTGGAGGTTTGAAAGGAGGCCCACATCATTAGAAATGAGGAACATTAAAAAAAAATCTCTTCTTGAAGCATGCCTCTAAAGAGCCTTTCTTAGAAGAAGGCTGGTTTATATGGCTCAGAACAAAGACCTATAAGTCTGCTCTGTTCTTTCATTGGAGTTAAAAAAATTTTTATTAAAAAAAGCCGAAACACCTCTGCCAGTATATTTGGGAGGAAACACTGTCTTAATACTTGGATTTGCAGCTCTTAACGGGAGCTGGTTTATGAATAAGTATTCTCTTTCATCAATGTCTGTTTAGGTCACAAAGGGTTAATGTAAAAAAGGCCTGGTCCCCCAGGCAGGGACCCCTGCCCTGGAGACACAACTAATTATATGGGCTCTGGGAAATCTCTGAGCTCATTTCAAGGTAGATCAGAGGTGATTTTTGAAAATGTATTCATAGCTGGGTGGTTTTTGTCAGAGGAGGGAGGTCGGGAAGGAGTCTTCCTTTATTTATTTATTTTTTTTAGGAGTCTTCCTTTAGACTAATTGGTTGTTTGTGTGCCATGAGAAGCAGCTCTTGGAATCTGTTCGGTGGCAGCTTATTTTATTCTTTGTTCCATCACCAGGACTTATCACTAGAAAATTCAATAAATTAATGAACTCTGCAAATAGATAAAATGATTAGTAGGTCATTTCTCGGTGAACAGAGTGGTTTGAGTTGAAGTGAATATGATGGATGAGAGGGGCCAGGCAGCCAGGAGGCAGTGGGCAGGTGTGGGGAGCCTAGCTGATGAAACCTGGGACATAGGACACCTCAGTAATTCCTAATCTGGTCACCCACGTGACCAAAAGGCCCATGCCTTGAGAACAAAGGAAATAGACAAAAATAAAGTAATTCAGAGCAGCCCAATATATCCAGCCAGAAAGAAAAATATAGAGTTTGCCTTTGTGTTAGCAAACATTATTAAGAACTTTGTTTGAATCTTATGCCTTTTAGTAAAACGTGCTCAGGTCTACCTCTGCCCCTCCCTACTACCTGCCCCAATTTATGCTAATGAATGCTTGTAACTGTGATTGGTGTAAAATTTGTAACACCCCTGACGTGTTTCAGCCCTTAAAAGCTGATCCCCCAACAATAAACTTCCCTTTTTGAACAGCATGTGTTGTCTTGAAGGCTTCTTTTACTAATCTCTCTAGTTCTTCTTTACAGGTCGGTTCTGCTCGAGTGAACCCACTAATAACTAGCAACTTTCATCTCCACACCCCCGCGGGTCGGGGGACTCCCACGAAAGTTGCAGAGTGGCGCCCCGTGGGAGCTCGAGTTACAGAATCTGATCGGGTGGCAGAGTGCGACGAGTCCGGAGCTGAATTACGTCAGGTAAAATAAATTAAAGCAACGTAATTTAGTTAGTCTAATGCCTAGGTAAAAACCGCCACCCCATTACAGTCCCAGAGTAAAGATGGGGACCAGCCCGAGTAAAGGGGCGAAAATTATTATATACAAGAGGAACTAAGAAGTAGGAAGGTTAAAAGTTAAAGAAACTTGTTAAAATTTTTGGATCTGCTCAAAAGCATTATTGTTAACTCAAATCTTAACCCTAAGAGCTTGCAGATTGTGAAAAATGCTCGGGAAAACTTAATAATGGCCTCCAGTGCCGGCTCCCAATCTCTCCAAAGGAAACTCAAAGAAATGTGCTCTCTCTCTACCAGCGTTTACCCCTCCCTTCGAGCTGTCGCCTCAGCTCCCCGGACGCAGACTCGGCAACAACCTTGCTCTCCCCCCCTGCCCTCCTGGCCAGCTGCCGTTTTAGCGATCAGCTAGCAGGGCGGACACCCCTCCCCCCGCTAGCTCTAGCTCGCTGCTGGAGCCCCCACAGCCCCTCCGGCTGAGGATGTCGAGGCAACAGCCCCAGATCCAAAGCTCCCCAGAGCGCCCCATTCATAAAACCTTTTGGTGTTTTAAAAATTTAAATGTACACACAGGTATTAAAATCTGAGTCTTTTTATATTTCTATTAGAAAATTTATTTTAATTCTTAAGGTATTTAAAAAAATGTTAAAAATAATGTGGTTAACCTTTTTAAATAATATAGTTAATTTTATTGCAGTTAACACCCAGGTGTGCTTCATAATACCCTTAGTTTTAATTTTGTGCTAAAGAAATTGTTCTTTACCTTTGCATTACAACAACTATCCTTTTAAGTGTATTCAAAAGGTCAGCACATTATACAAATCTGTACATTTGTGTCAAAGTAAAAAACTAGTATTAATAAAAATATATATATATATTTAATTTTATAAGTAATATTATAAAAGCAAATTAACTAGTATCAAATATAATTTTGGTCTTAAGTTCTAGGTGTAAAAATGCATCAAATGTCTTTAACTATATTTTATAATGTCTAAACATTTTGTTAATTTGGTATCTAATATTTTTTACAAATTATTCACTTAAAGTCTTCAAAGTAAAAACAGTTATTTTTTAAAGTCAGTTTTTATACCTTTAATAATCATAGTTCATGCTCTCGTGTTTAATCATAAAAATTTTAACACTTTATTACAGCTCTTACTATTCTACTGTGAAACCAATTTATAACAAACCTGTTCATTTTCAGCAAATAATATCATACTTCAGAGTGGAAACTCCTTTTTCAGTGCTCCCCTAACCATTTCACTTAACAAAATTTTTTTTAATTGCTAACATTTTACTTCATGTTTTAAATTTCAAATTAGAATTGTTTTAAAAATGTTTTGTGTTAAAGCTAAACCTTAAAATTTATTTTCAGCAAAGTTCCACTCCAGCTACATTAAAAAAATTTTTTACAAACATGCCGGCTAAATATTTAAAAGCGCTTGTCAATTTTTCTAATGCAAGTTTTAAATAAATCCTCTTGTCTGTTCATGTGTGTGTGTTATGTGTGAAAGTGGCCACAATGTTGTGTTTCGTGTTGTTTGTTTTGTCTATTTGTTATTTTTGCATTTCATAATAATACAATTTTTAAAGTCTTATCCATTTTTGAAATTTCAATTAATTTTTTTTTATCTGGCTTAGTCTGGTCATCTAACTAACTGTAAAATCCTGCTAAAAAATCCTGTGCTAAGCTAGCTTTGTCCTAACAGCATGGCAGAAAGTGTGGGGAATGGTAAAATCCAAAATTTTTCAATGGCCATCCGGGATAACTTTTCCCTGAAAAATTTCTGAACTTTACAATCCCCAACTTTCCTGCTATGTGTAATTTAAGGCCTATAAAATATAAATTTGTAGCAAAAAAAAAAAAAATCATTTAAGTTCAGGTTAAAAGTTTTTGAACAATTGGCTATCATTAATTATAAAATTTTTTTAAGGCTAAAGTCTGGCAAAAGTCAGAAGGCATTCCTGTGGCATTCAAAAATAATCATTTTACCTCCTGCCAAGTTGTTTTCTTATAGACCTCCTACAGCTTCCTGCAGTCCTGTCCTCATTCACTTCAAAAAAGCCTGCCACCCCACCTGCTAGCTGCAATTCCTGCGGACCTGTTTCTGACTAACTCCACCTTTGACAATGCTGAATTTGGTACTCTGCCTGGCTGTCCTTAATGCCCACTGCCACCAACCACCCCCCTTCGCACCAAGGCTTCATTAATTTGTTTGCTACACTTGACTCTCCCTTGCAAGACGTTGACAACACCTCTGGTTCCTTCCCTTCCCCTTTTATGGCGCCGAAGCTCTTCAGAACTCTGCCTGCTTCCCCACCCTTCCAGCCCATGCTGTCCTCCGAACCCCCCTCCTCTTCTCAGCTCATCCTTGTCATAATCAACGCCTCCGCCCAGACGCCTTCGGTACCTGCTATTCACCCACCTCACCGGCCTAAATTGCTGCCTTGACCTGCCTTACTTCACCAATGACACCAACCTTCTGCGATGCGGTATGAAGCTTCAAGAACGTGGCTTAACTTTAAAACTAGTGGTGGGACTTGAACTTTGCCCCTTGGTACCCAATATGATTCCCCCTATTTAAAATTGTAATCAAATTCTTGTCGTTAATTTCTCCTTTCAGTTCATAATTGCCCCCAATTCAACGTTTCTTGCCTGTTTTCACTGGTTTATCTCCCCCATTGTTTTACATTTGTTTCTTTAGTCCTAGAACTACTGTGTTTTGGTTGTTTTAATGCCAAAATTAACTGTTAAATCAAAAATTGCCTTATTACCTCTTAAATATAACTTTGTCTCTCTCCCGCTGCAGTATAAAAACAAACATTGCCTCCACCCCAGCCTTATTGAAAGGCCTGGGTGTTACTGGTGTAAGCACAAAAATCTATTCATTGGTTCATACTCTAAAATCTGTTAATGCCTCATAACTGTTGTTAAAAATGTTTACAAACTTAGAAAAAGTTTACACTACTTAACTGTTCAATCCCTAGCAGTATTAAAGCAGAAAAACTGCCGTGGTTTAAAATTAACCTTTTTTGAGGGAAGGGGAAATTTGTTTCATCCTTAGAATAAAATGTTGCTTTTTAAAATAAACTTGGCTTAGCTAGAGATAGCATTGGACTTGTGGAGGAAAGTCTAGAGGATAGAAATAGACAGAGGGATTAAGATAAGTCCTGATATAAAAATTGGTCCTCTACCTCATCCTGGCTGTCTAAGCTGCTACCTAATTCGGTCCTTTCATTGGCTTTTTGCTAATTTTTCCTTTGGCCCCAAGGCATTCTGTCGCCTCACAAGTTTGTTAAAAATCCGGTTACTGAGATTGCCCTAATGTTCAGTATAGGTCCAATATCAGTGGCTCTCCTAAATGCACCCCGAAGAACTTGAAGCCTTGGATATACCTCTGAGCTTTAAGGAGTTTTGAGTATCTGGCTAAACGCCCCTGCTTGCTCTGCTCCTGGCTGTGGAGATGCCCATGACGGGGAATAGTTTGGTGCCAGTGTCTGGGTGCAAACATGGCATTCCTAATATTTTGCGCGCAAAAACTTTTAATTTGGTCTCTTGTTGCCATGTCCAGAACTGGAAGCCCACCAAATAACCTAAGACAGGTGACTCCACCCACTTCGCTCTTCTTCTTTTATTATTACAGTAAAGGGGGAACTGTGGGGAGCCTAGCTGATGAAACCTGGGACATAGGACACCTCAGTAATTCCTAATCTGGTCACCCACGTGACCAAAAGGCCCATGCCTTGAGAACAAAGGAAATAGACAAAAATAAAGTAATTCAGAGCAGCCCAATATATCCAGCCAGAAAGAAAAATATAGAGTTTGCCTTTGTGTTAGCAAACATTATTAAGAACTTTGTTTGAATCTTATGCCTTTTAGTAAAACGTGCTCAGGTCTACCTCTGCCCCTCCCTACTACCTGCCCCAATTTATGCTAATGAATGCTTGTAACTGTGATTGGTGTAAAATTTGTAACACCCCTGACGTGTTTCAGCCCTTAAAAGCTGATCCCCCAACAATAAACTTCCCTTTTTGAACAGCATGTGTTGTCTTGAAGGCTTCTTTTACTAATCTCTCTAGTTCTTCTTTACAGGTCGGTTCTGCTCGAGTGAACCCACTAATAACTAGCAACTTTCATCTCCACACCCCCGCGGGTCGGGGGACTCCCACGAAAGTTGCAGGCAGGGTAGAGTTTCTGGGGAACCCAAAGCAGGTTCTTCTTTCTTTCACTGCTGTGAATCACCTTTAGCTGACAGTGTGAGCCCAGGGCTTGCCCCTGTCTGTTTCAGAAGAAGCTGAACATCTGGATTTTTGTTTTATTTTTTGGAGTCATACCTGGCAAATTTCAGGGGTTGCTCTTGGTTCTGTGCTCAGGGATTAGTCCTGGCAGTACACAGTGGACCATATAGGATGCTGGGCAGCCATGGGAAAGGCAAATACCCACATTATCCACTGGACTATAATTTAGCCCCTAAAAATATGGATTTTCACATGGAGTTAGTTGGCAGCTCAATTCAGAAGACCTCAGATGGTCACATAAAACATGAATTAGTTCACTTGCTGGTAAGTTTCGGTCTAGGTTGAGAAGTGATGAAATTCATCTGGGTAATTTCCATCTCTTGGGGACTCTCATCAAGAGAGATGTCATAACTAGAGGTTATGTACTTTCCACAACTAGAAGTTTTGTTTCTTCTCACTTCTTTGGAGGAGATAGGTATGGACAGAATCTGACCTCTGCAGGATTCTCTAAGCAAGGGGGAGAGAAACAAAATAAATGCCCCACCCCTGGATCCAGCAGGGAAAAGGTCAGGGGAGCCATCTGGGCTGATAGTCAAAGTTCCCTCCTGTCATACTCTCAGCCCATCTGGAGTCCAGCAGAAACTCCCATAGATGGCTGTGTTGGTTGTGAGTTGTTCAACTGTAGAGAACATGCTTTTCACTGTCACTTGCTAAGTCAATATACCACCTGGGGCTGTGCAGTGTTATCACATAGACCTTGTTAGAGGTCACTGTCACCAATTCCAGGATGGACTGACAGATATCTACTTGACCACTCTGTGTTTGTTCTATATCTGAAGGTACTCAGATTTCATGGTGCCATGCAACTGTCACCATCTTGAGAGGCAGGACTTTACCTTGTTCATCCTTCCAAGTCCAGTGATTAGCACAAAGAAGCCACAGTAATTTTATTCTGTATAAATATGGAAGTATGCTTTTGTATATTAGAAGGCAAGTTAGATTTAGAAGTGAGTCATCGGTGATTTCTTAAAGTCATTGGAGTAACTGAAGTTGCTGTGGAATGAATGAGTGTGAGAAGGGGCAGAGATGGTGGAGTAAGAAATGAATAAATTCATGAAAGACTGGGATGGAATGTACAAAAGTGTAGACTTTGGAGACAAGTTGTCATAAAAGGCCAGGTACCAGCATGCCTCCCCATCAACAACACATCACAAACATCTTCAATAAATACTTAATGAATACATTTGTGAGTAATGTTTTTGTTTTGTTGTTTTGCATTGGGTAATGTCAAGTCTTGAGGACAAATCATGAAGATAGAAGAGAGGCCATGAATAGAAGAGGCATAATTACAGATTTCGTAGCAGCTTTGGGTAGAGGAGGATCAGTCTCAGTAGAGTGATGAAGGCAGAAATCTAACTGTGATGGATAAAGCCATTAGCTTAGCTGTCCCTTCTTCTGGGGCGCTGTCCCTGGCTACCCCGCTCCTCTCCCAGAGAGAGTTAATCACTGCTATCAAACTCTATATTCAGTACCTAATGAAATTCAAGTTTTCCAATATCATGTTTGTTTGCACTTCTCTGAATCCACATGAGCCTGGTTGAGACTACAATTGGATTCCTTTCTCTCAGCTTATACAGGAACCATAGTAGGGAATAAGAGGGTGTGAACAAAATTTTATTTAATGGAAGTAGCAAAGGAAATAGAAAAAAACTACTTTCATTCTATATAATCAGTGTAGACTTAAGAAATACACAAACCACCAAAGCAGAGGCTTTGTGGAGAGAGGAAGTAGTGAGTCAAGAGCCCTTAGAAAGGACTGTTAAGACAGCACAGGTAGATTCAGAATTACAGAGAAAAGCAAGGAAACAGGACAGGTTCAGGAAACAAGGCCTCCATATGAAAATTATGAAAATGCCACTTAAAGAAAAGGGGCATATTTGCCAACACACACACACACACACACACACACACACACACACACACACACACACACATACACCAGTTCTAAGAACTTCTAAGACAAGTAACTTTCTTCAAACCAGAGGTCTTGAAGTAAACAAAAGGAGAGAGGGTTGGTGAGTTTGACTCTCAATACAGAAAATGTGGAATGCAAAAGTCCCATGAGGCTCCCTGCTGTACACAGAAATGTCTTGCAAGTGTGAAAAAATGCTCAGAGCATATTGCTGAATGAAAAGACAGCCCAGAAATGATATATACCATGTTTATTTCTTAGAAAAATGTGAGTTTTTCCTTAATAGATGAGTCTTTTTGAGACATTAACAAATTCTAGACAAGGAAAAGTAACATGACAGGGCTTTCACTAATATGCTTACCTGTTACAATGGATGTGTGTGTATATATATGTATGTATATTTGGTCTTTTCTTTTGAGTTAGGGTTTGGGCTTAAAAATGATTATTCTAGGAATTAAAATGCACACAAATAATATAGTTCAATGTAAACACTCCTACTAGAAAGTTGTAAAAATACCAGAATGATGATATTTACTGAGTGAAAAAAGGAGATTGCAAAATGTTTAGCATGTGAAGAGACTACAACTGGAAGGCAGTTTAGTAGTTTGCTTATAAAAAAATCTCTGATCCTTTGCCGAGGTATGATATTTATATTCTCCTTTTATTTCAACAACAATAATTAATTTCATTCTATATAATCAGTGTAGACTTAAGAAATACACAAATTAAATTAATATTGAAATAAAACTTTTTATAATACTTCATTATAATATTGGTTTTTTGTGGTGCTTGGGTACTGCTTAAAGGATTTGTACTGGTGGGGCTTGGGGGAACATGGGGTACCAGGGATGAACCAGGATCTCTTCCTGCATGCTTCAGACTTGATATTGATTTACAGTTAACATTATTAGTATGCATGATATTCAAGTGATGTCACATTAAAAATTATAAAATACTTCTGAAGATATTCAAAAAATCTCACAACTTTAGAATCTTTAATTGATTATATTTCCTAACCATTATTTCCATGTGGTAATCACAGTAAATCCCTAAAAAATAAGAGTAAGTGCTCTTTAGAAAATGTCACTTTCCCTCTTTCTGCAAGTACTATTGCAGCCCAAAGCCACACCCTATACCTTTCAATAGAAATGGTCCAGCTCTGCAACTTAACCTTACCAAACTTGCAAAATTTTTTAGATCTATAAATCTTGAGCCACCTGCCGCAAGCAGCCACATACCACCTCAACAGATCAAGTAATCTTAGCCAGTAATACAGAAGACTCAACAAGCACCAAACACAAACCAGTAAATCCTTAGACATTGATATTAGTAACTCCATGGAGAGATAGAACAATAATTTTAAATTGACCTCCATTGATCTAAGTTTTGATAATTCCATTTTTCTTTATGTTGTAACAACCAATATGAAGTAAATTTATTTGTGCTTAAGAGGGGGCAGGTTATGGTGGGGGGTGGGAAATAGGGGACACCAGTGAAGGGAAGGTTACATTGGTGGTGGGATTGGTGTCTGAATATTTAATGCATGAAACAACTGTGTTACAAACAACTTGGTAAATCATGGTGTTATAATAAAAAATTAAAAAAAAAGAGAGAAGGTAGAAAGGAACTCTCATTCACTGCTGGTGGGAATGCTGTCTAATTCAGTCTTTATGGAAAAATTATGGAGATACCTCAAAAAACTGAAAATTGAGCTACCATATGATTCAGCTATCCAACCCCTAGGGATATACCTTCCGAACACAAAAACGCAACACACACACACACACACACACACACACACACACAAAAAGCCTTCTTCTCACCTATATTCATTGCAGTGCTATTTACAATAGCAAGAAACTGGAAACAATCCAGATGCCCTACAACAGATGAGTGTCTAAAGAATATACATACACATATACATATACACAATGGAATACTATGCAGTTGTTAGAAAAATGAAGTCATGAAATTTTCCTATACATGGATGTACCTGGAAACTATTATGCTGAGTGAAATAAGTCAGAGGGAGAGAGAGAGACACAGAATAGTCTCACTCATGTATGGTTTTAAGAAAAATAAAAGACATTAGTGTAATAATACACAGAGACAATAGAGATGAGGGCTGCAAGGATCAGCTTGTTGATTCAATAAAATATAATGAATATAGAGTCCACGTATTGGGTGAGGCCACCCCAGGCACCACACCTGTAGCTCCTTCTGTCGCAGGTCTGAAGATGCAGGATAACGACAGAGAAATAATTCAGAAGCAGTCAGTTAAAAATTTCATTGGAGTCGGCTTGCTTTATTCCATGACCCTGTCTGCCATGTATTTTTCCTCACATGGCTTTTCTTCTAAGCTTTCGGCTGCCCCTCTTTCTCAGGCTTTTTCTGTTCCCTCCTTCTATCTTTCTCCTTCCCCCAAGCCAGCCCCTTTTATTCTTTATTCAAAACCAAAGACCACCTCCCAAGTGTGGGTGGATTTGACCATCCAGGTGGGATTAACATCTCAAAAGGAAGCTTAGGTAAGGGCATTAGGGGAACAGACACTCCACACCAGCCTATGATATGAAGCTTACCACAAAGAGTGATGAGTTCAGTTAGAGAAATAACTACACTAACAACTATCATGACAATAGTGAGTGATAGAAATAAAATTCCTATCTCGTATACAGGCAAGGGATGGGGAAGGAGGGAGATGGAGGGCACTGGTGATGGGAATGTTGCTCTGGTGAAGGGGGGTGTTCTTTTTTATAACTAAAACTCAACTACAAACATGCTTGTAATCATGGTACTTAAGTAAAGATAATTAAAAATATTTTTTAAAAAGAGAAAATGTCACTTCCTTGCTTCCTAACTTTCCATAGCTTGTTATTACTTAATATTACTTATTATTACTATTATTGCTTGCAGTGAAGTTCAAAATCTAAAAGCTGACTTACAAGATCCTGAATGAGTTGCCTTTGTTTTTCTCTCTGTCCTTCATTGTCCCCTGCCTCCTTGTTTCTGTCATCAAACTGGTCACATGGACAACCATGCTTTTCTCAGTCATTCCTGACTCCTACACAAGTTGTTTTCTCTGGGGACACTCTTTTCCTATTCAACCCCACCCCAACTCCCACACAGAGTTGAAGTACCAGCTAAAGTGTCATTTCCTTTAGATTCTCTGCTCCCTCATTTGTCATTCATATTTTTATATTCCTAATGCTTAGTACCATGCCTACAAAACTAGAAGTGCTCCATGAAGTTTGGATGAATGAATGAATAAATGAGTGAGTGAGTGAGTGATAACCTTCAGAGGCAATGCAAAAAAAAAAAAAGCAGCAAATACTTAGAGCATCTCATTCATAAAACATTCTTTAGAGATGGCACAAAGATGTCCAAAAATTTGAATCAGAGAAAGATAAAAATCTGAAGTTAAAAATTGCACCAGGCATAGCAGGAGTAAGAACCCTAACCAGGTAATTGATACTTTAGTCCTTGAATGTAGCCATCACCTGGTATAGAGTCTGCATGGGCTTCTCAGCAGGAAAATGTTTGCTGTACAGAGGAGGTAATAAGGATCTCAAGTGAGTGTGAGTGGACAAAGGAAATGAAATGTGAGAAATGGGAACTGAAGGAAGTGACTTTGGAAAAAGAATCTAAGTTAGAATTACAATACCCACTTGTTTCACATTTTCAGCTTTACGAAACATGGAACTAGACAAGCTGGGTGTGTTTCACCTGGATATTTCTCTAGGTAATAAATAATGTTATGAGCTCATGTGGAGTGTGTGTGTGTATGTGTGTGTGTGTGTGTGTGTGTGTGTCTGTCTGTCTGTCTGTCTAACTGTCTCTCTCTCCCTGTCTCTATCTCTATCTTTCTGTTTCTTTCTCAGTGTTAGTGTTTTCCAGGAACCACTATGTCCCAACCATTCAAAAAGCTTCTTTGGTCTTAAATACAAAGCCATTTTATTCCAAATATGTCACAGGGAAACGAGCTTATAAATGGCATTTACAGACAGTGTCTTTTGGGTGCTAAAGCATATCAGTTTTATCGAAGCTCTTTAAAATATTTATAGCAAGATCAACATAATGCCAATAAAGAGAATTAAAAAATTCCAAACAAATAAAGAAATCCAAACAAACAAAGAAATAGAACCAGTTGAACATTAGAGGATAAAAGAAATCTTACGGTGAAATTTACTAGTATGGAAGAATCTTAAATATTTTTAATGAAAAATATACATGCTAATTTTTTTAAAAAGTGGAGAGAGAGAGAGAGAGAGAGAGAGAGAGAGAGAGAGAGAGAGAGAAGAGGAAGCCAGGAAGCAAGAGGAAGACACTACAAAATGGCTTTTAATGAAAACAATATTCCTACCAACTTCCTTCTATTCTTCCTATTTCACAAATAATCAATTTTAATTTTTTTGTTTGTTGGAGCCACATCAAGTTGTGCTCAAGGCTTACTTTTGGTGGTATTTGGGGGGACCGTAAGTGGTGCTGAGGATTGAACTGGATTTGGCAACATGTAACATAATGCTGTTTCTCTGCACTATCCCTCCACCCCAATTAAATTTTTTTTAATTTAACTCACAGTGGTTTACAAAATTATTCATAGTTGAGTTTCAGGCTGTCAATGTTCTAAACACAGTGTTAACTTCTCTCCTGCAATGTATACAGGGTTAACTCTTCCTTCTAGTGATTACCTTCCTAGTTCTTTTATTTTTTAAAAATAATTTCTTTATTTAAGCAATTTAAACACTGTGGTTACAAACATTTTCATAGTTAAGTTTCAGTCATAAAATGTACACCCCCTCTTCACCAGTACCACACTTCTGCCACCAATGTCTCCTATTTTTCTTCTTCCCCACCTCCTGCCTGTCTTTGGGACAGGCGTTCTGTTTTTTTTTTTTTTTTTTCTCTCTCTCACTATCATTGTCATGATAGTTGTTAATGTAGTTATTTTCCTAACTGTACTCACCACTCTTTGTGGAAAGTTTTATGTAATGGTCTGATCCTTCCAGCCTTCTTTATATATATCTCTCTCCCTCTGACTCACTTCACAGCATAATAGTTTTCATGTCCATCCATGCATAGGCAAATTTTATGACTTCATTTCTCCAAATAGCTACATAGTATTCCATTGTGTATACATACCACAGTTTCTTTTGCCACTCATTTGTTGTCGGGCACCGGGCTGTTTCCAGATTCTGGCTATTTTAAATAGCGCTGCAATGAATATAGGTGTGCAGAAGTGTTGTGTTTTTGTGTTTGTAGGGTATATCCCTATTAGTGGTATTGTTGTATCACATAGAAGTTCAAATTCCATTTTTTTTGAGGAATATACATAATGTTTTTCAGAAGGCTTAACTAGACAGCATTCTCACTAGCTGTGAATGAGAGTCTCTTTCTCCCCACATCCACGCCAGTACTGATTATTTTTGTTCTTTTTGATGTGTGCCAGTCTCTGTGGCATGAGATTTTTGTTTTGATTTGCATATCCCTGATGAACATTTTCATGTGCCTTTTGGCCATCTGTATTTCTTCTTGAAGAAATGTCTGTTCATTTTTTCTCCCCATTTTTTTTTTTTGGTTTTTTGGGTCACACCCAGTGTTGCTCAGGGGTTACTCTTGGCTCTGTGCTCAGAAATTGCCCTACCAGGGTCAGGGGACCATATGGGAAGCCAGGAATCAAATCACTGTCTATTCTGGGTTGTCCACATGCAAGGCAAACACCCTACCGCTGTGCTATCTCTCCAACCCCTCTTCTTCTCATTTATTTGATGAGGTTAGATATTTTTCTTGTTAAGTTCTGTCAGTACCTTATATATCTTAGTTATTAGCTCCTTGACTGATAAGTATTAGGTGAATAGTTTCTCCCACTCTGTAGGTGGCTTTTGTATCCTACTCACTATTTCCTTTGAGGTGCAGAAGCTTCTTAGTTTAATTTAGTCCCTTTTGTTTTTCTTTGCTACCATTTGTTTGGACAGTAGTGTTTCCTCCTTGAAAAATGCCTTTAGTCTCAATGTCATGGAGTTTTAGCCTACATTTTTTTCTATATACTTATAGTTTCTGTTCTGATATTAATATCTTTAATCTATTTTGACTTCACATTTGTTCACAGTGTTAGATAGAGATGTGTTTACTTTTTTGCATGTGGCTGACCAGTTGTTCCAACATCACTTGTTAAAGAGGCTTTCCTTGCTCCATTTTGCATTTCTTTCCCCATTGTAAAATATTAATTTATTGTATGTCTGAGGGTTATTCTTTATATACTCCAGTGTATTCCATTGATTTGAGACTCTCATTCACTGCTAGTGGGAATGCTGTCTAGTTAAGCCTTCTGAAAAACATTATGTATATTCCTCAAAAAACTGAAATTTGAACTTCTATGTAATACAACAATGCCACTAATAGAAATATACCCTACAAACACAATTGAATTACAGTTGCTTTGTAATACAATTTAATGTTAGGGAAAGCTATGCCTCCTATCTTCTTTTTACTAAGAGTTGCTTTAGCTCTTTGTGGAATATATTGTTCCAAATTAATTTCTGGAGTGTTTGATCCACTTTTTTGAAGAATGTCATGGGTATCCTTAAAGGGATTTCATTAAATTTGTACAATTTGTACTTTGGAGAGTATTGTCATTTTAATTATGTTAATCCTCCCAATTCACAAACAGGGTATATTTCTATTTCCTTGTGTCCTCTTTTATTTCTTTAAGCAATGTTTTGTAGTTTACTTTATATAGGTCCTTCGCCTCTTTAGTTCAATTCACTCCAAAGTATTTGATTTTCTGTGGCACTATTGTGAATGGGATTGCTTTTTAATATTTATTTCTTCTCTATAATTATTTATGTATAAGAAGGCCATTGATTTTTTGCATTTAATTTTGTTGCCTGCCACTTTTCTACACAAAAATCTGCTGTTTCTAGAAACTTTTTCATAGTCTTTAGAGTTTGTTTGTTTTGGTTTTGGGGCCATACCTGGTGACTTTTAAGGGTTACTCCTGGTTATTTGCTCTGAAATCATTCAGGGGAACCATATGGGATCCTGGGGTTTGAAGCCAGGTCTGTCCTGGGTCAGCTGTATGCAAAGCAAATGCCCTACCACTGTGCTATTGCTCTGGACTCCTAGAGTTTTATGTATATAGTATCATGTTATCTGTGAACAGTGAGAACTTTATTTCTTCCTTTCCTATCTGAATGCCCTTTTTTCTTGCCTAATTTCTCTGCAAGTACTTCCAGTACTATGTTGAGTAGGAGTGATGAGAAGAGGAAGCCTTGTCTCGTGCCAGATTTTAGAGGAAAGGCTTTCAGTTTATCTCCATTAAGTATAATATATGCCATGGGATTATGGTAAATGGCCTTGACTATATTGAGAAAAGTTTCTTCCATTCCAATCTTGTTGAGAGTTTTTTATTGTAAAGGGGTATTGAAATTTATAAAACATATTATCTGCATTATTGATCATATGTTTCTTTTATTTTTTCTTCTGTTGATACAGTGTATTTCTTTTATTTATTCATATATGTTAAACCATCCTTGTATCTCTGGAATGAAACATACATGTCATGGTTTATAGCCTTCTTGATGAGGTGTTGGGTCTTATTTGCAAGGATTTTGTTGAGGATATTTGCATCTGTGTTTATCAGGGATTGGTCTGTAGTTCTCTCTTTTATGGTATCTCTGTCTGCTTTTGGTATCAGGGTGATATTAGCTTCGTAAAATACATCTTAGGAGTGTTTCTGTTTCTTCAGTGTCCTGGAAGAGTTTGAAAAGGATTTGTAGTAGGTTCTATTGAAAGGTTCAAAAGAATTCATTAGTGAAATCCATCTGGACCTGGGCTTTTGTTTTTGGGAAGATTTTTGTTACTACTGTAATTTTATCAATAGTTATGGGATTGTTCGAATATGTGAGATCATCTTAGTTCAACTATAGAGGCAATAAAATCCAAGAATTTATCAATTTCTTTCAGGTTCTCTTGTTTTGTGGCATAGAGTTTCTCAAAGTAGTCTCTGATTACCCTTTGAGCTTTTGTATTATTTGTAGTAATATCCTTTTCATTTCTAATTTGGTTTATTAAGTTTCTCTCCATTTATTTGTGAGTTTTTATAGTGATTTATCCATCTTGTTTATTGTTTCAAAGAACCAACTCTTACTTTCATTGATCTTTCAGGTTGTTTTTGTGGATTTCTAATTCATCGATTTCTGCTCTAAACTATTATTTTCTTCCATCTTCTTATTTTTGGTTTATTTTGTTGATCACTTTCCAATTGTATATGCTGTGTCACTAAACTATTTATGTAGGCCCTTTCTTCCTTTCCTATGAGTGTTGCTGATCCCTCATTGGGTGTATATATTTAGGAGTGTGATTTCTTTCCATTGTATATCTTTTGATTATTAAGAAATGTCCATCTGTCCCTTATAACTTTTTAAAGTTTAAAGTCTGTGTCACCTGATATTATTATGGCCACTCCAGCCTTTTTAAGGGCATTTTTGCTTGGATGGTTGTCCTTCAACCTTGGACTTTGAGATTATATTTGTTCTATTTAGATATATTTCTTGTAGGCAGAAAACTTTGGATTCATCTTTTTTATTCATTTTTGCACTGTATCTCTCTTTACTGGTACACTTAGTCCATTAACATTGAGAGAGATAATTGTCATGGGATTTATTGTCATATTTTTGTAGGAGTTTGGTGTATTTGTTGGTCTGTCTTGTCTTAAAGTAGACCTTTCATTTTATCTTTTAGGGCTGATTTTGAATCTGTAAAATGCCTGAGCTTCTGTTTATCCATAAAGCTATGTATCCTTCCTTTAATCCTGTATGTCAATCTGGCTAAGTGAAATATTCTTAGCAAAGCATTCATTTTATTGAGTTTTTTTCACTATATCTCACCATTGCCTTCAGGCCTTTTTATCTTGATGCTTTCAGTATTCTATCCTTATCTTTGGGATTCATGATTGTGACTAGGATGTGTCTTGGGGTAGTTTTCTTGCTGGGTTGGCTACATGCACTCATTAGCTCTGGGAGTTTCTCTGCAATGATGTACTTGACTGCTGAATCTTTATGAAGATTTTCTTCCTGTGTATCTGAGACTCCAATAATTCTTATGTTGCTTCTGTTGAGTTTATTAAAGACTCTATTTTCTTTGGTTTACATTTTTTGAGGACTTTTCCCATTGCCTGATCATTTGTCTTGATGGCAGGGGTCACTTACCTGGTGATGCTTTCTCTAATTTCCTAGTTCTAAAGTAATATGCAAACATGAGATGGTGTGGTGACAGGCCTGCCATGATGGAATGAATTCAACTCCATCCCTCGTTTCATTCCTTTTCTGCTCTAATCTGCTGGTTCTCATTCTGTTCCACTGTTTCTTTTTTGCAAATCTGTTCCACTATGTGATTTTCCAAATCTTGACCACCATGTGCATAGAAGGTCCTTGTTACATGCCAGTGTGTACCACCTGTGGGTGGATATTTGGTGGGCGGGGAAAGAGTTATTCAAGATTCTTGCTTTTTCTGGTCCACATCTGAAGACCCAGTGCCACAAATACTTCTGGATATGATTTCTCAACATCCCTAGAGCAGCAAAGGGGACTCTTCTGCCTTCTTGCATCTCATATTCTCTTGCTTAGATTAATGCCTAACCTTCTTCAAGACCTCTCTATTTTGGTCCTGACTTCTCTACCAAAGCAAGCTTTTCAAATAGGAATCAGGCTACCTTACATCTTTGCTCAAAATATCTCCACAACACCCTTCTTTCCTCAAAATCCACACCAATATCTCTGCATCCAGACCCCAGCTTCTTTCCTGACTTCACTACTAAATCCACATCTCCCAAGTTTACCCATACTGGCTTGACATTCTTCCACCAATCTAAGCACATTCACACCCCAGGGTCTTTCTCCATCTGGAAGATTCTTGACTCTGTAATCTGCATGGTCCTTTTCTTTTCCTGAATTCTTCTGGAAGAAAATAGTAGTCAGTATGTAAAATTTAAAAGCAAATCATTCTGGGAAGGAAGGTGGGTAGGAGATGAGTGAAGACAACAGGGCAGTAGAAAGAAGCTGGAGGAAGAGAGCTTTTGACAATTTGGTGACCCCAAGGCACAGCTTGGGGTTCTAGCAGAAAGAACTGTTGTCAGACCAGGAAAAGCTAGGAATCTAAAACAGAGCAAAGAGTGAATGCAGAATCCCTACAGAGGAAGAGGGCACAAGATCAGAAGCAGGAGTATGAAACAAAATTAATTAAAAAGTTCATGCCTTGGAAGTCATTATTTTCCCCATAAAATTAAAGGCTAGGTCTACTCCAAGGAGACTGGGCTAATTTGGAGGGCAAGAGGCCATCGGGAGGGCTCTAAGCAATCAGCTATGGAGGTTAACAGGGAAGGGAGAGGAAAAATGGTTGTATGCATGCTGAGTAGTTGTCAAATAAAGCTGCAGAAATTAAATTCTAAGTGTCATCCTGTACATGTTAGCATGTTTTAATTTTCAGCCTGGGCAATAATTAATGTCCTTGTGCTGTGATAATACAATTATAAGAATGACTGGCCTTCTGTAGAGGATTATTAATACCTCCATTTTACAGATGAGGAAACCAAGGCCTAGAGAGATTGAACAGATAATTGGATTCTGTGTTGCAATACATCTTAGGATCTGAACCAATGGCATGTCTGTCTGTTCTAGGGTGTCTGTTACTTATGTGGAATAATTGATTCCTATATTCCAAGATCGTTAGTCAACAAGTTTGACTCCCAGGATTGCTGCTGACAGAACTCCAGTCTGAAAGCTGGTATGCAAGACCGGGAAAGAATCCACGTTTATTTCTCATCTTTTATATTTGTTACTCTTACCAAAAAAACCCCACATTTTTTAGTGATATTTAGGTGTAGGCCCCAAAATAAAATGGTTGATTTGGGTAATAGGTAGAGATGAATTTAAAATTATGCTGGAATGATGACTTGAGTATCTGAGTATGGGGCTGACACTAAGCCAGATGGGGACCAGGGAAGGGAGTAAAGGAGAAGGCAGAAACAGTAGTAACCTTTCTGATCAGCCAAGGAAAAGAGAGCAGAGAGCAGGAGATGCCATGTAATATATGGAATAGAGGAGCCTATGTATCAATTCAAGTTCAAGGTGGCCCAGTTCCTCAACCAGGAAGGAGGAATTTCTTCTTACTGGTAGGTGATTCAGCCTCACTCTATCCAAACCTTTCACTCATTGCACCAGGCCTGCCCACTTTAAGAAGGGCAGTCAACTTTCCTCAGTCTACTGAGTCAAATGAGTCACATCCAGAAATACCTTGGACGTAACACCCAGCATAATGATTGAGCAGATCTCTGGAAAATTTTCATGAGATCAAACTGACACTTTACCTTAAGCATCAGGAGTGTGAGTCTAATATAAAGTATTCTTTACCCATCAATGGCTTCCACTCACATCCAGAGTTGAACATTTGCTGACATGGTGGATGGAGAACAGGATCAGATGTTGAGGAGAGGTTGATGTACTCTCCTAAAAAAATGTCAGTTGATAAGTACTGGCATTGAATTTTTTTAATTAAAAGTAATTATTGGTTTTTGAATTACAATTTTTTGAAGTGCCAGGGATCAATTCTAGGTCTTCGTACATGCAAGAATTAGTGCTCTTCTGAGGTCTACTACTGACCCAATCATTGCTTTATTTCTGGCTCACACAGAGGTGTTAAGGGCTTACCTGTGAATCTGTTCTCAGGAATCACTCATGGCAGAGGTTGGGGAACAATATGAGGTGCCAGGAATCAAGCCCTTGACAGTGCAAAACAAGTGCTCTAACCATTATACTTCTCTCTAGTCCACACCAATCCTTGCTTTTTACAATTGAAGCCAAGATAGAAAGTTTCTGGAAGTCTTAACTGTACAGCAGTTAGGATCAAGTCTAAGCTAATGTAAATGAATAAACTAAATTAGGGTTCCGTAGAGTGAAGATTTCTTTTTCACATAATGATCTAGAGATGGAAAGGGTGAGTCTGTCAATCCCAACACATGGTATCCATCTCTGGGTCCAAGTCTTCCAGGTGATACCACTTGCTGGCTGGTCATCTACTTTTCCGGATCTGCACCAAAGTTATCTATTCTACCTTCTAGCTTCTAGCTGAGAACCACTGGCTCCATGTAGCTGTGGACACTTGAGATGTATCTGATGAAATCGGTGAAGAAAGTTTTGTATCTAACATACTTTTAATTATTAAATAATCTTATTGAGGGGAGACTTTGGGGTTGCTCATGGCAGTGGTAGAGTTTACTTCTGATTCTGTGTGAAAGAGTGATCTTTGGAGGTGCTTGAGGAGCCATATGCATGTTAGAGATTGAACCAGAGTTGGCTGCATGTAAGGCAAATGCCTTCTGTATCTCTCCAGCCCTGACTTTATGGTAAATTAATTTTTAATTAAAATTTTTTTAATTATTTTAAATTGAGACCATTGTAAATTACAAGTCTTTCACAGTTGTATTTTAGACACATAGTGACCATGAATTAGGGCCATTCCCACCTTAGTGTTGACCTCCCTCCACCATAGTTCCCAGCATGCATCCCAAACCTCCACCCTTAGCCCCCTTGACTACTAGTGTAACAGGTCCATTTTGTGTTTAGCTTGATATAGTTTGGTTCTCTTGATTCTATTGTCTTTGACTTTGGCTTGGGTATTTAGATCTGATTATGTTTTTCCCTACTCAATGCTCCTGATATCATCTGGCCCTCAGTACCATCCATTTCTTTTTCTTTTCTCAATTTGTAGGAAGACATAGAAATATGAGGCAACACAAAATGATTCAAGTTCTAAGGTTCTATTAAAAAGGCGGGAGCCCCTATCTAGAAGATATAAATACATTTAATTAAAATTTTAATTATGGTAAATTTAAATTTATGCACAGTATTGGAAAACTTTTAAAAGCATATTTGAAACAACTTGAATATATTGATATGCTCTATTAACTGTGAATTTTATAAAAATCTAAATTAGATAAACTGTGACAAAATTTAGCATTTTTATTGAAATGTGTCTTAAGAATAAAATGTCCTCTTTTCTGGACGTGTGAGGGAATGTGAACTGTCTCTTTCATTATGTTTAAATATTACCAGTTAAAATTGTAGCATTTATAACGTCTTGAGTTAAATACAACATATACTTAAGATAATATAGCTGTTTACTTTTTAAAAATGGAGGCTACTAGAAATTCAAAATTTTCTATGGTTAGCATATTTTTCTTGTTGGAAAGCACTAGCCTGGTCTCTTGAAAAGTGTATGTATCTCTTAAATTCACATCAGAGAGACAGTTCAGAGACAGAACACATGCTTTTCCTTCCTTCCTTCCCTCCCTCCTTCTTTCCTTCCTTCGTTCCTTCCTTCCTTTCTTCTCTTCCTTGCTTCCTTCCTCTCTTCTTTTCTCTTTCTTCCTCC